>NW_022436945.1:3504478-4020810 GCF_009761245.1 Sapajus apella
AAAAAAAAAAAAAAAAAAGGAAAAGACACAGAGGGACAGACACGTAGAGAAGACAGTCACATGATGATGAAGGCAGAGATTGAGGTGATGCTTCTAGAATACGAAGAATCTCAAGGATTGCAGGGCAACCACCAGAGGCTAGAAAGAGGCAAGAAGGATTCTTACCTAGAGACTTCAGAGAGGGCGCAGCCCTGCTGACACTTTGATTTTGGACGTGCTGTTTGTTGTCCAGGTTGTCCAAAGTTATATTGATTCATTTGTTTCGTTGTTGTAAATTTGAAGAAGCGGCATCTTTTGTGAATTCATGCAGAGATGCTGTATATGACCATTAACATTCAGCCTGGAGTACATCTTGTAGTTTCCTTGGTAAGAAGGATGATTTAATAAGATTCCAAACTAATTTTCCTCTTACAGATCCTCATGGTTCTGGTCACTATGTCAAATTCTGACCTTATCCTTGAAGATATTTTCATCTCTTGGGACGACAGACAAGTCGTAGGCTGCTAAACCATGTGTACTCAGGGCTGGATAGAAGCAAGTGCAGAGCACTCACCGTGTGAACGCAGACTGGAACATGTCACACTCAGCACCAGCGAGGTGGGGAAGGGTTGGTCAAGGGAAGCTTCCTGGAGGAGGTGGCTGCTTTGCTGTCACTCCCAGGTTTTTTTTTTTTGAAGGTAAATGTTGTACGCATATTTAAAGTGTTGAAACCCTCAGAGTGTCCACATACTTGAGACCAGCCCTTTTAGGGTGCTTGAGAGAGTGTGGAATTTTCCTGATCCTGCCTTTCTATTCTGTATTTTTGATGCTTTGACAACCTGGAGTCTTGCTGACATTGGTGGGATTGCCCTGCTCTGGACTAGCTAATTCCTAGAGATTACTAACAACTGGCTCTGAGCATGTCTTTCATATGCAAACCAACCAGTTCAGAGCCCATACCCCCAGAACCTCCTTTACAGAGATTTTATACTTTGGGCGGCTATTCCTCTCGTTGCTCTGGGGCCAGGTACCAGTAAGATAGGGGCACCTTCTATGTCCCAGAGCTTGCTAAAATTATGCACACTAGCCAGTCGTAATGCTTACCCTGTCTCACTCATTTCTGTGGAAACCACAACAAAAGCTCTTGCACCCAGTTTCCCTTCTTCCCTCCACCGAGGGGTCAGACCCTGCTGCTTCCCCATGTGGCCTTGCATAGAGTGGCATGAGAACTGTGAGTGGACTTCTTCCTTCATGTCAGTCATTTCTGTGCCTGCGTGTCTTACCATACCGGATTAAAACAGTCCCCGGAACCCACTGAAAAAAGACCTGATTAAAGTGTTTGGGGAACTGTTTGGATTTCAGAAGGATGAGGCCTCAAGGGAGAGAGGGATGCGGTGAGTAAGGAGGCTGCAGAAATGAGCAGGGCTCACATCCCCAGGGACATGCGAAAGAAGACAGCCAGAGACCACCCGGCACTGGGCAGCTCCACCGACAGAAGCCTTGGGTGGGGAACCAGAAACCTACACTGTTCATCAACCATCTGTCAAGTTGTGACTGCTGCAAGCTCTGAGTTTCCTTACAGGTGGCAGCAAAGGCCCCTGTGCATTTCTCTTGTGTCAGTAATAAAGGTGGTTGGAGGCTGAGAGCCAGAGTCCCACTGCTAAGCAGGTTTTCAGGGAGATAACTTGGAGAGAGTGTGGAGTCCGACAGCACAGTTTTGAAAAGAAAACAGGCCAAGTCCCTAGAGAATAACAGAAAGCCAGTTTGGGCCTCAAAAGTAGCTCTGGCAGCCTTATCAGTCAAAAGACTTCTCGGAGAAAGCATTTCCAGGGGCCCTGCCTGTGCTGCCATAATGGCAACCTGCCCTCCCATGGGCTCAGCCCCCCTCAAGCTCTGATGAAAGGAGTGGCCTGGAACACCTTAAATCAATTCCCCTTTATCTGGTCTCTTCTATTCCTGAGGGAGGATAATCCCCTGTTTTGCAGTCTCTTTCCATCCAGCATGTAGCATCTATTGATTTTTATAGTTGTTTTTGCAAGTTGATATGGCGCTGGAGGAGGAAGACCTGCAGGTCTGAAGTTCTGAATCTGAGGAAGGAGTTCAGACTCTTGAAAGTAACCACTCTGCTTCTTCTGCTTTGTCTTCTTTCCTTCCTTTCTTTCTTTCTTTCTTTCTTTCTTTCTTTCTTTCTTTCTTTCTTTCTTTCTTTCTTTCTTTCTTTCTTTCTTTCTTTTCTTTCTTTCTTTCTTTTCTTTCTTTCTTTCTTTTCTTTCTTTTCTTTCTTTTTCTTTCTTTCTTTCTCTTTCTTTCTTTCTTTCTTTTTCTTTCTTTCTTTCTCTTTCTTTCTTTCTTTCTTTCTTTTTTCTTTCTTTCTTTCTCTTTCTTTCTTTCTTTCTTTCTTTCTCTCTCTCTCTCTCTTTCTTTCTTTCTTTCTTTTTCTTTTTCTTTCTCTTTCCCTCCCTCCCTCCCTCCCTCCCTCCCTCCCTCCTTCCTTCCTTCCTTCCTTCCTTCCTTCCTTCCTTTCTTTTCTTTCTTTCAAGGGCCAGATCCTATGGGCTATAATACACAGATCCACTTTGAGGAATACATAATTATTCTGGTTTAATCCTTTTATTCCTTTCATATCATCACCCAAACAAAACTCTCTTCCTGATTATTTGTTCATCAGAACACACAGTGGCACAATGTTACATCAAACACCATCTTACTTGCGTGTTCTTAGGCACAGACATTACAGTAATAAAAGGTCAAATCATAGCATCTCAGATTTGGAATAATCATCATCTATGTACTTGTGACTCATACAACACTTTATCCTTTGTTGTAAAGTTCAATTTTTACATGAAATTAGTGTTTTATGGTTTAGAAATTTGAACCGTACAGGGGAGGTTATTTATTCTATTAGAAAATATCCTCTGAGCATCCTCTGAGGGACCAGTATTATTCTAGGTGCCGGAGATCCAATGTAACCAGAAGTGAGGAACTCCCTACCTTCCCAGAACTTATTCATAACTAAGGAGTTCTGGAGACTGACTTGTACTCAAGCCTCCTGTGATCAGTGCAACAGAAATGATTTCTGAGGCTGTTTAGAGTGCTGTTTGCCACTCCATAGCTGTGTGATTTTGAGCAAATTACTAAACTCACTTGAATTTCCATTTAAGACACAGAAAATGACTACTGGTATCAAGGGGTTGCTGAGAAGTTTAGGGATTATGGAGGTCAAATACTGGCCCACAGTAAGGAGTCAGTAAAGGATAATCCTTATCACTGCTCATGAACAGCTATAAAGGCTTCAAATTAGAAGTCATTTCTTCCCACTTGGTGACAGGAGCAAAGAAACCTTCTCAGAGAGGGTTACCATGACCTGGGCATTGAAGGATAGACCTCTATTCTTGGGAAATGATCTTTTTCTGTTAGAAAAATACTTGATTGAGGCCCATTTAAGAAGTCTTTTGTGTAATGACATTAATTTCCCATTAGAAAAGTTTTATTCTGGAACTTGTGAGTTCAAGTCAACTTATTGAAAGTGAGAGTCATAAAAAGGCAGCTGAGTGACAGGATGCAGAAATGTAACCAATATGAAATTCTGTTCAGTTCTTTTACAAACCTTCCTCTACAGTGAAAAAGAGTCAGCTCTGTCAGAGTCAGGCAGAAAGCCTGCATTAAATCCTGGTTCCTCTGTGTTTTAGGTGTGTGTCTCAAATAAGTGCAGTAAACCCCATGGGTCTCAGTCCTTCATCTCTGAGTTAAAAAGAATACTTCCTGAATTTTGCGGATAATGCTTATAAAAAACTTAACGTGGTGTCTGGCTAACAAAGGAGGGCTGAAAACATAAAATTAATGCACCCAAGACTGGTTTCTTCTTGCATAATCACTTTGGTTAATGGCACAATGTGGGAAGAAAGAGCCCTGTGTCCAGTGGTGCGCTTGTTTGTAACTCAGCAATAGCCATAGGCTAGTCGATTGCCCATTCTTGGTTTCCATTTTCTCCTCTGTAAAAGAAATATTGGCACCAAATCTGGGTGCCTGGATCTCTTATGTAGCCCAGAGGGGGTTCTGGAAGCTGCTCCAAGTGTTTTCATTATTCCAAAAAGCCTGCTTGATACCTTAGGCGTAGGCTAAATAAAAGTACACAGTCTAGGGAAAATGATAGTTTTGAAAATTCTCCAAGGCTATTTTCCTTGGGGGTAAAGACCAGTGTCTTTTCAACACCCTACATGGTCTTGCACCATCTTGTTTTTCCTCAGCCCCACTACTTTTCTGGATCATTGGAGACTCTCCTTGGATTTTGGCCAGTCTGCACTAAGTGACTGTTTTTCTCAGATACTCTGGAATGCTTTGATTTTGATTTCCCAGCCTTTGCTCAGAATGATACTGTATGGATGACTCTTACCTCCGTTAACTAGCACCCCATGAATCCTACTGATATGGCTTGGCTCTGTGTCCCCACCCAAATCTTATCTTAAATTGTACTCCCATAATTCCCACATATTGTGGGAGGGACCCGGTTGGAGATAATTTGAATCATGGGGGTGGTTCCCCCATACTGTTCTCGTGATAGAATAAGTCTTATGAGATCTGATGGTTTTATTAGGGGTTTCCACTTTTGCATATTCCTCATTTTCTCTTGCTGCCACCAAGTAAGAAGTGCCTTTCACCTACCCCCATAATTCTGATGCCTCCCCCACCATGTGGAACTATTAGTCCAATTAAACCTCTTTTTTCCCCCAGTCTCAGGTACATCTTTATGAGTAGCATTAAAACAGAATAATATAGTAAATTGGTAACAGGAGTGGGTTGTTGATGAAAAGATACCTGAAAATGTGGAAACAACTTTGGAACTTGTAACAGGCAGAGGTTGGAAGAGTTTGGAGGGCTCAGAGGAACACAGGAAAATGTGGAAAACTTTGTAACTTTCTAGAGACTTGTTGAATGGTGTTGACCAAAAGCCTGATAGTGATATGGAAAATAAGGTCCAGGCTGAGGTGGTCTCAGATGGAGGTGAGGAACTTTTTGGGAACTGGAGCAAAGGTGACTCTCGTTATGTTTTAGCAAAGAGACTGGCAGTTTTGCCCCTGCTGTAGAGATTTGCGGAACTTAGAACTTGACAGAGGTGATTTAGGGTAATCTGGTGGAAGAAATTTCTAAGCAGCAAAGCGTTCAAAAGTGACTTGGGTGCTATTAAAAGCATTAAAAGCATTCAGTTTTATAAGGAAAGCCGAGCATGAAAGTTGAGAAAATTTGCAGCCTGACAATGTGATAGAAAAGAAAAACCTATTTGCTGAGAAGAAATTCAAGCCGGTTGTGGAAATTTGCATAAGTAACCCGGAGCCGAATGTTAATCCCCTAGACAATTAGGAAAATGTCTCCAGGGTATATAACAGGTCTTCAGAGCAGCCCCTTCCATGACAGGCCAGGAAGCCTATGAGAAAATAGTTTCATGGGTCCATCCCAGGGTCCCCATGCTATGTGCAGCCTAGAGACTTGGTGCCCCATGTCCCATCCACTCCAGCCGTGGCTGAAAGGGGCCAACATAGAGCTTGCGTCATGGCTTCAAAGGGCGCAAGTTCCAAGATTTGACAGCTTCCACATGGTATTCATTCTGTGAGTCCACAGAAGTCAAAAAGTAGGATTTGGGAACCTCCTCCTAGATTTCAGAAGTTCTATGGAAATGCCTGGATGCCCAGGCAGAAGTTTGCCGCAGGGGCAGGGCCCTCATGGAGAACCTCTGCTAGGGCAGTGCAGGTGGAAAATGTGGAGTCAGAGCCCCCACGCAGAGTCCCCACTGGGGCACCACCTAGTGGAGCTGTAAGAAAAGGGCCACCATGTTCCAGACCCTAGAATCGTAGATTCACTGACAGTTTGCATGGTTTGCCTGGAAAAGCCGCAGACACTCAATGTCTGCCTGTGAAAGCAGCCGGGAGGGAGGCTGTACCCTGCAAAGCCACAAGTGCAGAGCTTCCCGAGACCATGAGAACCCAACTCTCTCATCAGCATGACCTGGTTGTGAGACCTGGGGTCAAAGGAGATCATTTTGGAGCTTTAAAATTTGATTGCCTCACTAGATTTTGGACTCACATTGTCCCTGTAACCACTTTGTTTTGGCCAATTTCTCCTATTTGGAATGGCTATGTTTATACAAATCCTATATCCCCATTGTATCTAGGAAGTAACTAACTTCCTTTTGTTTTTACAGGCTCATAGGTGGAAGGGACTTGCTTTGTCTCAGATGAAACTTTGGACTGTGGACTTTGGGTTACTGCTGAAATGAGTTAAGACTTTGAGGCGCTGTTGGAAGGGCATGATTGGTTTTGAAATGTGAGAACATGAAATTTGGAGGGGCCAGGGGTAGAATGATATAGTTTGGCTGTGTACCCACCCAAATTTCATCTTAATTTGTACTCCCTTCATTCCCGTGTGTTGTGATTGAGAGGAACCCAGTGAAAAATAATTTGAATCATGGGGGCGATTTCCCCCATACTGTTCTCATGGTAGTGAATAAGTCTCACGAGATCTGATGGCTTCATCAGGGGTTTCTGCCTTTGTATCTTCCTCAATTTCTCTTGCCACCACCATTTAAGAAGGGCCTTTTGGCTCCTGCCATGATTCTGAGGCTTCTCCAGCCATGTGGAACTGTAAGTCCAATTAAACCTCTTTTTCTTCCCAGACTCAGATATGTCTTTATCAGCAGTGTGAGAACGGACTAATACACCGATGCTCACCACTCTTTTAAATTACAGCCTCCCTTTCCCACGTTCATCACCAACCTTCCCTGACATCTTGTGGCTCCCTCTCTTACTTTGCATTAAATTTTCCAGTAGCACTAATCATCACATAATATACAATGCAATTTACTTTTTCTTAGTAAATTTTGTTTTGACATTACATTTAAACTAGAAATAATGCTGCACAAGGACCTGGAATTTTTAAAACATTTTGTTCACTGTTGTATCCCAAGTATGGCAAGCAATGCCTGGGTTATAGCAGGTATTTACTGTATACATGATTACTGAATAAATGCATACACTTTGGCTGGAAGTCTTTTAACTCAGTAAAAGCACACAGGTTATCCCTTGAAGGAAATTCTTATTGGAAATTTTAAATACAAAATGGGGAAACTATTTCTTAATAAATATAGTTTGCTTAACATAAACACAAAAAATTGCTAGACACAGTCTTTCAAAAGAACATAGGTGAATATTAGTGAAGTCATAGACTCCTGATGGTGAATATTGTAAATGCAAATATCTTCTAAGAATCCACTAAAGATCTAAAATTTCTTTCTTTCTTTTTTTTTTTGAGACTGAGTCTTGCTCTGTCATCCAGGCTGGAGTGCAGTGGCACGATCTCAGCTCACTGCAACCTCTGCCGCCTGGGTTCAAGTGATTCTCCTGCCTCACCCTCCTGAGTAACTGGGATTACAGGCATCTGCCACCACCCCCAGCTAATTTTTGTATTTTGAGTAGAGACAGGGTTTCACCATATGGCCAGGCTGGTCTCAAACTCCTGACCTCAGGTGATTCGCCTGCCTTGGCCTCTCAAAGTGCCGAGATTACAGGTGTGAGCCACCACACCAGGCATAAAATGTGTGAATCTGAGTTGTGGGGCATGTCAAAGGGAAGTCAGAATCATGCTTTCTGAGCAGACACCATCATATTGAACCCAGTGTCATATTAGTGCTCAGTAAATCTTTATGGATCTGTTTTGAACTGAGTTTAGATAAAAGTACTATCTCAATATTTTTTAAGCAAGACTGGGAACTTGAGAAATATTTTTATTATTTTATTAAGTGAAATAAACCAAGGGGGCACAGTATTTTATGCCCTGATTATCTCTCTTCATCAACTTGCTCTTTGTTACTATGAGGAAACTAGAGGCAATAATTAAAGAATTAAACCCCCTTTACTCACTTATGCGGTGCACACTATCACATGCCATTTGATGTTTATTTTCCAATGAAGGGAGTTTAACTTATTTATTTTTCTTCCCTTGGGGCCTCAACTGTCTGACCCACAGCAGCCTCCAGGTTTGATTGGAAAGGGCCTCCGTTTTCACCCTCCTATAGACCCACTCTCCTGTGGGCAGCTAAAAGAAATGTGCCGGGTCATTTAATGAAATCAAATCCTCATCCACCTTGGATAACAATAGATGGAGAAGCTCCCATGGTTAAGAGGGGTTTCTTTCTTATCCCTGAGACACACCTCTTTGTATCCAACAAAGTTGGCTTCAGAGGCTGCAGATCTTATTTTCACATGTGTCCAAAGTAAACCTAAATCCAATCCTTTATTCCCCATGGTTCAACCAAGGTAGGAAAGAATGATTAACAGGGCTCCCAGATAACAGAAGGGAATTAACTCTAGAGAGTACCACTTGATATTTTATTGTATGGGATACCTGCTCCCTAACAGTAGTCTCAATTTCCCTACAGCCTATCTCCCTACCTTGCCCCATGTCCAAAAGCTTCCTTGAGTCAAGGGCCAATTTTCTCCCACCTTCTTTTAAGTATGTTTAGATGCATTGAAATCATAACTAAAGAGAGTGAGCTCAGATAATGATGAACATTTCTTGGTCCTGCCCATCTAATCCTTGCCTCACGAGGCTTGATTTTCTGTAACAGAACCTGCCTCTTCCTTGAGGTCTAAAACTGGGAAAAATCAGATCCTTTGAAAGTGACAAAGTTTTTCTTCTCCCAATGACGTAAACTTAGTTTATAGCTCAGACTAGCAAGCCCTCCTGAACATAGTGTGACACACCTCGCCTTCATACAAATGATACCTCTCTGTGCCTCAATTTCTCATAAGCAAAATGAAGATATACTGGTACCTTATAGGTTTTGAGTACTAAATGTAAGTTACTTTTACAAAGTGCCAAGCACATAGTAAATGGCATTTAAATTCTAACTGCCATTATATCTTTAGGCTGAAACACAAGTAACCCTAATATAAGTTGGAGCTTTATATGAGGCAGTCTTTTGGGGGAGTTGTATTCAAAACAGCACAAACATAGCTTAAGATAACTCAGATCTTTACTCTTGATCTTGAGAAGCATCCAGGAAGAGGAAATTTTTTATAATCACAAGAAGAGAACCTGTGCCTGCCCACAATATTCTGGGTATGATCATAGGTTATTGGGTACATGGCAGCAAGTCCAGGGCTGAACTGAAGATGTGTGTGCTGGTAGGGAAAATAGAAAGCAGGTGCAGTGACAGAATGGGCAATCATCTTAGAGTAAAGTGAAAGAAGTAGTTATAGCCAATATTCATTCAATGCTCACTAAGTTCTAGGCACTGCACTAAGATATTTATATACACTCATCTTATGTAATATTCACAACATTACAATGAATTAGGTATTATTAATACCTCTATACTACTACTGTGCCTGTTTTATAAGTAAGCAAGCTGAAGATCAGAGAGTTTAACTTATTAAACTGAGACCACACAGCTTCTAAGTGGCAAGGCTGAAAACTTCCAATAAAAATATATCTGTCTGATTCAAGAACCCAATCACACTATTAAGAGGCAGACATAGAATGAATTAAATGTCAAACTCAAAGAGCTGAATCTGACAGGTGGTTAGAAATGGGAAGTGTGAGTCCAAGGGGAGCACTATACTTTAAATATGTTTCCTAAATTTCTTGAGTTAGAAACTGAATTCCCAAATCCATATGTCAGTTGGAGATGGAGTCTTTGCAAGGTAATTAGAATTAGAAAAGGTCATCAGGGTGGAGTCTCCACTATCAGAACAAGGACTTCCTGAGAGAGGAAGAGAGACCTGAGCTGGCACATGTGCTCTTGCCTTCTCGTCGTGATGCCCTCTGCCATGTTATGACACAGCAAGAAGGACCTCACCAGATAACAGCATCATGCTCTTGGACCTCTCAGCCTCCAGAACTGTGAGCTGAATAAAATTCTTTTCTTTATAAATTACATAATCTGTGGTATTCTGTTATAGCAACAGAAAATGGACAAAGATATGGAGCAAGGGGCAGAATGATTCTTGAAGGTGCTGAGTAACTTCCAGTATATTTGCTTCTTTTACACACATTTTGCCATCCTCTCGGGATATGAATTTTTATGCTTAAAGCAACAATGCTACATGCAATGCTGGGAAAATATCTTGTAAGTTATGATGCATGTCTTGTTTGTTTCATCCTTCATTCTACAATGAATATAGAATGTGCTAGGACTGAATCATGTACTGTGACTGCAGATTTACAGAAACTCTTACCAAGGACCTCAGAGTCCAGGGCAGGAGACCAACATTTATTATATAATGAAATGAGAGGTAAAATATAGTTCATGATGAGAAGGAAACCTTGGTCTGCCTTGGGAGTGAGGCAGCCTTCCTGGAGAAGGTAATCCTTAAGGACAGCGCTAGAGAAAGGAGCAGGAATTTGTTAGGTGCATAATGGGTGTGGAGGAAGGCATTCCAGGCACAGAAAATTGCCCTTCCTGACTGAATTCCACATTGTTCTTGTCTGTCTTAAAATGCTTAGCTATTTGCTAAACATGCTTCTTGCCAGAGACAATGCTGTTTTTTTAAAAGGGCACAATTAATTAGGTCTCAGGATATTGGTAATCAGGAGGAGTGTAGCATTGATAATATTTTCTCAGACTTCCAATGCACGTGCTAGCTACGTGCTCCTCCCTTACTGGCTGCAACCTGTATCCAGAGGCAGTTTGACCCTCACATGTTCCTGCCTTACTTTTGGCCTTGAGAATCCAGGTGTCAGAACGTGCCTTTGCCTCTCTTTGATGGAGCTGTTTTTTGCCTCCTTTTCAGTTGGTGCCTTCCTTGACTCTGGCAGGCGCCCAAGCCCTGTTGTTCTCCCTGCACAGGGCGGCTGAGCAGTGCTGTGTAAATTATGCACCAGTCTCACAATGTTTGGGGAGCCTATGGACCCATTTTGTCTACATGGAGGTAAATTATTTAGCAGACAATTTAAATGATTCAGAGGGGATGGCGTGAAGTCTGGCTGTGGAACAGCTTGTCTAGGGAAATGTAACTGACCCTGGCGTGCGGAGGACTCAGCTCCAAGGCAGAGCTGAGCACATTTTACCCGCTCCCTGGATCCTGTAGGTTCCAGGCTCTTCCTGTCTTCAGACACTATCCCACATTAATCATCATTGCAGTTTAAAAGTCTATGATCGCATTTGGTGCTTGTTTCACCTCTGCAGCAGGGAGGTTTATAATAGTGAGGTCTGGGGAAGCAAGCCGGGTCTCACAGGTTTTGTTATGAGTCCTGCTTTTCTAACCTGCTGGACCTCATTTTCCTTTTCTGTAAGTTAGGGTTAATAAAAGCAGCTTTTAATTGTTACCATCTCCATTTGACTATCTAATCTCAGGGACCTGGCCAAGACAAGCTTCATATTCTGCCCTGTGCTGCCGACAAACCTGCCCTAGGAGTAGTGTCTCCATCTCAGTAAATGAGAACCTTTTACTCAGTTACTCAGGACCCTGCCTACACGTCATATTTGATTCGCTTCTCTCCTGCAGCCTCCATAGTGAATCTCTTCACTGGTCCCTACTCCCAAATGCACAGACCATGGGATCCTTCTCAGCAGTTCTTCTGAGTTCTTCTGCAGCTCTCCAGCCTCTGTCAGTTCACCTGTGCTGTGGAAAAGCCCCCTTACTCATTCTCCTGCAGCTGCCTTTACCTTTCCGACCCTGTCTCATCCCCACCGAGCAATTAAGCAGTTCTTTGAAAAATAAACAATAATAAATAAATTGGACAATATTCTTCCCCTGTTAACCCTCTAATAGCTGCTAATTGCTCTTAAAATAAAATCCATGGCCTTTTTAAAACCACCTACGGGCCTTACATGACCGGGCTCCAGCACACTTCTCTCCCTTAACATTGACTCCACTGGCCTTGGGCTTCTAGAACATTCCAAACGTGTTCCCACCTGAGTGGCTTTGCTCTTGTTGGCCCCTCATGCTGGACTGGTCCTCCCTTGGCTTGGCTAGTTCCATTTCAATGTCCAGGCATCTGGGGAAATGTTACTTCCTCAGGGGACTTCCCTGACAACCTTGAAGAGTCACCTTCCTGTCACACTGTGGTGGCTTTATTTTCTTTATGCCACTTATCCCCACATTCAATTCTGATCTTGAGCTGCATGGTTTGTTCACCGTCCCCTCCACTGGAATAGAACTTTTTGCAAGATGAGCTCCTTTCACTGTTATTCACCACAGTAGCCCCAGGTGTGGTCCTTAGATAAAATACAGGGCAACCAGTTAAATTTGAATTTCAGATAAACAACAAATACCTTTTTAAATATAAAAATATTGCACAAGGCAAGCTTAGGCTAAAATAATTGTTGTCTCTGTATTTTTATTTGCTAAATATGGCAACCCTAGTCCCTGCGGGGCTGTCATCTCTGTTGGGGCTTTATAAATACTTGCTGAAAGAAAGAAAGGCATAGTGAGTGGGCAATGAGAGGTGATCATCAAATAAAATCTGCAGACCTTTTATCTTTGTGCCTTCATATTCCTAATGCCTTGTCAATGCTTGACATATGATGTTTTCCCCCTTCATATTATGTTGTTAGTTTCATTTTGCAGTTGGATAAATAGTGTTAGAGAAGAGGAGGCTTTTCCAGAGTTAAGCAGCTAGGGATAACATCACTGAATATAGCAGAAAGTGACTCCTGAAAGGTGAGTTAAATTAAGAGAAGCTTACTTCCTTTCTCTCATAAAAGAAGTTGGTGTAAAGGCAGTCTAGGCATGGTATGGTGTTTCCAAGGTGATGCTTCAATCTTTCTTCTCCAGAAGACACTTTCTAACCTTGAGTTTACTGCATGGTTCTAGGATGTCTGCTGGAAAGTCTGTCATCACATTCACATTCCAGGCAGACAGCAGGTGCAAGTGGATGAGGACAAAGATCATTTATTCCCTCCCCTTTAAGACCTTCCTGAAAGTCAGTCACACATAACCTTTGCCATTTCATTGGCCAAAACTATCTCATGACCACTCCTGGCTATAAGGCAGCTGGCAATGCCATCATTTCAGGGGTTTATATGTGCTCTTCTAAATATTGGGGTCTGTTCTTAGGAGCAGAAGAGATTGGATATTGGGAATCAAGAGCAGCCTCTGCTCTGCTAGAGAGGGGCAGAAAGATTCCTGGTGTGTCCTCAGACTGCTGTGCCCTATGCCTGCTCACAGGGCAGACAAGGGCCATTTAAGGGTAAAGACAAGACTAGACCCCAGCCTCCTGGTCACATGACTCAGAGATTTCCCATATCCTTTTACTTTCTGTTGCATAGAGTGGAATATGGGTCGGAGTCTGGGATGTGGATCTTTGTGTTAGTCTGAGACTTTTTCTGTGTGGGAGAGATTCCACCTTCTCCACAGTCCAGAAGACCCTGAAGCAGTTACTATTGCTGGAAGTAAAGTGTTGAGACAGAAGTGGGGACAGGATGGTACTGGAGACTTAGACACAAGTCGAGTGATGAGAGGTGTATCTGGTCTACACAGGATCCTAATAGATCTTAACAGGCCGCAGCAACAGCCTAAGCATAACGAGGCAAGACGGAACAGGAACCGAACATGTTACACCCGAGCCCAAACGAAAACCAACAAGATGGACTGATGTGACTTAATATCTGCAGGATAAAAATGACAGAAGCACCCCAGTAATATCAGCCATAATGTGCAAGGGAGATATTTTGATCTCAGCTTGCAGGAGCAGAGAATTTCGATGAGGTGAGAGGCATGCTTTGCCATGCACAGGCTAGACCACACCTGTCATGCTGCCTGTAGTTCTGGGCTGTATATTTTAAAATGAAAAGGACAGACCAAAGTTTTAAAAGGAGAGAAGCCAGGATGAGACTGAAGAATCCTCAGGCTGTATATTTAACATTTTTGTCAGTCACTTGAGTCACACTTGCTTATCAAATTTGTGGATTACTCTAATCTGACAGAGGTAGTAGATACAGTGATAGAATCAGTCAAGAACAATGGGCCAATGTCAGGCTATGAAACTGAAAACAGATTAAGGTATCTCAGTCCTAAAAATGATAAGTATGTGAGGTAATGCATATGTTAATTAGCACTATTTAGCCGTCTCAGAAAGTCTATTTCAAACAACATGCTGCACACAATGAATATGTATAAGATCTGTGTCACCAGGTGCAGTGGCTCGTGCCCCTAACCTAGCACTTTGGGAGGCTGAGGCAGGCGGATCACCTGAAGTTGGGAGTAAGACCAACATGGAGAAATCCTGTCTCTACAAAAATACAAAATTAGCCGGGCGTGGTGGTACATGCCTGTAATCCTAGCTACTGGAGAGGCTAAGGCAGGAGAATTGCTTGAACCCGAAGGCTGCAGTGAGCCGAGATTGTGTCATTGCATTCCAGAGAAGAGCAAAACTCCATCTCAAAAATAAAAAAAAAGATCTGTGTCAACTAAAAAAAATTAAAATTAAAATTAAAAAAAAATAGATGAAGGTAATGTTCTGAAGTTTGTCAGAGTAATCCATTTTTCAGGAAAGGGATGAGAGAGACCTGGCACAATGGCTGTTCGAAGTACCAGTGTGTCTGTGTGTGTCCCAGGCTGGTGGATGGTGGGCTTCTGAGGAACCTCCAAGCAGCACTTGACATTCCTGACTTCACCCAAGCCAGGGGTTTGACCTTGGCTTTGTGGGTGTAGATTCTCAAAGCATTCAAGTTTCCTGGACTTGGGGAGGCCGACTCACATAATGCTTGCAGCAGACGGCAGATGCCAAAAGTATTGATTTTCAGCGTGAATTCTACTTGTTGGGTACCTTATATCTGATCAGCATACATATGGTTTTTCTTCCATGTGGGAAAACAACATGAGGAACTAAATAATACCCCTACGGAGTTTTGAGGAGGATGGAATTGAAAAGAGGAATGTGAGAAGTGTGATTAGAATGCTGTTAGAGGAGTCTGATGCATGCTTCTTCCTCAGGTGAAAGTTCTCACACTGGAAACGTCTAGATAACCTGTAGCTATGCTAAGCCGCAGGCACTTTTACCGGCCTGGAACCCATTTCATGTCTTTAAAGTGACTTGGGAGAGTATAGTTTTCATCTTATTTTTTGACATATTCTGCAACTCAGGAATCTGTCTTGTTTCCCTTTCCCTGTAGCACTTGAGGTGTATCAGCCTGATCCTCCCTTTGCCTCAAGGTCCCAGAGTGGCACAAGGAGGGAAGAGCAGTCTGGAGGGGTCTGCTCATTAAGCCCTCACTGCTGTCTACCCCCAAAAAACTCAGAGTCACTGTCTCCTAGGCACTTCTCAGGTAGAAAGAAATCTTTCCTTACCCTCCAGATCTGCTATCTTTCAGGAATGGATTCTCGGGTGCCTTCAGCCAGCCCCCTGCTCTGTTCCAGCCTCCTGGGCACAAAGGCCAACAATCCCAAGACGTTTGGTTTTGACTGTTTCTCATGCACTCCTTTCCCAGTAGGTGGCCGTATGTATTCATTCACATGTCCAGGGGGATTCCTCCCTCCATCCCCCATTTATTGATGTTCTTGTCATATCTCCCATAGGAGCTTGTTGTGTCAGTCAAGGTCCCAGCAAGAAACAGATGGCACACTTATACTTGGATAGTGTGAGAAGAATTTAATAAAGGACTATTTACAAAGCTGGGAGCAAGGCTTAAGGAAACCACAAAGAATAGTCCAACACCAGAGGACTGTGAAACTGAGGTGCTATTGTAGGCCTGAAAGAGTGGAGAGAGGGGAAAGAGAGCCAGAAGACCGCGGGGGCTATGTGGAAGAAACACAGGACTCCTGGCTTTCAACAAAACCGGCCCATGGGAATCTGGCAGCAGTAGTAATAAACGCCATACCCTCATTTACTTCGCTCCTTCCAGTCTCCTGCTGATGTACAACATTGCCCATGTACAGTTGGAAGTCAGTGGTCAAGAGAGCCCAAAGTGTGGTTCAGGTTCAGCTTCCCCAGGAAACAGCACGGTGGGCAGAGATAGAGAGTGGATTTGGTGAGGCAAATAGAATAATCCAGTAAAACCACTGACGGCCAGACTTTGTTGTCAATACCTTTATTTTTTTGGTGTCCTAGCCCACACATAGTAGGTTTGCAGCAGTTGACTTGGCCATAGATTTCTTTGGTAAAGAGATGATCTTTGATTCTTGTGTTCCAGGGCCTACCCCAGTACCCCAAAAGATGCTCCATAAATGTTTATGGGATGACTAGTGAATAAATGAATGAATAAATGAAGTGAGCTCAGTGGGAATTTTCCCTTAATTTTGCTCACTGTTATACTTCTTGGAGGTGGCCACTTCCCTGCTTCACTTGTAGGCCTCTAGGACCAGTTCGTTATTAAATTTCTGTATTATCCTTCTGCCCATGGGGCTGACTCTCCAATGTGGTCTTGGAAATCTTTCCTTCCATCCTCAGAGCCCAGACAAGGAGCTCTTGCCTCAGGCACAACCTCTGCTCTCTGGGATGTCTCACCTTTTTAGCAGGGAAGCTTTCTGTGCCAGATGCTTAACTTGTGTCCTTCTCCCTTCTCTGTTCACTTTAGGCAGATTGGATTGGTTTCTCCTTGCTGTACTTCTAGCTAGATGAACTGTTAAACAAATATCTATTACTCATCTGCCATATTCTAGGCACTGTGCTAGGACATGAGAATTTTTAAGTGAATAAGATGTAGTTTGACGTAAGGGACAAGGAGCTGCAGTCCAGAGGGAGAGAATACAAATAATAAATAATTATTTTAGATGGTAATACGTGCTATGTTATTATTCTGTAATAATTATGGAAGCACAATGGGTGAGGAGGGCACTGTGGGAGCCGGGGTGAGGAGCATCAACCCACCCGGAGGCTCAAGGACAGCTTTCTGGTGGAGTCAACATCTGATCTTGTAGGATGGGAAAGAGCAAGATAATAAAGATAAGTAATTACAAGTCAAGTGGTGAGCATGATCAAAATGACAGGCACTTGACATAGCATTATGTGTGCAAGGAAACATGAACTAATCTGTATTATTAGTGATAAGAGTTGAAGAATAGGGAGTGAGAGGCAGCTGGAGGGGCAGGCAGGGGTGAAGACATGGAAGGCATGGTACACTGAGCTAAAGACTTTGCAGGACTTTAGGGTGAAGTGAATAAGGTCTATTTTAGGCACAAAATGTAAAAGAGCTCCAAGGTCTCAGTCATTAGGATAAATAATATTAAGTGCAATATTTTAACTAATCATAATTAATGAAAAATCCACAGTGAAAAAAATAAAATTTTAAGATGAATGTTATTGAGTGAATTCTTATAATTTCATGTTGCTTCAGTATCCATATTGAATACAACTTAACTTTCTCATACCAGAAGCAGGTTCATATTGAATACAACTTAACTTTCTCATACCAGAAGCAGGTTCAGTCACCCTTGATGCAGTATCTGGTTTTATACCTCCTCCTAGTTCCTCAAGGTGGTCAATCCAGCTATCTGGCTTATACAACTCCTGATGGTTACCTCTCTATGAGACAGCCAGATACAATGGACCTAATTAGCCCCACTGACCTCCACACTCTGCATGGACCATGCAGGTGTGCCACAATGGCCACCTCTCAGTCACAGTGTGACCCCCATGGAACTAGTGCCTGCCTGTGCCACCAGTTAGAACACCCCACAAGAAACCTGCTTGAATAACTCCCAGGATCCCAACAAAGAATTTGGCTTAGAGGTCCCCTTCTCTCTCTCTTGCTCCCCACCTGCTGGCTGAGTGCATGTGTCCTCAGTGGCTGCCCCCTTTCCAGTGGCCCTAGCTGCCCCCTTTCCAGTACTGTCCCCTGCTCTCTGGAATCTGTAAGTAACAAATGTGTCTGTTATATTATGTTCTGTGTTGTGCTGCCTCCTCTGTGTCTCCCCTGACACACACACATGAGCCTAACTTCTTTCCTGGTCAGGGCTCTCCTATGGAGTGGCTATCTTAGTAGGAATAAACTGGACACAGCTTAGTCAACAGGCACAGGGACATCCGTGAAAATAAGCAAGTTTTCTGTATAGGGGACACATGGCCATGGTCCGACACCTAGGCATTAGGCAGTCTACCAGGATAAAGAAGTATCACATGAAAGGCACACGTAAACATCCAGAAACCGCCTTCCCTGGAGTCCTGTCAGAGCAGGGCTAGAGTTTATAGCCACTCTCCAGAGAGAGACTGCAAGATCAAATTAGAAAGAATTTATATTTACAAAACACTATGTTACTGATTTTCTTTTCTTTTACCTCGGGCATCAATATGGGTCAGCATAGCATTATTACTGAGTCTGTCTTTACTGCAGTAAAATATTACTTATCCTGTCAACAAATGGTGCTGGGACAACTGCATATCCACATGCAAAAGAATGAAAGTGGATCCCTACCTCAAGCCATACACAAAAATTAACTCAAGGTAGATCATAGACCTAAATGTAAGGGCTAAAATTTTTAAACTCCAAGAAGGAAATGCCAGAGTAAAACTGTGTGATCTCAGGTTTAGCAATGATTTCTTAGATATGACACGAAAACCACAAGTGATGAAAGATGAAATTTTAAAGTTTTACTTTATCAAAATTAAAAATTTTTTGCTTCTAATTTTTTGACTTTAAGAAAGTGGAAAACAACCCATCACCCCCCTGCTGTATTATATAGCCATCTACTGCTTATAAAACAAACTGCCGGCCTCCTACCATGACCTCCCAGTCCTGCAGAGGACTCTGCCAACCTCTCCAGCTCCATCTCATCCTTTCTGTCTCTGTTTCTTGCTCCGCTAGCTCAGCCACTTGAGTCTCCTTTGCCAAGGAGTGTCCTCTTTGGAACCCAATACCAGCTCTTTGTTCTGCCTGGAATCTTCTCTCAGTTCTTTTAAGGTTAGTTTTTGCTCTTTAGCATTTCATTATACTGTTACATTGTGTGATGCCTCTAAAGTGGACCTTTCCTACTTACAATCAGTGTCATCACTCAGTGCATTAGTTTTCTCTTACTTACTGCTATAACTAAATTCTACACACATGGTGGCTGAAAACAGCACAAACTTATCTGTGTATGATTGCTCATGCCTGTAATCCCAGCAACATGGGAGGCTGAGGTGGGAGCCTCCTTTGAGGCAAGGAGTTCGAGACCAACCTGGGCAACATAGTGAGACTTCATTTCTGAAAAACAAAAATAAAAAAAAAAAAACCAATAGCCAGAGTAGCTGAGGCAGGAGGGTCTCTGGAGCCCAGAAGTTTGAGGCTGCAGTGAGCCAGATCATGCCAGTTCGTTCCAGCCTGGGTGACAGAGCAAGACCCTGACTTAAGAAACACATGCGCGCACACACACACACACATGCACACACCCCATCTCGCAGTTCTGTATGTTAGAAATCTAACATATGTCTCACTGGACTAAAATTAAGATGTTACAGGGCTGCATTACTTTTTATAAAGGACATTTCATTTCCTTGCCCTTCCCAGCTTCTAGAGTTTGCCTTTATCCTTGGCTCATGGCCTCTTCCTCCACCTTCTAAGGCAGCAAAATTCTATCTCCGACCATTCCACTGTAGTCACTTCGCCCTTGGACTCTCCTTCTGCCTCCTTCCTTCATTTTTAAGAACACTTGTGATTACCTTGGGCCCACCCATCCAACCCAGAATAATCTCTCTATGTTAGGGTCAGCTGATTAGCAACCATAATTCCAACTTTAACTTTAATTCTCCTTTGCTGCATAACCTGACATATTCACAGGTTCTAGGTGTTAAGATATGGACGGCTTTAGGAGTAGAGGCGTTATTTTGCTTATCATACCCAGCTTCAATCTTCCTTAGCATCTCTGCGATTTTAATCATTCTGTTGGTTAATTTTTGTTCTTACATGATAGGATGTAAGCTCTTGGGAATCTTCAGCATGCTGTCATAGTTAAAATCTTGAGTGTAGATAGGAATGTGAAAAATAGTGGTTCTCAAGCATGTCTCCCCATCAGGAGTTGTTCATTTGTTCATGTCCTTAATAATGTTTATTAGGTGCCTACCTAGAACCAGGCACTGTTCGCCTGGGGGTATGTCAGTAAACAAAGCAGACCTCAAACACTACCCTCATGGAGCTTACATCTCTGGAAAAGCTTTAAATTAAATAGATTTCTGGGCTCCACCAGCCACTCCAGAAGCCAAGCCACTTGGGTGAAGAACGGCTCATCATTAAATGGCAAGTTAGAATCATTTGAATTTATTTTTCCCCGCACATTGGACTATCATTCCAGAGGGAGAGTTTTATTGGAACAGTGCTTCTAAAACCATCTGTGATAAAGGGCAAATTGTTTTCTAATTCCAAACCTCTGTGGACTGAAACTTTGTAAAATACAGTAAAAACAAATTACTAGAAAAATCTAATATTGCATGGTTATCATGGCAGGGTCAAATGCCTATAAAAGTTTTTAAACACTCTCAATTTGTACGCTAATCTCATGATAGATGGATGACAAACAGTTGTCAGAACAGCTCAGGTCCTGAGTCGCTGACTTAGTTTTAATTTTTTCATCTGTGAAATGGAGATAATTTTATATATGGAGAGTTATTAGAAGGATACAATTGGATAATATAAATAAATCACCAAAGTCAGCACTGGCTTAGTAAGTGACAATTATTAATGTCTGTAGCTGTTATGCTTCAACAATTCTAAATAATACTTTAATACTCATTTTTTGATGTCAGAAATTCAAACTAGGGCGGGGGGTATCCTCCAAGTCAGCCAGAAAGAAGCATCTTGCTAGGTCATCATAAAAACAAGTAGATTTTAAATATCTGTGTTTTGTATTTGTTTTTGATTATGAACAGAAACACAAGGAAAACATGCATTTGAGTACTGTTGATGAATAATAATCACTGAGAAACCCCATTTGCCTTTTAAACTCCAGCCAGATGTTACCCTTCCCCACTGCAAACCAAGCCCACCCTCAGACCCATTAAACAAAATGCTGGCTGTCACTGACTGACAAGGTCTGAGGATTGGCTCTTTTTAAATAGCCATAAGGTCATGGGGATTAAACGCTCTCCAGGGAATCACAGGAAAAGTAGAATGTCAGCACTGCCTTTTCTCTGTGAAGATGGCTCAGTGACATTTTCAGAAAGGAAGGACTACTGCTACCTGTCAGCACTGAATGCAGAACACAAGGTTAGATGCAAAGCGGGAAGGCTACGCACCACCGGGAGATTAGTGACGCAGCTGCAGCTTTGTTCTGAGATGCAGGGCTGATGGGGCAGACCTGGAGAACTCACTCAAGGACTGGGAAGTGGAGACCAAGCCGGAAATGAGAAGCAGCATGACACAAGGAAGAGATCACAAGCTTTGGCGGTGGGCAGGTCTGGGTTTAACTCTCAGCCCTAGTGTTTGCTGATCCTGTGACATTAGGCATTCACCTAATCTCTCAGACAGCAGAACCTCCCTTGAAGGACTGTCGTGGGTGTTAGTGATACTGTGTGCAGGTGCCTGGCACACGCTGAGTGATGGCTGGGATTTAGCTATTGCCAGCTTGTTTCAGGTGCCCACACAACACGATCCAGTGAAAAGGAACGTTAACCTCCTTGGCCTGTTTGTCACGTAGATTTTAACCTTTGTACATGAATGACTCTGGTCAATGCTTGTGCATTACAGATACAAACTGTTCCCTCCCCCCGACACACTGGCTGTTTTGTTCCATTATCTAGCTACAAAATAATAATTTTCAACAAGAAATCCAAATTTGTTAAGTAAGAGTGTGTGTTTGTGTCTGTGTGTGTGTGTGTGTATGTGTGTGTGTGTGTGTGTGTAAGCATGCATGGGAGTTTTTACTGAAGTTTTGTAGCATTACTGAAGAAGAGTCTCACTGTGCCATGCTCCTCATTCTAGTAAAGACCTTGTCTTGCACTTTTTGTTCCCAGAGTATCTACTCTATCCACTAGGCTAAGACGGAATTAGAAAGTCTAAGTCTTTTCTTTGAGAAGGAAAATGTGGAATAAAAATTATGCAAGTTTCCCAGTTAAAAATGGATGATGAGTCTTGCAGAGAGGAAATAATCTAATTGGACTAAAAATATTACACAGCCATAAAAAATAAAATCACTGTTTTTTTTTTTTTTTTTTTTTTTGCAGCAACATGGATGAAGCTGGAGGCTATTATCCTAAGATAATTAACACAGGAACGGAAAACCAGATATTGCATGTCCTTGCTTCTAAGTAGGAGCTAAACACTGTGTGCATGTAGGCACAAAGAGGGGAACGTAGGTATTGTGTCTTACCTGAAGGTGAAAGATGGGAGGAAGGTGGGGATCAAGAAAACTACCTATTAGTTTCTATGCTTAATGTCTGAAAAATGAAATGACCTGTATAACAAACTCCAGTGACATGTAAATTACCCATGTAACAAACCTATACATGTACCCTCTGAATCTAAAGTAAAAGTTGGAAGAATAAAAAGACAGCAAAAATCACAACCTTAAATACAGGCCATCACAGCCTTACACAAAAAATATTTCTACAAGGACACCTGCCCAATAACTGCCTGTCCAACTTTGGACTGGCATCAACCTTGTTATGGTTCTCTGTAGCCATGTATAATTATTTCAAAACAATTTTGTAGTGTGCATTTCTTTTTCTTTAAAAACCTTTGTCTTCCTTTATCTCTCTAAAACACGCATGTTTTAGTATGGCATATGTATTCCCATTGCAATACTTTATTCCCAGATAAATATATTTTCTTTAAAAAAATTTGTTTACAGAGGTGCAGTGCTCTGAATTGCCTACTCAGTGGTAATGAGGGTGAAAGGATTCAATATATTTATGACCCAGTGAGTTAATCAAAGCACATCGTTAGCTGGGTCATCAGCTTACAAAAAAAGGTATCAGGTAAAATTAAACTGGACTCTTCTCTGTGCTCTACCACATGTTGGAGGTTAGATAAGGACTTCATGAACTCTCAGAGACACCAGTTTAAAACAAAACAACAACCTGAGTCTGTTTTTGCTGGCCCGAAGTCATGACATTTCAGCATGAGGACTGTGATAGTTCCAGTATTTGTGAAACATGGTTAGAGGCATTGAAGTCATTGGCACATCTGTTGGAGTATCTTATACTTTGGCTCTGTGACCCCACCCAAATCTCATCTCAAATTGTAATCCCCCTGTGTGGAGGGAGGGAGGTGATTGGATCATAGGGGCAGTTTCCCCCAAGCGATTCTCATGATGGTGTTAGTTCTTACAAGAGCTGATAGTTTTATGTGTTTGGAAGTTCTTCCTTCACTCTTCTATCTCCTACCACCTCATGAAGAAGGTGCCTGCTTCTTCGGCCATGATTGTAAGTTTCCTGGGGCTTCCCCAGCCATGTGGAATTATGAGTTAATTAAACCTCTTTCCTTTATAAATTACCTAGTCTCAGGTATTTTTTTAAAGCAGTGTGAAAACGGACCAACACAGTGAATTGATACAGGGAGCAGGGCACTGCTATGAAGATAACCTGAAAATGTGGAAGCAACTTTGGAACTGGGTAGTGGGCAGAGGTTAGAACAGTTTGGAGGGCTCAGAAGAAGCAGAAGATGTGGGAAAGTTTGGAACTTCCTAGAGACTTGTTGAATGGTTTTGATCAAAATGCTGATAATGATGTGGACAATGAAGTCCAGGCTGAGGGCGTCTCAGATGGAGATGAAAAACTTCTTGGGAACTGGAGCATAGGTCACTCTTGCTATGCTATAGCAGAGACTGGCAGCATTTTGCCCCTGCCCTGGAGAGCTCTGGAACTTTGAACTTGAGAGAGATGATCTGAAATTGGAAATTATGTTTAAAAGGGAAGCAGAACATGAAGTTTGGAAAATTTGCAGCCTGTGAGTCAATTAAACATCTGTCCTTTATAAATTACTCAGTCTCAGGTATTTCTTTATAGCAGTGTGAAAATGGACTAATACAGAGCTTGACATATTCATAGATTCTGAGAGGTCATTTGTAAGACACACCATTCTTCTTCTTGCCTCTAAGAAACAAAGTAAAAAACAAGGCATTGCCAATTAATATTAACTCATTGTCAGTTGCAAGGTGCATCTGTACTGTAGAGGCATCAAAATGTGAAAAACATGCATCTTAGACTGGATGAACGACTGTAGTGTTAGCTTACGCATTGTCACGTAAGCTATGAAAGTAGCTCATTAAACTTCTTTGAATTTAACCTCACTATTAAAATTTTGTAGATTCCATCTTAGTCCCTTAGGTCTACTTTTTTTTCCACTCTGCAGCAAGTTGCAGTCAGCTGGAAGCAGTGACTCTACCAGTTTGTATCTAAATGTTAGAGGAGGTGTCATTCACTGAATGCTTGTTGCCTGTGGGCTTCCCTTCTCTCTCTTCCCTATCTAGAGCAAAGCCTCAATCCTTCTCCTTCCTGGGCGTTCTTTGGGAAAACTGAAAAGTCTTCAACTCTTTATTAAGCAGAGCCCAGTTCTTCGTTCTCATATTGTGTTTTGAGATTTCCAGAGCCAAGAACAACAAGCAGTTGTTGTTTTTCCCTCCTTTCTTCCTTCCCTCCCTCCTTCCTTCCCTCCCTTCCTTCCTCCCTCCATCCCTCCCTCCTTCCGTCTCTTGCTCCTTCCTTCCTTCCTTGCTTCCTTCCTTCTTCCTCTCTTTTTCTGTCTTTCTATTTTTAAAAAGTCTTTCTTCTTTTGAAGGCAGCATAGAAAGCATCTATTTTTAATTGTACATGATCCTTGGGGCCTCATCCTTTAGCTGAAATATCTGATCTGTTATTTCTTCTAAAGCAAAAATTCAGAGTCTTTGACAAGGGAGATTTAGCTGATCTACTAAGCCAACTTTTCCCTGACATTCTATGTCTATGAATGCTGTGTGTATATGTGTATAACCTTACAATTATCGGAGAAGTCATCTATGCTCTACTGGAGCTGAAAAGGCAAGGCTTTCCCATATGTAGTTAGGAGGGTTTTATCTGAGGAGTAAGATTCTTGATTATTTTATTCTACTTATCTAAGCCAAACAGAAGATACTTGCCTGGAAGACAGAAACTGGACTATAATGGGAGGTCCTTAAGTCAGGTAGAAGATTTGAATTTGGGTAATTTTTGGCTTGGATACCCCATTATGCTAAATGCCACTAGCAGCTAACATGAATTGAGTACTTTCTGTGTGCGAGGCTTTGTGTTATGCAGGTGGAAGCAAATGTATATATCAGAACCCAGAAAACGGAGGCTCAAGGTCATTAAGTAACTTTTCTCATGTGGAGAGAAATAATTATGACGATGATGGCAGTGAGCATTTTGGTCTTTGAAGACAGTTCTCTCATAATATAGTTTGGGTAGCTAAGAAGGCTTGGGACTCTTGGCAGGTTGCTGTGAAATACATTTTGGCCCAATCCCAGAATAATAAACTATTTCAGGAGTTCTGCGCAACAAATTGAATCTCATTGGCAATGGCTGCAGAGCGGAGAGGCTGCCCTGGCTCTCTCTCTGCTCCGGGAACTGGGAGTTGGGGATAATCACATTGACTTTCTCATGAACATTTTTAACACTTTAAATTTCACTTTCTCCTGCACAGTCTAGCATAGAACACACATAAATCCTTTCTTTTCTTTTGCAACTATGGCATATCTTATAATTTAGCAACTGTAAAAATGAATAAGTACAATTAACAATGCAGAGCGAAAGACAGTGAGCTTATAACTGGTTATAAGTCAGTTCAATCTCATTATTAAGGAACAAAATGATCCTAATTAATATCCTGGTTTTCTAGTCTCTCCATAAATCAGTAGGTCATTGCCTAGCTGGCTACTTTGCATTTGCAGTTTTTAGTATCATGGCTTGATTCAGGGCTAGTCAGAATCCCTTTGTTTTTTCTTGACCTTTGCCTTCACACTGACATTAGTGAAGGGATTCTGTGGTGTGGCAGGAAAAGAGTAATGGGACAAAGTCGGACCCATGGTCCTGGCTGAACCCTTGCTGCAGACATCCATGTGGTCTTTGGGATCAGTCTTGGGAACTGACAGGGCCCAATGGCCGGGGGCTTTGGGAACTTTGGGAATAAGAACGAGAAGGAGGAGAGCTTGACTTTCACATGGGAAAACAGGCTGTAGGTGGGCTTTTTAAAGAGCTGACAAAGGAGGAGGAGCAGGTTTGGGGCCAAAAATCACAATTTTGGGTGTTCAGAACCTAAAGCTTCTGCAATTTTCATATGCAAATGGATTATCAGCCCTGGATCTTGGGAGAGGTGTTTAGCAGGGCTCTTGGAGACAGATGAGGAAGAAAAGATTAACTCAACAGAAGTTCATGCTTAAGGCCTCTTAGGGTCTCTTGCTGAAGCTGGATACATCACTTAAAAGGCTGAATAGTGTCACCTTCTGCAGCCTCTGAAGCTGGATACATCACTTAAAAGGCTGAATAGTGTCACCTTTGCCTGCCAGAAAAGACTAAAATACACATTCAGCACACTAGCCCAAGTCTTGTCTCCAAGGATCTACATTTGGTACTACCTCCTTTTCTCCTGTCAGGGAAGATGGGCTGTTTGCTTAATTAGGAAATCTGTACCATTCATTCATTTGCCCGTAGACATTAAGCTTCAGGTAAGATGTTGCTATCTCTCTGATGTTTCTGTTACTTATAAATATACCCAGTTATTGAAAAGCGTGCCTATGGGGAAAATGCGTGGGCTAAGATGCATGTATTATAGAAGACAAGCATAAAGCCCAAAATGACTTAAGACAAAGTTGGGCAGTTGATTTACAATTTGTCTGAATTCTGTGAAAAACATGTGTCTTAGACTGCATAAACAACTGTAATGTTAGCTAATAAGAACTTCAAACAGCTTAAAGGTGAAAGGCCTTTAGAAAAGGGCAAAGTCCGCCTTGCCTTCCCCAGCAATGCTCATCTCACAGCTCTCTCCCACTGACTTCCCCACCTTTGGTAGAGACTTCATCATGATCATTGATGCCAGCAATGTCTTACACTTATAAAGCACTTCATGTGATTTCCATGATTACATATCCCATAATAGTCATGATAAGAAGGCCTGGCAGATCATTATTAATCTCGTTTTACAGAGTGGGGAATTGAGGCCCAGAGGACAGGAATGTAGTAAGAGGCAAAACTGAGATCAGTGTTGTGACACCCTCTTCTCTGTACCCCGGGGTTGTTTTCCAAATTTGGGCCTCATTCTTTCTTATTTGGACCATTATAATAGCTAGCTAAATGTGTCCCCATTTCTAGTCTTTTTCCTGTTTAATTTTTGATTTGCATTGTAGTAGAGTTGTCTTCCTGTAACAAGGCTTAAATTTTGTCTACTTTCATCTTTAAAAATATTTAATGTCCTAGGCAAGAACTTCATGACTAAAACACCAAAAGCATTGGCAACAAAAGCCATAATAGACAAATGGGATCTAATTAAACTTAGGAGCTTCTGCACAGAAAAACAAACAATCACTAGAGTGAACCAGCCACCAACAGAATGGGCAAAAATTTTTGCAAGCTACCCATTTGACAAAGGGCTAATATCCAGAATCTACAAAGAACTAAAACAGATTTACAAGAAAAAAACAAGCAACCCCATCAAAAAATGGGCAAAGGATATGAACAGACACTTTTCAAAAGAAGACATTTATGCGGCTAACAAACTTATGAAAACATGCTCATCACTGGTCATTAGAGAAATGCAAATTAAAACCACATTGAGATACCAGCTCACACCAGTTAGAATGGTGATCATTAAAAAATCTGGAGACAACAGATGCTAGAGAGGGTGTAGAGAAATAGGAACACTTTTACACTGTTGGTGGGAATGTAAATTAGTTCAACCATTGTGGAAGACAGTGTGGCGATTTCTCAAGGATCTAGAAATAGAAATACCATTTGAACCAGCAATCCCATTACTGGGTATATACCCAAAGGATTATAAATTGTTCTATTATAAAGACATATGCACACATATGTTCATTGCAGCACTGTATACAATAGCAAAGACCTGGAACCAACCCAAATACCCATCAATGATAGATTGAATAAAAAAATGTGGCACATATACACGATGGAATACTATGCAGCCATAAAAAAGGATGAGTTCATGTCCTTTGCAGGGACATGGACGAATCTGAAAACCATCATCCCCAGCAAACTGACACAAGAACAGAAAACCAAACACCACATGTTCTCACTCATAAGTGGGTGTTGAACAATGAGAACACATAGACACAGGTAAGGGAACATCACACACGGGGTTATGTTGGGGGTGGGGCTAGGGGATGGACTGTTGGGGGTGGGGAGGTTGGGGTGGGATAATGTTGGGAGAAATGGCTGATGTAGGTGACGGTGGGATGGAGGCAGCAAACCATCATGGCACGTGTGTACCTATGCAGCAATCCTGCAAGTTTGGCATATGTACCCCAGAACTTAAATTGAACTTAAATAATAATAATAATTAAAAAAACCCCTTTAATGTCTCTCCATAGCCTACCAACAAAAGTCCAACACCCTTCCAGTACGCTCAGGGCCGTTCTAATCTGTCTCAGATGGTACACCCTGGATATTCTAGCACTGTTTTTCCCATCCTTAGCCAGATCTGCCCTCTGCCTTCTCACCTCTTCATGCATTTGCTTATGCTTTCCTTCATGGAGTACTTTTCCTTTGTTCATCCATTATTTAAACCCTGCTCATGCTTCAAGGATCAGTTCAAATGCCCTCTCTTTCCCAGAATCTTCCCAGATGGCTGCAGCCAAAATCAACAGCCTTTTTCTTTATTGCTGTACATCCTTATACAACTTGTTTTACTGTATTTTGTGTTACAGTTCAAATGCCCAGGCCTCAACCACCCACCCTACACTTTCAGGTCTTTGAAAGATGTCAGGAATTTTGCCTTATTCGTCATTTTCACTCATGGTACATACTGAGTAAACATTCATTTAATGAATAAACTTGTTAAGAGAAATTGTCGATGTTCCAGGGAAGTCAACAAGCAAGGAAACATATTTAGTGTTTGTAGAAAAGCAGAACGTTTGGGCTCTACAGAACAGTGGTTCCCAAAATTACTTATGCCTTCAGGTGTCTTCCTGGCTAACTACATAAAAATTATCTGGACTACTTATACAGGGTCCTGGGCTCTAACTCCAGAACCTTTTTTCTGGGAATACGTTAGCAGATTTTCCAGGTAAATTATATGCTAACCCATGCTTAGGAGCCACTGGTGTAAAATACTGTGAACCTTAAAAATGTCTGTTTAAATTTACAGAGAAACATGTATATTTTTGTCATGAACAAAATGATGTTTTGAAATACATGTACATGTGGAAGAGTTAACTCTAGCTAATTAACAAATACATGATCTCCCATAGTTATCTTTTCTTTTTTGGGGGGGGGGTGAAGACATTTAACATCCACTATCTTTGCATTTAAAAGAGTACAATATATTGTAATTCAATATAGTCTCATGCTGTACAATAGATCTCCTGAAAGTATTCCTTTTATCTGTAATTATATATCCTTTGGCTGACTTCTCTTCATCTCCCTTCTGCCCTAACCACCCCAGACTCTGGTAACCACTATCCTACTCCCTACTACTATGAGGTCAACATTTTTAGATTCCACATGAGTGAGATTATATAGTAGTGTTTTTTTAATTTTTTTGGTTTGTTTGCACCTGACTTATTTCACTTAGCATGATCATAAAGAATGTTTTGACCTATAGAATTAGTCAAGTTGACTAAAGTTGGACTAAATTCACTCATGACACAGGAACTCCTATTTTTAAATTCTTCCCTTATTCACAAATTTCTCAGGCTTACAAGTGAATTTCAGGAGTGTTTTGTATCACTGCAGGAGGTGGTTTCCTGATTGGGGGAGGAGGATGCTTTGATTTTGGTCTTCTTCCTGTTTTGAGATTTTTTCTGTTCTCTGATACTCATCCCATCTTTTTGATATCTTGTGTCTTGTTGGTTTTTCACTGCCTATCATATTTGCACATCCCTTTTTAAATCCTTGAAATGCCTCTAAACTTCTTATTTAATAAACACACCTTCTTCCTCCTGTATAAAGAATCTTTATTTTTTCACTCTGGTTTCATATTCTTGCCTTTTCTGTTTGATCCATTGTTATCCAAATCTTGGTATTTTTCTTGGCATCCAAACATAGTATAGCCAACTGTGTGAACCCACATTGGAATATATTCAGAGTAAGTTCTGCTGAGACCATTGCTTCATAATATTAAATACTTTAGCTCAGAGGTAAATAGAGCAATCTGTCAGAGTAGATATCTATGGATGTTTTGCCTACTCAAGATACTAGTGTTGTAAATTGTATTTTCCTTCCATTAGGCCAAGGCAGGTGGATCACAAGGTCAAGAGATGGAGACCATTCTGGCTAACATGGGAAACCCTGTCTCTAGTAAAAATACTGTGTACATTAAAAATTAGCCAGGCGTGGTGGCAGGCACCTGTAGTCCCAGATACTCTGGAGGCTGAGGCAGAAGAATCACTTGAACCCGGGAGGCAAAGCAAAGATCATGCCACTGCACTCCAGCCTGGGTGGCAGAGCAAGACTCTGTCTTTAAAAAAAAAAAGGAAAAAAATATATATATATCCCTTGCTGATATGATTTGGATTTGTGTCTCTGCCCAGCTATTATGCTGAATTGTAACCCTCAGTGTTGTAGGACAGGCCTGGGGGAGACGACTGGATTATTGGGGCAGTTTCTAATGGTTTAGCACCATCCCTCGAGTGCTGTCCTGTGATAGAGTTCTCCCAGGATCTGCTTGTTAGAAAATGTGTCACACCTTCCCTGCCTCTCGTTCTGCTGCCCCAGCCATGTAGGATGTGTCTGCTTCCCTTTCGCCTTCTGCCATGATGGTAAGTTTCCTGAGGCCTGCCCAGCCATGCTTCCTGTACAGCCTGCAGAACCATGAGCCAATTAAACCTCTTCTCTTCATAAATTGCCCAGTCTCAGGTCATTCTTTATAGCAATGCAAGAAGGAACTAATATGCTTGCTTTTATATGCTTAATATGATGGGCCATGAAGGATCATTGGTACTGTAAAAAGTACAAACATAACATTAAGAACTGCAGCTCCTTTTATTATTAGCATTTCTACCAGTGTTAGTACTGGTACTACTATTACTCTACATTATTTGTAATCTACTACTATCAATGTTTCCGCTTCAGCTGGAATGGCCCATGTCCATTCTGACGTTACCCTGCTGCCTGTTGGCTTGCAACGGTTTGCCTTGGACGTCTTTTCCTCTGGGTTGCTGCATCTCCTACCCCTTCGCTTTATCTCCAGAGGACTCCATCACCCTTAGATGGAGAAGGAATGCCTCTTGAGAGACTGCCAGGTACCCACCTCCCACCAAGCAGGGAAATGAAGGAAATTCTGAGTTTTTTCAAGGGAAATTTCAGGTACCTAGTTATCCCTGAGAAGTAAATGAAAGTTGATAAGCAAGAAGGTAATAGTAGCTTAAAACAATAGCCAAGAGAGTTAGAATCATGGGATGCATGGTTCCCTATAGAAACTAAAGATAACATCTTAACGTATATCCCTGAGTTGTTTTTCAAAAACCTGAACTACTACCAACTAGGTCTGCTACATGTAGGCCTCAGATCAGAAGGAATGGAGGACTGAACTCCGATCACTGTTCTTTGTTTTAAATTTCTTCCTGAGGGGCCTAGAGGAGCTTTGGCCCAAGCCAAACCTAATGTTATTTTCTGCCTGTCCCAAAATTTTTAGACAAAGGTTTGCCTGCTGAACCAATTGCCTCCTGAAATTAGAAAATCTTCAAACCCACCTATGACCTATGGACCCCATGACTTCCCCTTTGAAGATGTCTTGTCTTTTTAGGTCAAACCAGTGTGTTTCCTCCATGTATGGATTTATGACTTTGCCTGCATCCTCTGCCCCTCTGCCTTTACAAACTCTTGCCTGTTAGCCATATGAGAGTTTTGTTCTTAAGCAGGAGCTGCCTGATTGTTCTTGCTTGGAGCGCTTTCTCCGGCTGCAAACCTTGGTGCAGATGTTTGGCCTCACCATGCTGGGCGAGCAGAACGCAGTTCGGTTTGGTAACAACCTTCTCTTGCTCTTGGGATTCTCATAGTTCTTATGCTAGTTTGAGAGATACTTCAACTTTCTTTTTTCTTATTTTGGGGATATTCAGGGCTAGGTTTTGTGGAGGGAGGGAGCCAGCAATCTTTGCTACTTTTCTATTTTGTCAGCATCTAAACATCAGGATTCCTCCCCATGGTTTTATAAATGAAGACCACATGGGAGGGGAACTGATGCTTATTGCAGACTTCTTATCGCTGAGGTGGAGGTTTCAGCACCATAATCATGACAGTGACGATGATAATAATGCCCCCCTTCTCCCCGACCCGATAGGAAACACTGTATGCACTCCATGCCAAATCCTCACAACAATTCCTGCAAGGGAAGTAACATTATTGTTTTCTTGCCCATGGGAATGTTTAAGCTCCGAGAGGTTAGATCACTGGCTCAAGGACACAGAGCAGAGAAGTGGCAGAAGCTAGATGCGATCTTCTGCTGTGACAGGCACACCGTTGTCCTTTCTTCTGCTCTGAGTGGGAATCCTCTGGGTATAAAACTCTGTGCTCAAGGCACAGAGTGAGCTGGTGACCTCTCTGCCATTAAGCCCAGCCTGATGGCTCCTGATCCTCTGCTCTGTTTGCCACCTGTTCAACCCTTATGCCCTGTTCTCTTCCTATTCGATGTCCACAAGGATATCAACCAGTCCTTGAAATGTGGTCTGGAAACTACTAAGTGGAAAAATACCATGAGAACCCAGGAAGGAAAAAAAAGTGAAGAGGAGTGACAAATACCCTATTTATCCCTCTTGACTTCATTACAAAAGATCTGCAGAGCTCACAAAAAAAAAAATCAACCTGCAAATCATGTTATGGTTAATAAAGCAGTAAATTAAGCCTTCCTGGCTCTACCTCCAGTATCCTGAAGGTAGTCACAGTGCCCTTTCTGTTTTATTTTAGGCCCCAGTACAAAAGGTTTTCACCTTAGTGTAATTAACTTTTTATCATTAAGATTCTAAAAAATTGAATTGTGTTGGTCACCGTAATGAGAATTTAATGGCGACGTATTACAATGCTAGCTAAGCTTTGAGTACGTGCTAAAGACATCACATTGCTAGTGACCTATGCAAATTTCGATCTCAGTGGCCCTTATTTTTCCCCACTGTGGCATCCGGCCCCCTCCCCACTTTCCCCTCATCTCCTTAAACAATGATTCCCTCATTTTCATATTAATTGCATCACTTAACTGAGATAATGCTCCCTCTGAAATGAGCAAAGGGATGAATCACTGAAACGGGCCATTATTCTTTTTGCTTAACCAATTTCACAGGCCCCGCACAAAGCACGGCCTTCATTTGGCTTCCTATAATTGCTTATCATTAGGCCCAGCCGTCCCATGAAGTACCTTTTATTTATTTAAGTCTCATCTCTGATGGATGGAAAATGAGTCACTGGCATATCTGAGGAACTCAGGCTATTCTGTGACCAGGCAAGGCGGTGCTGGAATACCCAGTAGAGCTTTGATGGCATGGTACCAAGGAGAAGCCACACTGGTGGGTGGCTCCACCTGTTCCCCTTTCCTATGGAGATTCCACTGCCATCAGGTGGCCCGGGGCATCCAGCAGCAGCCCCTTCAGTTCCCCAAGAGTGAGAGGAGAGAGGGCTTAACCCAGGGGATGATGGCAGCTTGGTGCCCATGGTGGGGTGTGCAAGGCTGCCCCAGGTGCCCTCATCACCAGGGACCACAGCATCCCACCTGTGGACAGGTAACTGGGGCAGGTGGAAGAGTGTGTCTTGGCCTTGGCTTAATACTCTGGGTGCATTGGCACGAGATGGCTAAAGGAACATTGTAGAAGATTGTCATTCTTTCTTTCTGTCTCTCTTTCTCTCCTTTAGGGGGCATACGATGGTGAGTGAGAGGGAGAGAAGGAAAGGACATTTTCCAAGGGAAATTATGCTGTTATCAGCCACAGCCACACTCAGAAAGGCATTGGAAGAGAATGGCTCCCTCATTATGAAAAGGATATATTGCTATGAGCCTGTCAGGACATCTGGGCTAAAGCATTCCCTGGAGGTTTCCTCTGAGCACACCATGTGCTTTTGTTCCTGTGGATAAAAGGATCTGTCAGGGAGCTAGCTCTCCATGGCCTTGTGATCTGTCCCATCATAATATTGTTTCCCGAATATTGCTGCAGCGACTCATGCCACCTCTCTGTTTGGTGGCTGCCATAATATCACCTGTTCTTCTCACCCACCTTTGTGTCCATCCCTCCCCATTACAGGACCTTGTCAAGAGGCTGGCCAGGTATAAATAACTTCTCTGAGAAGAAATGGCAGTTTCCTGACTCTTCCCTTCCATTTTCTGTGATGTTCCTGGGAGGACTAATGAGGACTGGGACCCAACCTGTAGTGACACCTTCCCTGACGTGAAGGGAGGTGACTTTGGGAGATGCCTGGGGCATAGTGTTCATGGCAGGGTTGGGATAAGGTGGTAATTCTCAGAATGTGTTCCTGGAACCCGCAGCATCAGCATCACCTGAGAACTTGTTAGAAACTAAATTCTGACTAGACAGTCAGAGAACCTGAGGGTAGGCTCCAGCGATCTGGGTTTTCACAAGCCCTCTGGGTGATTCTGATGCCAGTGGGGGATCACTGGCCTAAGGCATTATATTTTGGTTTGGATGTTTTGTTTTTTTAAGATTTTATCATATGTAGCATCTCACTGGATTCTCACCATGATTTTGGAAAACTGGCAGCAGAAGGCAAAGCTGGTTGGGGTTATGCCCATTTTACAAATGAGAAGGTAAAAATCATAGAGGTTACATGACTTGCTCAGAAGGAGATTGATGGGGAGTGGTGAAAAATAAGGTTGAGGGCTAAGTAGGGCCAGAGGGGATTCTTGACAAACAGAGTGAAAAACAGTAGAGAACCATGATAAGTTATTGAGTTTGCAAACAGTAGAATAAAATAGTGCTTTACACAAAAAATAATTTGAAAGTGATATTTGGGACAGATTAGAGTAGGAGAAGCTAGAAGCCCTATTATACCTGTTAGCAGTTCAAATTACCATGCTTTTAAAAAATCAGTTGTGCTTTTTATCCCAGCAATGATCTGTAAATGCAGACAGGCTAACAGAGATGGGCCTTCCTTGTGCTCTTAAATCATACCATATTACTTACCTCTCTGGATGTCAGTTTACTTGGCTTTAAATGGGAATTAGCCTCTTCCATAAATTGCCTCTTTTTACAGGGTTGACTAGTTTTTTTGGGGGATGGGGGGAGGATCAAACCATGTCAAACTTGGTATCTAGTTGGTGCTTGGAATCACTGAATTTTCTTGATTTAGAATTGATGTGATGAAAGCTGTATTTTACGAGAAATTATAGAGTGGTAGCACAGAGATATTTTCATGACTTTGAACAACATATTATTAAAATAAACAGGTTGACGTTAAAGTTGACATACACCATAAAAATTAAACTGCTGAAAGGTGCTTAAGAAAAACAATTCTTTACTGTTATAGAGTACCTTATCATTTGTATTAGTTTATGTGGGCTAAATTCCTACAAGAAAGAAGCTAAAAATGTGGTGGTTCAAAAACAATGGAGGCTTGTTTTCTTCTCACCTCAGCATCTAGCAGGGATGTTGCAGGTAAGCAAAGTTTGGAAGTTGGCGGCGAGGAGCAAATTTCTGTTCCACATGTCCGTCAGGGGCTGAGGTTGACAGTGGTTCTGTTATCGTTAGTGCATGGCTTCCAAGGCTGTCTCATTTTTATCGTCTTCCAGCCATGGAAGGGAGAAGACTATGCAAGAGTCTGGGCATTTTTTAGGTCAGGTCTCGTTGTGACACACAACACTTCTACTCATAATCCATCAGCTCAAACCCACCACAATTTGGCTACAACAAATTGTAAAGGAAGCTGGAACATTCAGATTATCTCAGTAGCCAGAAAAAAAGAAAGATTTTAGTGGACAATTGGAATTATTTCCATAGGGCTTCTATTTTACTGATGAAGATAATGAAACTCTGGTTTGGTGAATTATTTTTGAAAACATTGGCTACCAATGCATGGACATGGGGAAAAAAATCAAGGTCATTTCATTACCTCCCTATATTTCAGCCAAAATGAACTTATGTATAAACCAAGGATTTAGAGAATATCTACAACAGGCCTAGTCTGTATTTGTATTACATGTTTGGAATTCAGTGGTGGTCATAGTCCTACTAGCTTACTGATCAAAGAGTAATTTCTGCATATGTTGAAGGATTCTTTTACCTTTGATATTTGAGCACTCTGAAACCCATAATCATATACCCTATGTCCAGGGTGGATTAAATTTTTTAGATAACACACATCATGTATTAAAAAGTCCTACATGTTGATAAGGCTATAAATTTCTTAAGAAAAGATGGAGTAAAATGTCTTGCTGTTTTATAAAATTTATGTAACACCTAGCATGCAGTTTTAAAACCAGACCATGAAGAGTTTCACTTTAAGTTACTCATCTTTAGCCAGTTCATCTAACCATGTTAAAAGAAGTCATGGTTTCCTTCTTTTTAAAAAAATTCTGTCTGCTGTATATCTATGTATCTATGTATCTATGTATCTATGTATCTATCTATCTATCTATCTATCTATCTATCTATCTATCTATCTATTGCTCAATCCTGTCTGCCTTAGAAGCTAGTTGAAGTAATATGAGATAACAAATATAAAAAGAATAAGAAGTTACAAAATTTGATGCAGAGACATAGAATCATTATGATAATCCATCAGTACTCTGAATTTTACCAGAGTACTGAATAAACATTCACTATCATGGAACATTTACAATGTTGTATGTGAGGTAGGTGCTATAGACTAAGTGTGTCACTTTGAAATCCACTTGAAATCCTAAGCCCTAAATGGTGACATTTAGCGATGATTAGGTCTAATAGAGCCCACCTGAATGGAAGTAGCATTTATCTAAAAGAGAGCTCCCCCCTACCCTCAGCCAAGTAAGGATATAGCAAGAAGATGACCATCTATGAAGCAGAAAGTGAGCCCTCACCTGACACCAAATCCGCTAGTGCCTTGATCTTGGCTCTTCTGGCTTCCAAAGTGGGGAGAAATGAATTTCTGTTTTTATAAGCTGCCCAGGCTATATTAGTTTGTTACAGCAGCCCAAACTATCTAACACAGAAATCGGTATGGGGGTAGGGTGTTGCTATGACAAGCACCTAGAAATGTGGAAGCTATTTTAGAGTTTTGAAGTGCATGCAAAATAAAGCCTACATTGCTGTGAGTAGACTGTTAAGGGTGATTCTGGGAAGGGCCAAGAAAAAGAGGAGGAGAGCTGTAGAGAAAGCTTCAGTATTCTTAAATGTAAAGTATCTAAGTGGTCATGAACAGAATGTTGGTGGGACTGTGGACTGTAAGGGCCGTTTTGATGAGATCTCAGATGGAAATGAGAAATATGCTATTGGATAGTGAAGGAAAGACCATCCTTGCTATAAAGAAGCAAAACAACTTGGCTGAATTTTTGTTTTGTAGAAGTTACAACTTGCGGGCAATGAAATGGGATATTTAGCTGAGGAAGTATCTAGGCAAACTTTGGAAGGAGTCACCTGACTCCTCTTGACTGCTTATAATAAAATGTGAGAAGAGGGAAATGATTTAAAAATGAAATTGTTAATCAAAAGGAAAGCAGAATGTAAAGATATGGAACATTCTCAGCCTATTTGTATTGAAAAGAATGACAAAATCTGTTCAGGGAAAGAACATAAAGGGTATGCCCAATCAACTTGATAAGGAGATTAGTTCAGGTCAGCCATCTGAACAGAAGCTCAGAGCTATTCTCCAAGACAATGGGAGAATGACCCTGAAGACAATTTAGAAATGATCATGGCTGCCACTCCCATCGCAGCCCAGTGGGAGAGCCCTAGGAGCAGGCGGTTTCTAAGGAAGGACCTCTGCTTCCTCTGGTGCTGGCGCTTCTTCGCCACCCCAGGCAGGGCCACCCCTGCCACCCTTTGGCAGGCTCCAGTGCAACACAGGCGACATATAGAATACTGAGAGAGAACATTGACTCTGGAGGCCAAAGACTTGGATTTGAGGCCTACTTCTGACAGATATTAACTATTTGAGATTGAAAAAATTACTTTAACCCTCTATTTCCTAGGAGAAGGAATAATAGCTTCTCTCTCTTACAGTCTCACAGGGTTATTATAGGATCATAACACCAACATATTAAAAATATCTCAGGGTTTTTTTTATGGGTTCTATGAGTGAATCATTCTTGGTTCTGTCCGTCTAAAGTTGCAAGAGCTATGCCAATGGAGCTTTATGTTACAGTTTGCTTAGCATTTCACTGAGATCTCAGGTGAGGCTGAGATGCCTAAGATTCAAGCTTTTAAAAATGGATTATTATGCTATGAACTATTTTTTCTCTGTTTTTCTTCTTTTTTGAAATTTTACTTTAAGTTCTGGGATACATGTGTAGAATGTGCAAGCTTGTTACATGGGTATACATGTGCCATGGTGGTTTGCTCCACTTATTTACCCATCCTCCAAGCTCCCTTCCCTTGTCCTCTAACCCCTAACAGGCTCTAGTGTGTGTTGTTCCCCTCCCTGTGTCCAAGTGCTCTCACTGTTCAAGTCCCACTTATAAATGACAGCACATGGTGTTTGATTTTCTATTTCTGTGTTAGATTGCTGAGGATGATGGCTTCCAGCTTCATCCATATCCCTGCAAAGGACATGATCTCATTCCTTTTTTCTGGCTGCATAGTGTTCTGCTATGGACTATCAATGTTGGAAACTTTTAATGTTTAAACTAGTACAAACTGCCGTCAAACCTAGAACTCCACTTGATGGTGTCTTTGAAGGATTGTCTTCCAGCTTGATTTGTAACAATTCCAGCAATGAGAACTAACTTACACAGAGGCATATTTAATCTGAATACTTGGTTCAACTGTATTTACTGTGGGAGACATGGGGCTAGTGAGCTAACACAGAAGACTGGATTGTCAAATCAGGCTTACACAACTCAGAGATCTTACCCGGTGTCAATGTTTACTAATAGTTTCATGGACACATACCACCAAGTGGCACATGTAAAACCAACAGCAGTCTGGAGATTTGGTGTGACTCCTCAGGTCTTTTCTCCTAGCATCAGATATAGAATCTCTGGCACAACATAATAGAGGAGGTCTCTAAGTGAGGTTTGTGAGTTCTTGCCCACAGTGGATGGTCTAGATTCAGACACATTCTCCATTTTGTACCCCAGAGAGTTGTATAATCAATGTGACATGCTCTGGGAAACTATACCACATAAATCTTTAGATTCTAGTTCTGTCTACCACAAATGATTCTAAACCAGGAACATCTTTGCTAAAACAATTGCATAAATAATTACCCACTTATAGGAAACATCATGATTTCATTTGCCAGGAGGTCCAGTTATCAGCATGTTCACAGCAGATTACATTGCGTTATCTTTCTTTTTTCTTTCCCTAGGCTATTCTCCTGATAACTGGGAGAGAAATGGATTCCAGGCCAGTTACTTGGATTCCTTCCTCCCTAGCGATGTAGGGGAAAGGCAATTGGTGAACACAACATACAAAGTCTCTGCCTTTGACTAATTCACTGACTTGGGAGAGAAAAAACAATCAGATAGGTTTAATAGAACCTGCTAGTTCATTGAGTACTGTTGAAGAACACTTCTCATCTATGGTTAGAAGTTACACTTGTGAAAAGCAGCTCAATTTCAAATCAACAATTTCGATTTGGAGTGTCCATCCTTGTGAGTTTTGACTTGGGATTCATATTTGAAGCTGTCATTGTTTTTCTCTAGTCATATTTTTAAATCTGTATTACAGACCTGTCACAACTTACAGTTTTATGTGCTTTTCCTTGTACCTCAGCTTCACATGCTCTGGGTGATGACTGATTGTGTCACCATGCACACCTAAGTAAATGTTATGTTTACCAAAGAGTCTATTTTTGAATATAGACTAGTCCATGAAGAAGCAACTTAGATGAAAATCCATTTAGCTCTTTTCAACCACCACATTAATAGGTACACTCTTAGAGGTTTATTTTAGTTACCTGCATGCAGAAGACCAGTGATGGAGATGTATATAGCATGTCAGGGAAGCAGAGAAGTACAAGTTCTATCAGTTACATGGTCAGAGTCTTCAGGCATAAGTGGAATATAGACAAATCAAGAAGGGACAGGACATATCAGGCAGAAGCAAAACACTTAGAGAACAAACAGCTTGGTATGTATCAAAGTACAGAAGTTTGATCTCTGTTGAACATTAAATGGCACACAGAAGTGGAAGGTATTGGAGCTGGTGCAGCAGGCAGGAACCGGACAGGTCATGAGAAAACTCTAGGAGCCATTAAAGAGCTTGGATTTTCTCTTGTTGACATGGTGGAGCAGGAATGCAATATAGTGGTTCAAATGACAGCTGTGACTGTTGGAACCCCAGATGCCAGGAAATTGGATGTTTCACCCCCATTACATCTCTGTGAAAATTCCCATTTTCCATTTGAAATTCAGTTTTCTTGTTCCTTTCATATCCAGGTATGATTTTCTTAGAGCTTCATTGATTCCAAGAAAATGTTTAAAATCCTCCAAAATTTTCTATATATTATCTGCAGTTTAATTCTTGTGAAGCTCTCCTGTGTCATATTTCTGCAATTAAAATGGCTATGTCAACTTAGTGTGTAGGACAGGACTTCGTAGGTGCCCAATAAATATTTTTTGAATGAATAAATAGACTCAAATTTATTCATTGAAATGAATAGATTCAGGCACAGTTCAGCATTTTCATTGGTTTCTTTCTGGCTTCAAGCATTTTTTTAACTTAAGAGGAATTTATTGAAGATTGATGGTCTCAATAGAGTAAGGCTGCAATTTTCTGCTTTGTTCCTTTTCTCTATCTCTGTTCTCAAGTTCTTTCTCCATTGTTCCCTGAAAGCTGCAAATTCTTTTTTTCTCCATAATGAGTAATAATTCAGGTCTCCCTAGCTCCTTTAGCTGTAACTATACATCTATTAACAATGGTGTACTGATGAACGTCTAACAACTTGCTTTTCAAAAATTATCACCATGGGCGATTTCAAACTACTAATGCCAAGTCACTGAATATTGATTTGGGAAGAGATTTGTGCAGTGAGTTCTTCAGAGCTGTGATGAGCTGGTTCTAGTACTCCGCTGAAGGGCTCAAAAAAACAAAGGATCTGTTCTCCTCAGAGGATGGTTGAGATCACAAACAGCTCCTTTTGTTTTCTGTTGTTAAATTTAAAAAAACTATTCAGCATAGACTAGACTTTCTAAACTTTTTTCCCCATTTATTTATTTTATTGCATTTTAGGTTTTAGGGTACATGTGAAGAACATGCAAGATCGTTGCATAGGTACACACATGGCAGTGTGATTTGCTGCCTTCCTGCCCATCACCTACATCAAACCAGTGGTAATAAACTGGGAAGAGTGCTGCCCCCTAGAGGGCATTTGAAAATTCTCAGGGCCATCTGGGGTTGTAGCAGTAACAGGGATACTACAAAAATTTAGTGGGCAAAGGTCAGGAATGTTGGATATTCTTCCACATGAAAGACAGTCTTGCACAACAAAGAACTGTCCTGACCAAAAACTCTATGGTGCAATCCTTGGAAAATTCTGCTGTACACCATTCCTCTTACAGGTTGGCTTTCTGCCAGATCGTAGTCCTTTATATTCTGCTAAACTTTTGTGAGGGAAATAATCACACCCTGCTGCTTACAGGAAAAGGAGGTCCTATGCTTAGTGACAGATGCTTATTTTATTCCTAAATGATTGAAATCAAGTGCATTGGAATGAAACTTTTTTCCCTATTAACCTTTAGCAGCATTTATAATGACCATGTTAAATCAAACCTCATTACAATGTAATGGGGCCTGACTGAAATACTGCAGGTATGATGCTGAGTAATTTCATAAATTATTAAGTGGTAATTGAAAGTAATATGGCAGAATACATTTTACTCCTGAGGGGGAAAATACAGTAGACTTTGGAGGGAAATAAAGTTGGTTAAAATATAGCATATAGGAAAGAGCTGAAGCTGGATGGAGAGGAAGGGTGTCAGAAGTCCTGGACATATCATTTAATTTTTGGCTTTGGGTTAAAATACTGGGGTTACACTGACTGCTTGAGTGGTTATGGCCCTTGCTTGAGACATTGCAGACACTTCATCTCCTCTCTTATTCCCTGTGCCTAGGCAGTCATCAGAGCAAAAAGATCAAACTCAAATTATTTTTTATAACAATGGTTTCTCCATGCCATATATTTATTTCAGTTATGATTCACTTCAAGTCCTCACTTTCCCAAAAGCTTTTCAGAAACTTTATTTTTAAAAAAATCCCCAGCAGTGACACCATAATGCTTATTGTGAAAAACTAAAATAGTAAAGAATATAGAGTTACAGCAGGGAAAGTCTCTTATTGTCACATACAGCCTTTGCTAGAGGCAATATATTCCCCCCTATCCACACACATAGCACTTTAAAAACTTAGTTTTCCAACATACATTCTTACTCTATGGATTGTTTTACAACTTGCTCTTTTTATTCAATATTATAGCTTGGACATTTTCTTATGTCTGCACATGTTTAACATATTTTTAAAATAAAAGCATACAGTAAAGCAATACAGAATTTTTGTGTAGATTTTTATTTTCAATCACAAGTGAATATACCTGTGTAACCTCTCCTTACCACTGTCCTTGAATTCTCCCTCATACCCCTCCCAGTCATTAACCCATCCTTCCTGAATGCAACCACTCTTCTAAATTCTCTCACCATAGAGTATTTCTGCCTTTTCTTGAGGTTAATATAAACAAAATCATTCAATATCAACTCTTTGCTTGTTAAAGCTATGAAATCCTTCCACATTACTGCATGGAAGTATTTTTGTTGCTATATAGTATTCCATTGTATGACTGTATCATAATTTATTCATTTTCCTTTGGTTGACTTTTCGATTGTAGTTTTGTGCTGTTCTGAATAATGACTGTTTACTTATGTGTCTTTTCATGAATGCACACACACACACACACACACACATTTTTCTTGGACACATACCTAGGAGTGAAATTGCTGTGATGTAAATAATGTGCATATTCAGCATTAGCTGCTGCTGCCAAGAGCTTTGCCAAAGCAATTGTTAATAATTTGGATGTTCACAGGCTATGTGTGAGGATTCCAGTTGCTTTGTATCTTTGCCAATACTTGGGATAGTATGTTTTATTTTTATTATTTATTTATTTATTTCAATAGTTTTTTTGGGAACAGGTGTGTATTAGTCTGTTTTCACACTGCTGATAAAGACATACCTGAGATTGAGTAATTTGTACAGGAAAAATGACTTAATGGATTTACAGTTTTTCATGGCTGGAGAGGCCTCACAATCATGTCAGAAGGCAAGGAGGAGCAAGTCATGTCTTACATGGATGGCAGCAGGCAAAAAGAGAGAGATTGTGCAGGGAAACTCCCCCTTTGAGAACCATCAGCTCTTGTGAGAGTCTTTCACTATCATGAGAACAGCACAGGAAAGAACCGCTCCCATAATTCAATTATCTCCCACTGGGTTTCTCCCATGACACATGGGAATTATAGAAGTTACAATTCAACATGAGATTTGGGTGGGGACACAACCAAACCATATCAAGGTGTTTTTTGCTTTTGTGAACAAGTTCTTTAGTAGTGATTTCTGAGATTTTGGTGCACTTATCACCTGAGCAGTGTACACTGGACCCAATTTATAGTCTTATTTCTCCCTGCAATTCCCGCCATGTCACCAAAGTTCTTTATATCATTTTTGTGCCTTCGTGTTCTCATAGTTTACCTTCCACTTATAAGTGAGAACATATGATATTTGGTTTCCATTCCTGAATAATGGTCTCCAAATTTATCCAGGCTGCTTCAAATGCCATTATTTGGTTCCTTTTTATGGTTGATCAGTATTCCATGGTGTATATATACCACATTTTCTTTATCTGCTAATTGGTGGGTGGATGTTTAGGCTGGTTCAATATTTTTGCAATTACAAATTGTAATGCTATAAACATGCACATGCAAGTGTCTCTTTCATATATTGACTTCTTTTCCTTTGGGTAGATATCCAGTGGTGGGATTGCTGGGTCAAATGGTAGTTCTTCTTTTAGTTCTTTAAGGAATCTCCATACTGCTTTCCACAGTGGATGTACTAGTTTAAATTCCCACCAGCAGTATAAAAGTGTCCCTTTTCACCACATTCATGCCACATCCATGCCAACACCTATTATTTTTTAATTTTTAAAATCATGGTCATTCTTCTAGGAATAAGGCGGCATCTCATGGTGGTTTTAATTTACATTTCCCTGATAATTAATAACGTTGAGTATTTTTTTATGTATTTTTTGGCCATTTGTATATCTTCTTTTGAGAATTGTCTATTCGTGTCTTTAGCCTATATTTGATGGGATTATTTGTGTTTTCCCCAATAATTGGTTTGAATTAGTTGTAGATTCTGGATATTAGTCCTTTGTTGGATGCATAATTTGCAAAGATTAGTCCCCATTCTGTGTGGATTGTCTGTTTACTCTTCTGATTACTTTTTTCTTTTTTTTTTTTTTTGCTGTGCAGAAGCTTTTTAGTTTAATTAAGTCCCATCTATTTATTTTGTTTTTGTTGTATTTGCTTTTGGGTTCTTTGTGATGAAGTCCTTGCCTAAGTCAACATCTAGAAGAGTTTTCCAATGTTATCTTCTAGAATTTTTTATGGTTGTAGGTCTCAGATTTAAGTCTTTGATCCATCTTGAGTTGATTTTTATATAAGGTGAGAGAGAATTGAGTTTCATTCTTCTCTATGTGGCTTTCCTATCCCAGCACCATTTGTTGAATAGGGTGTCCCTTCCCCACTTTATGTTTTTATGTGCTTTGTTGAAGATCAGTTGGCTGTAAGTATTTGGTTTTATTTCTGGTTCTCTATTCTGTTCTATTGGCCTATGTGTCTATTTTTATACCAGTACTGTGCTGTTTTGGTAACTATAGCCTTGTAGAATAGTTTGAAGTCAGGTAACGTGATGCCTGCAGATTTGTTCGTTTCATTTAGTCTTGCTTTGGCTATGCAGGGTCTTTTTTGGTTCCATATGAATTTTAGATTTTTTTTTTCTCATTCATTGAGAAATGATGATGACACTTTGATGGGAATTGCATTGAATCTGTCAATTGCTTTTTGCAGCATGGTCATTTTCACAATATGTACCTATCCATGAGGATAAGATATTTCTATTTGTGGTCATCTATGATTTCTGTTAGTAGTGTTTTGTAGTTTTCCATGTAGATATCACCTCCTTGGTTAGGTGTATTCCTAAATATTTGGTTTTATTTTATTTTTTTAACAGCTGTTGTAAAAAGGATTATATTTGTTTCTCAATTTTGTCGTTGTTGGTGTATAGCAGTGCTACTGATTTGTGTACATTGATTTTGTATCCTGAAACTACTGAATTCATTTAAGAGTTCTAGGAGCTTTTAGAATGAGGTTTTAGAATTTCCTAGGTACATGATTATATTATTGGCAAACAGCAACAGTTATACTTTCTCTTTACCAATCTGGATGCCTCTTATTTCTTTCTCTTGTCTGATTGCTCTGGCTAGGACTTTCTGTTAAATAGAAGTGGTGAAAGTGGGCATCCTTGTCTTGTCCTAGTTCTTCAGGGGAATGCTTTCAAGTTTTTCCTGTTCATTATAATGTTGGCTGTGGGTTATTCATAGATGGCTTTTATTACCTTGAGGTATGTCCCTTCTATGCCGATTTTGCTGAGGGTTTTAATCATTAAGATATGCTAGATTTTGTCAAATGCTTTTTCTGCATTTATTGACATGATCATATAATTTTGTTTTTAATCCTGTTTATGTGATATATCACATTTGTGGACTTGTGTATACCTCCATCCCTGGTATGAAACCCAATTAATTATGGCATATTATTTTTTGTTGTACTGTTGGATTAGCTAGAAATTTGTTGAGGATTTTTGCAACTATGTTCATCAGGTATATTGGTCTCTAGTTTTCTTTCTTTTTTATGTCTTTTCCTGGTTTTGGAATTAGGGTAATATTGGCTTCACAGAATGATTTAGGGAAGATTTCCTCCTTTGTTATCTTTTGGAATAGTTTTAGTAAGGTTGGTATCAATTCTTTGAATATCTCACAGAATTCAGCTGTGAATCCATCTTGTCCTGGACTTTTTTTATTGTTGGTAATTGTTAAATTACTATTTCAATCTCGCTACTTGTTATTGGTCTGTACAGAGTTTCTATTTCTTCCTGATTTAATATGGGAGGTTTGTGTATTTTCAGGAATCTATCCATCTCCTCTAGATTTTCTCTCTTATGTGTATAAAGGCGTTCATAGTAGCCTTGAATGATCTTTTGAATTTCTGTGGTATTGGTTGTAGTATCTCTCATTTCATTTCTAATTGAGCTTATTTGGATCTTTTCTCTTCTTTTCTTGGTTAATCCTGTTAATGGTCCATTGAGTTTATTTTTTCAAAGAACCAGTTTTTTGTTTCATTTATTTTTTTGTTTCAATTTCATTTTTAAATTCTGCTCTGATCTTTTTTATTTCTTTTCCTCTGCTGGGTTTGGATTTGGTTTGTTCTTGTTTCTCTAGTTCCTTGAGGTGTGACCTTAGATCTTCTATTTGTGGACTTTCAGATTTGATGTAGGCATTTAATGCTGTGAACTTTCCTCTTAGCACTGCTTTTGCTGTATCCCAGAAGTTTTGATGGGTTGTATCAGTATTATTTTTCAACTCAAAGAATTTTTACATTTCCACGTTGATTTCATTGTTGACCCAAATATTATTTAATAACAAATTATTTAATTTTCATGTATCTGTATAGTTCTAGGGGTTCCTTCTGGAGTTATTTTCCAGTTTTATTCCACTGTTGCCTGAGAGAATACTTGATATCGTTTCACTTTTTTTAAATTTATTGAGACTTGTTTTGTGACCTATCATATGATCTATCTTGGAGAATGTTCCATGTCCTGAAGAAAAGAATGTATATTGTGCAGTTATTGGGTAGAATGTTCTGTAAGCATCTGTTAAGTCCATATGTTCTAGGGTATAGTTGAAGTCTGTAGTTCCTTTGTTGACCTTCTGTCTTGATGACCTGTCTAGTGTTGTCAGCAGAGTATTGAAGCCTCCCACTATTATTGTGTTGCTATCTCATTTCTTAGATCTAGAAGTAATTGTTTTATAAGTTTGAGAGTGCCAGTGTTAGCTGCATATGTATTTAGGATTGTGATATTTTCCTGTTGGACTAGTCCTTTTATCATTACATAATGCCCCTCTTTGTCTTTTTTTGTTTTTTAATTCTTGTTGCTTTAAAGTCTGTTTTGTCTGATAAAAGAATAGCTACTACTGCTCACTTTTGGTTTTCATTTACATAGACTATTTTCCTCCACCCCTTTACCTTAAGTTTATGTGAGTCCTTATGTGTTAAGTAATTATCTTGAAGATAGCAGATACTTGATTGGATTTTTTTTAATATACTTTAAGTTCTGGGATACTTGTGCAGAATGTGTAGGTTTGTTACATAGGTATACATGTGCCATGGTGATTTGCTGCACCCATCAACCAGTCATCTACATTAGGTATTTCTCCTAATGCTGTCCCTCCCCTCATACCTTGCCCCATGACAGGCCCCGGTGTGTGATGTTCCCCTCCCTGTGCCCATATGTTCTTATTATTCAACTCCCACTTATGAGTGAGAACATACAGTGTTTGGTTTTCTGTTCCTGTGTTAGTTTGCTGAAAATGATGGTTTCCAGCTTCATCCATGTCCCTGCAAAGGACGTAAACTCATTCCTTTTTATGGCTGTGTAGCATTTATGGCTGTGTATATATGCCACATTTCCTTTATCTGGTCTATCATTGATGGGCATTTGGGTTGGTTCCAAATCTTTGCTCTTGTGAATAGTGCTGCAATAAACATACATGTGCATGTGTCTTTATAGTAGAATAATTTATAATCCTTTGGGTATATACCCAGTAATGAGATTGCTGGGTCAAGTGGTATTTCTAGTTCTAGATCCTTGAAGAATTGCCACATGGTCTTCCACAATGATTGAACTAATTTACACTCCCACCAACAGTGTAAAAGCTTTCCTTTCTCCACATCCTCTCCAGCATCTGTTGTTTCCTGACTTCTTAATGATTGCCATTCTAACTGGTGTGGGATGATATCTCATTGTGGTTTTGATTTGCATTTCCCTAATGACCAGTGATGATGAGCTTTTTTTTGTTTGTTGGCTGCATAAATGTCTTCTTTTGAGATGTGTCTTTTCATATTACATTGTTTTATGCATTCAATATTCATTTATCTTTTCACACATTTTCTTTTTCTGTTGTTTTTTATTTCATTTTGTAGTACTATACTTCTATGCAGGATCACTTCCTTTCTGCCTGAAGAATTATCTTTGATACTTTTTTTCTTACAAGTCTGCTGGGGACAAATTCTTTTCATTTTTATTTTTCTGAATATGTTTTTGATCTTCATTTTGGAAGTTTTTTTAGTTACTAGCAGAAGTATTTTAGACTGATAAGTTATTTTTGTTCAGTATTTAAACATTCATTATATTATCTTTGGCTTCTATAATTTCTGCTAAAAAATCAGAAGATATATTTTTTCTCTCTGCTTTTAAGAGTTTCATTCTATGTTTTTAAATAATTTGTCTATGATGTTTTCCTTGTGTTTTCTTTTTCTGTTATGTTTCTTTCTTTTTTCATGTTGTTCAGGTTCTGAGATACTTTTGAATCTGTGTCTTTCACCAGTTTAGAAAAATTCTGAGACAGTCTCTCTTTAAACATTTTTCTGATCAATTATCTCTCTCTTCTCTTCTGGGATGCTAATGAAACATATGTTTGACATTTCCATTTATGTTCCAAATATCTTTTACTTTTCCTCTCCATATTCATTTCTCCACTTGATGCATCAATATGAATGCTTTTTCTTTTTTTTAAATTATAGATTTAGAAGGTATAAGTGCAGTTTTGTTACATGGATATATTGCATAGTGGTAAAGAAAGCTTCTGCACAGCAAAAGAAATAATCAACAGAGTAAACAGACAACCTGTAGAATGGGAGAAAATATTTCCTAACTATGCATCTGACAAATAACTAATATCCAGAATCTACAAAGAACTCAGATATGTTAACAACAAAAAGAAATATAAAATTTTTAACTTATCTGTTTCCAGTTTACTAATTCTCTTTTTGCTTTCTTTAATCTGTCTTTACTATTAATTTAGTTATTATATTTTCAAGTTTTGAATTTTTGTTGGTTATCTTTTATCAATATTATTTTTAGATGGTAATGCTTTTCATCCTATTACATTTTATTGAATTCATTAATCATAGTTTCTTTATATTCCCTATCTGAAAACTCAATTGTGTGATCACCTTTGGGTAAGTTTCTATTGTTTATTTATTCATTGGTTTTTAGTTATTTGTCCTTTACTATTGGTATGATATGCATTTTTAAATTAAATACCTTACATTATGTAGGCATTAGAGGCTCTGGATGTCATTACTTTCCTTAAGGAATATTTATTTTTCTTCTGGCAGTTGTATAAAATATGAGACCTTCCTGAGCCAATTAAACCTGAGTTTCTGGTTTTATTAGGACTTACCTTTTAATGGGTTCCCTTCCTCTCAGGAATAGCATTTAAGCAAACTTGTCCAATCTGTGGCCTGTGGGCTGCATGAGGCCCAGGATAGCTTTGAATGTGGCCAACACAAATTCATAAATGTTCTTAAATTCTTATGAGATCCTTTGCGCATTTTTTTTTTCTCATCAGCTACTCTTAGTTTTAGTGTATTTTATGGCCCAAGACAATTCTTCTAATGTGGCTCAGGGAAGTCAAAAGATTGGACACCCCTGAAGTATTCTCAATGGAAGGCCTAGGTTTTCTATCAGGAACTTTCTTCCATCATGGACTCTGGACTCTGGTTTTCCTCTCCCCATCACCATAAGACTAATCAAATTTCTGCATAGCTTTTTAGCCTCTTAGCAGCTGTTTTCTGCCTTACTTTTCATTAGGTAGTTCCATGACGAAATAGTTTAGGAATCAGGAAGTAATTTAATGACAAATAACATATTCTTTTCAGGCTCACATGTCTGCAGAGCTCTTTTCTCTGTGATCTGGGGTCATCTAGCCCTGGCTACTTTAGTTACCGTTACTTTGAATTCTTACCTTCTTAGTTCACTGAGACTGCTGCAAACTCTACGCCATTGCTTTCTGTTCCCCCTTTGTGCTCCTTGTTGCAGATTAGCAAAACCCCAAAGGAAAAAGCAGCTTTGGAAGGTGGGCTTATTTTACTACTTTTTCTTTTTTGGGGGGATTATGACCCCTCAATTTTCATATGCCTTGGTTGTTCTCTGATACCTCGAAAAAGTGTTGCTTTTTTCTCTTTCCTCACTTAAAATAGACTTTAGTTTTCATTAGAGCACTTTTAGGTTCACAGCGAAATTGAGCAGGAGGTACAGAGAAGCAAAATTGAGCACAATTTTAGGTTCATAACAAAACTGAGCAAGAAGTACAGAGACTTTCTATGTATCCGACACCCCCACACATGCACAACCTCCCTCTTTATCAATATTCCCCACTGGAGTGGTACATTTATTACAACTAATGAGCCTACATTGACACATTATCACCCAGAGTCTGCAGTTTACATCAGGGTTTACTCTTGATATTGTACATCTTGTGGGTTTTGACATATGTATAATGATGTGTATTCAGCATTATAATGTGATACAGGGTAGTTTCACTGCCCTAAAAATTCTCTGCGTTCTGCCTCCTCATCCCTCCCTCTCCACTAATCTCTGGAAACCACTGTTTTTTCCTTTCTTTTTTTTTTTATCTCCATAGCTTTACCTTTTTCAGAATGTCATATAGTTGGAATTCTATAGTATATAGCCTTTTTAAATTGGCTTCTCTCACATTATTAAGAAAGTATTTAAGTTTCCTCCACGTCTTTTCATAGCTTGAGAGCTCATTTCTTTTTAGCACTGACTGATATTCTATTTTATGGGATGGTTTATGTATTCATTTACACACTGAAGGACATCCTGGTTTCTTCCAAGTTTTGGCAACTATGAATAAAGCTGCTGTAAACATCCATGTACAGGCTTTTGTATGGAGATAAGTTTTTAGCTTCTTTAGGTAAATACTAAGGATAATAAATAACTGTCTTTAAAAAAATATATTGTCCAACTTTTAGGTTGTTCTCAATAGGAGGTTTAGTATGGCACAAGCTACTCAGCAACTGTGAGTGTTTTATTCATTTTGAAGAATACATAGAACTCCAGATCTTCTTGCATGTATATGTACGTGTATATATGACATCAATGAATTGTTTAGTCCCCTTTTTGACTTCTGGTCTTTTCCCTATGATGAACAATGTTACATGAACATTCTTGTAATATAGTTTTGTGCAACTGTACAATTATTTCTCTAGAATCAATTGCTGATACTGGAATGTCTAGAAATGGCCTGCATCACTTTTGCCCATTGTCTATTGGCCAGAACTCACCTCATTTCAGGATACACTTGGAAATGTAGAACTTCTGTATGTAAAGAATAATGAAATTATGTGGTAAATTCAGCATTGTCTTTGCTACTAACTGCTTTCTAACTGGTTTCTCTATATTGCTTTATCACTTATCCAAAAACACAAGAGTCACCAATAGATGAAAATCTTTTAGTATTTTCCCTTTGAATGAGTTTTTGACTTCTTAAAAATGTATTAAGTGATAGAATCTCAAAGGAAGACAGTTTTGTTTTGGATTTCTGAATCTAGTTTTCTTATTTTGTTATCCTGACATTTTTTCCTTTTAATTGAAGGAGATGATAGGAGGGGCACAGAAGGGCTCTAGTTCACAATTGGGTAAGATGGCCGTATTTACTGAGTCAAGCTCTGTCTAAACACTATTGTAGCTCAAATAGTAGAGGCAAGAAAGATAGAAAAGTAGGGATGGGTATTGATTCTACTACATCTTAGTAATGCAACTTTGGGCCAACTATGGACCCTTTCTGTACTCTGTGTTCTCAGTGGTATTACAGTTTTGATGGTTGGATAAAACAGAATCCCTCCTATTGTGCCTTATCAGTCTCCATTTAAACAAATCACCAGAAAAGGTAGGGTTTGATTTTGGGACAAGACAGGAGTCTGAGCCATAAGGCAGCCCTAGGGGTGTGTGTGTGTGTGTGTGTGTGTGTGTGTGTGTGTGTTTGTAATCCACACTCAGTATCTCAGGCTAGGAAGCAGAGCATACATTCATCTCCAGCTAATTTTTATTTATTTGAAACCATTCAGATCAATCTTTGTAGAAGCAGCAAACACTTCAGAGATACAACTTTAAGTGTTAAGTGCCTCCTCTGTCTGCTTCCTGCTAGAAGTGGGTCTCTTGAGAGTCATTTGTTTTTAATCTGCAGTGAGAGGAAAGGCTCAGAGGGAGCCGTGCCTCCCTGGCATTTGAGCTCTCCTCCTTAGGAAGTGAGAGTCCTCGAGGTCCATAATCTGGTTTTGTTTGAGTCATTCAGTTGTCTGTTCACAGACAGGGGGTTAATGAGCCCAGTGGTAGAACCCTCTTGTGGGCATAACCCCTGAGTACCTTCTCTGAAACAACACAACATCAACCAGAATAAAAGGCATGGCTATTGGTAATTCGACTATTCTTGGTTTGAAAGTAGATACCAAGAAGCAGACTGCCCAGTTAGGACCCAACCTTTGCGAATTATTAGCTCTGTGAGCTGAGGAAAGTTGCCTAAACTGTGAATGTCTCGGTCTCTTTGTATGTAAAGAATAATAGTACTGTCCCTACAGGTCCTTGTTAGGATTAAGTGAGATAATTAATGAAAAATAGTCTGAATAGTGCCTGATATTAGATAGCCTTGTTATGCATCATTATTAAGTTTTCCTTCATTTAATTTATACAATACCTCTCTAAGGTAGATGTTTTAATTTTATTTCCCATTTACAGATGAGAAAACTAAGACAATGGCAAAGTGACTGACCCAAGCTAACCACATTTAGTAAGTGATTGAATTGGAATTCAAAACCAGGCAGTCTGGATAAATAGGATCAAATAACGAGATAAATGGTACACTGCCTTAAGGAGAATTATATTACATAGTAATTGACAGCTAGATTATGATGATTCATGCCACATGATAGTGGTTTCTGCCTAAGTTTTCAGCTTTATTGAAGTATGTGAGATTGATAAAGGCTACATAACTTTGGGATAAGTGTGCAAGGTCTGGGATTAGACAATTTTTGGTTCAAACTCAGATTCTCCTGTTATTAGTTGTGTCACTTTGAGCAAGTTATGGAAGTTGCCTAAGCCAGAGTTTCCTGATCTGCAAAATCATAATAATGCTGTTGTATATTAATGCATATACATTACGTAGCAAAGATCCCAGTACATCATAAGTTCTCAAATAGTGTTGGCTATTGTGGTGGATTCCAAAATGGCCCCAGTTCTTCTCTTTCTGTGTATTGAGACTTTTTGTTGTTGTTTCTTTGTTTGAGACAAATTCTCACTCTGTTGCCCAGGCTGGAATACAGTGTGCAATTATGGCTCACTGTAGCCTTGAGCTCGTGGGCTCAACCAATTCTCCTGCCTGAGCCTCCTGAATAGCTGGGACCACAGGTGTGTACCACCATGCCTGTCTATGTTTTCAAAAGTATTTTCGTAGAGGCAGGGTCTTGCCATATTGTCCAGGCTGGTCTAGTAATCTTGGGCTCAAGCAATCCTTCCACCTTGGCCTCCCAAAGTGATGAAATTACAGGTGTGAGCCACTGCACTAGGCTCTCTATTGACAATGTTTACCACGTAACTTGGAAGTGCCTTTTGTTTTACTTTTAGAATCAGCCACATATGTTACTTAAACCAGTACTATAAGGTGGACATGGCAGTGTGCCAGTTGCAAGTTTCTGTTGTCTTGGTCATCTCCATGAGAATATGCACAGCCTCACCTGCTGGGGTGATGAGATGTGTAGAGCTGAGTCTGATGTCGTCTGATGCAAACCTGGGGTTTGAATCCAGTTCTATCTGACTTGAAAACCAGAGGTCTTGTCCACTCTGCTAGTCTTTATATAGCATTATTATTGTTGTAAGTAAGCTTGAGGCAGATATGAGACAGCACTTTTCTTTGGCATTAAATTGGGTTACCTAGAAAGATTGCAGAATCAGCTGATATCTAACTAAGATATAATTACAATGAAGAATAGTAGCAGTGAGAGAGAGGGGAAAAGAATTTTCATCATAAGAGCAAAATAGGTTTTCTAAAATGTTCACAAGTAACACAGGGCAGCACCTCCATAGTTGTGTCTGATTTATAACTTACTTTTGTAACATATGAGCCCAAATTTTGTAGGGTGTGACTTCTTTATGTGACAAATTTTGTAGGCTATGATTGACACCTGAGAGATCCCTAGGCTGAAATGAGTTAGGTGGAGTTCTGCTGGCCTCTAGAGAATTGGTATTCCATAATAAAAAAATTGGCCTTTGTCTCTAGTTTCTGGGAAGGGGACTCTAAATCTTTGGAATTTTCTGAGATTAAGTTTAATCATATAGCCAGTTATTTACTCAGTCATGACTACATAATACATCCCCAGTGAGAGCCCTAGACATTGAAGGTTTGTGGAACCTCCTGGTTGTTGAACACGTTGAAGTACCAGAAGAACAATATGTACTGATTCCAGAGGGAGAAGGCAAGAAGGCTTTGCCTTCAGGGCTTCCCGGGACCTTGTCATGTGTCTCTTCATTTGGCAGGCACTGATTTTTATTTGTTACAATAAAACTGTAATTACAAAGATAGCACTTTTCTGAGTTCTGTGAGTTGTTCTAATAAACTATCTGACCTGAGGGTGTTTTGAGAAGCCCCAGACTTGTAGCTAAGTTGATCAGAAGGGCAGGTAGTCCAAGATCTCTGAAATTGTGGCTGCTGTCTGATGTGAGGGTACTTGTGTTGGAGACTGTGCCTTTAACTTGTGAAGTCTGACACTACCTTCAGGTATTTAGCGCTGAAATTGCATTGCAGTATTGCAGTTACCTAGATGACCTTACATATTTTTTCCTTTAAAAAAGTAGCATTTCATTACATGATAATAATGTTTGTATATCCTTACTAAAATTGAAATTTTATAGACATCAAAATCTTCTTTGTTCATCTCCTCCACAGTCTAATTTCCCTTCCCTTCCTCTCAAAATAAACTACTGTTCTTTTTTTTTTAATTGCATTTTAGGTTTTGGGGTACATGTGAAGAACATGCAAGATTGTTGCATAGTTACACACATGGCAGTGTGATTTGCTGCCTTCCTCCCCTTCAACCATATCTGGCATTTCTTCCCATGCTATCTCTCCCCACCTCCCCACCCCCCATGCCTCCCCCATTTCCCCCCAACAGACCCCAGTGTGTAGTGCTCCCCTCTCCGTGTCCATGTGTTCTCATTGTTCAACACTGGCCTATGAGTGAGAACATGCAGTGTTTGATTTTCTGCTCTTGTGTCAGTTTGCTGAGAATTATGGTTTCCAGTTTCATCCATAGCCCTACAAAGGATACGAGCTCATCATTTTTGATGTCTGCATAATATTCCATTGTGTATATGTACCACATTTTCCCTGTCCAGTCTATCATCGATGGGCATTTGGGTTGGTTCCAGGTCTTTGTTATTGTAAACAGTGCTGCAATGAACATTCGTGTGCATGTGTCCTTAGTAGAACAATTTATAATCCTTTGGATATATACCCAGTAATGGGATTGCTGGGTCAAATGGAATTTCTGTTTCTAGGTCGTTAAGGAATAGCCACACTGTCTTCCACAATGGTTGAACTAATTTACACTCCCACCAACAGTGAAAAAGTGTTCCTGTCTCTCCACAACCTCTCCAGCATCTGTTGTCTCTAGATTTTTTAATGATCGCCATTCTAACTGGTGTGAGATGGTATCTCAATGTTGTTTTGATTTGCATTTCTCTAATGACCAGTAATGATGAGCATTTTTTCATATGTTTGTTGGCCTCATGTATGTCTCCTTTTTTAAAGTGTCTGTTCATATCCTTCACCCACTTTTGAATGGGCTTGTTTGTTTTTTCTTGTAGATCTGTTTTAGTTCTTTGTAAATTCTGGATATCAGCCCTTTGTCAGATGGGTAGACTGCAAAAATTTTTTCCCATTCTGTTGGTTGCCGATTCACTCTAATGACTGTTTCTTTTGACATGCAGAAGCTGTGGAATTTGATTACATCCCATTTGTCTATTTTGGCTTTTGTTGCCAATGCTTTTGGTGTTTTGGTCATGAAGTCCTTGCCTATGCCTATGTCCTGAATGGTTTTGCCTAGATTTTCTTCCAGGGTTTTTATGGTGTTAGGTCTTATCTTTAAGTCTTCAATCCATCTGGAGTTAATTTTAGTGTAAGGCATCAGGAAGGGGTCCGGTTTCTGCTTTCTGTACATGGCTAGCCAGTTTTTCCAACACCATTTATTAAACAGGGAATCCTTTCCCCATTGCTTGTTTTTGTCAGGTTTGTCAATGATTGGATGGTTGTAGATATGTTGTGTTGCTTCCAAGACCTCTGTTCTGTTTCATTGGCCTATATCTCTGTTTTGGTACCAGTACCATGCTGTTTTGATTACTGTACCCTTGTAGTATAGTTTGAAGTCTGGTAGTGTGATGCCTCCCGCTTTGTTCTTTTTGCTTAGAATTGACTTGGCTATGCGGGCTCTCTTTTGGTTCCATATGAAGTTTAAGGTGGTTTTTTCCAGTTCTGCAAAGAAGGTCATTGGTAGCTTGATGGGGATAGCATTGAATCTGTAAATTACTTTGGGCAGTATGGCCATTTTCACGATATTGATTCTTCCTAACCATGAACATGGGATGTTTCTCCATCTGTTTGTGTCCTCTCTTATTTCGTTGAGCAGTGGCTTGTAGTTCTCCTTGAAGAGGTCCTTTATGTTCCTTGTTAGTTGTATTCCTAGGTATTTTATTCTCTTTGTAGCAATTGTGAATGGCAGTTCGTTCTTGATTTGGCTCTCTTTAAGTCTGTTATTGGTGTATAGGAATGCATGTGATTTTTGCACATTGATTTTGTATCCTGAGACTTTGCTCAAGTTGCTTATCAGTTTCAGGAGATTTTGGGCTGAGACGACGAGGTTTTCTAGGTATACAATCATGTTGTCTGCAAATAGAGACAGTTTGACTTTCTCCTTTCCTATTTGGATACCCTTTATTTCTTTTTCTTGCCTGGTTGCTCTGGCTAGAACTTCCAGTACTATATTGAATAGGAGTGGTGAGAGCAGGCATTCTTGTCTAGTGCCAGATTTCAAAGGGAATGCTTCCAGTGTTTGTCCATTCAGTATGATATTGGCTGTTGTTTTGTTATAAATAGCTTTTATTATTTGGAGATACATTCCCATTCCCATCAATACCTAGGTAATTGAGGGTTTTTAGCGTAAAGTGCTGTTGAATTTTGTCAAAGGCCTTCTCTGCATCAGTTGAGATCATCATGTGGTTTTTGTCTTTGGTTCTGTTTATGTGGTGAATTACGTTTATAGACTTGCATATGTTGAACCAGCCTTGCATCCCCGGGATGAAGCCTACTTGATCATGGTGGATAAGCTTTTTGATGTGCTGTTGTAATTGGCTTGCCAGTATTTTATTGAAGATTTTTGCATCTATGTTCATTATGGATATTGGCCTTAAGTTTTATTTTCTTGTTGAGTCTCTGCCGGGTTTTTGTATCAGGATGATGTTTGTCTCATAAAATGATTTGGGAAGGATTCCCTCTTTTTGGATTATTTGGAATAGTTTCAGAAGGAATAGTACCAGCTCCTCTTTGTATGCCTGGTAGAATTCGGCTGTGAACCCATCTGGACCTGGGCTTTCTTTGGGTGGTAGGCTCTTAATAGCTGCCTCAACTTCAGACCTTGTTATTGGTCTATTCAGGGTTTCAACTTCTTCCTGGTTTAGGCTTGGGAGGAGGCAAGTGTCCAGGAATTTATCCACTTCTTCCAAGTTTACTAGTTTATGTGCATAGAGTTATTTGTAATAATCTCTGATGATGGTTTGAATTTCTGTGGAATCTGTGGTGATATCCCCTTTATCGTTTTTTATTGCATCAATTTGGTTATTCTCTCTTTTCTTTTTTATTAATCTGGCTATTGATCTGTCTATTTTGTTGATCTTTTTGAAAAACCAGTTCCTGGATTTATTGATTTTTTGAAGGGTTTTTTGTGTCTCTATCTCCTTCATTTCTGCTCTATTCTTGGTTATTTCTTGTCTTCTGCTAGGTTTTGAGTTTTTTTGACCGTGCTCCTCTAGCTCTTTCAATTTTGATGCTAGGGTTTCAATTTTAGATCTCTCCTTGCTTCTCATGTGGGCACTTATTGCTATATATTTTCCTCTAGAGACTGCTTTAAATGTGTCCCAGAGATTCTGGTATGTTTTGTCTTCTCTTCTTCTTTGTTATATAATTTTCCCAGTGTTTAGTAAATGCATTTACATACATATACATCTCCAGAGACAATACAAAGTATTATTTTGTGTTTGGGTTTTATTTGACATGAAAAGCATTATATTTGTGTATTTATCTGAAACTTTTGTTTTCTTCAGTCAATGCTTTTTATAGATCTAATACTTACAGCGATCCCTCATAAAAAACAAAATCAAGCAAAATACTCTTGTCTATCCATTTCCCTATTGAAATATCCCATGTAGGTTTCTTTCTAATTAACTATCTTGTCAAATAAGGATGCAATAAATGCCCTTGCACATGCTTTTTCTGACCCATGTGGGAGTACTTTTCTAGGGAGAGTATCCTTGAAAATATCTGCCAAATGCCTTTGAAAATTTTAGTGTTCATCCCCTTATTTTTGACCCTATTGAAAATCTAGTGACACTTCACTGATTTAGAATCAATGCCCAAAAGTTCTTGTATTTGTGCAGTCGGTGATGATGAGGAACTATTTGGTGATAGATGGATTGTCTGTCAATTGACCACCAAGGACACAGAGATTTTATTCTGGCTAAAGGAAAACACTCCATCTTTTGCTTATCATAAGTTGTAAGCCTTCAGAAAGCATCATTCCTTTAGGAAGAATGAATAAACATTTCGTTATTGTTGGTAATTGCGTAAGTTACAGTCACATTTGCATGTTTTATCTATTAATGTGTGTGTGGGATGTGTGTATGTGTGCGTGTTTACATGCAGGTGCATTTGCATATGTAAGAAAATGATTTTAACTTAAATATGAAGTTCCATGTTCCTGAATTTCTTCCCCAGTCCTGGCAAGTACTAGTCATAGAATAAGTGTGTATTGGTCAGCTCCGGATGCTATAACAAAATAATGTAGGCTGGGTGGTTTAAATGACAGGCATTTATTTCTTACAGTATGGAGGCTTGGAAGTCCAAGATCAAAGTATGTGATTTAACTCTTGGTGAGGGCCCTCTTTCTGGCTTGCAGAAGAATTCCTTTTCACTTTTTCCTCACGTGGTAGCAAGAGAACTCTGGTAGACACTTCTTTTAGGGGCACTTACAACTCTTCCTTTAAGAGTATGAATCCCTGCTGGGCACGGTGGCAAATGCCTGTAATTCCAGCACTTTGGGAGACTGAGGCAGGTGGATCATGAGGTCAGGAGTTTGAGTCCAGCCTTTCCAATATGGGTAAACCTGGTTTCTACTAAAAAATACAAAAATTAGCAGGCCATGGTGGTGCACACCTGTAGTTCTAGCTACTCAGGAGGCTGAGGCAGGAGAATCGCTTGAACCCAGGAGGTGGAGGTTGCAGTGAGCTGAGATGGTGCCACTGTACTCCAACCTGAGTGATAGAGTGAGCCTCCATCTAAAAAAAAAACAAAACTATTAATCCCATTACAAGGGCCCTACCCTCATGACCTCATCTAAACCTGATTACCTGCCCAAAGCCCCATCTCCAAATACCATCATATTGGGGGTTAGGAGTTCAACACATCAATTTGGGGTGGCGTTGGGACATAAACGTTAAGTCCCTAACAAAGTGATTACCTCATCTTCATCCCAAATCCTTAAGAGAATAGCTTCAGCACCTCCTTCTATGACATCTACCCAAATATTTACTTCTGGGTCACAAACTTGTAGTTAATGATTTACTGACAGAGTTCATCTTTTCTCCTGTCTCCTTTCCCACCCATAGTAGTTATAAAACAGTATTCTACAACCATCTTGGGATTGTCCTCTTATGGCTTCAAAACTATGTCATCTACCAGACAGTTCAAATATTCTGATTGAACCTTGGGGTATTGTTACTTGAATTTCTAAACAATTACAGGTAGGAATCACAGCTTTGGACATCAGGGCAAGTCTTCTTCATCTTTATGCTTATCACAGAACATAATTTTTTTTACACAGGACCCATTATCAGGAGAGGGAGCTTAGAGTTCTGCTGGCCCTTTATTCTTTCCTTTGACAAGTAATGCTCTTTTTCTTGTCTTCAGGTAATCCTCAGAACAGTTTCCTCACCTTGCATGTAAGAAAAAAAATGGTCAAGGTTAAGTCTTGGGTTAGTAGGGGAGAGGCTGTGTATAGTTAGCCTTGTCTTCCTTGCATGGGGGAAGAAGAGGTTGGGCCTCTGGGTGTCATATATTTGCCTCCCTCCAGAGTTACTCTCTTCCTTCTCTTCTTGATACGCTGGTCGCATATTCTCTTCTGCATTGGCATATTCTCCATAGTTCCTCCATCTTTCATTTCTTCTTAAGTAAGTTTCACAATATCACCACCCAGGAATAAAGAAAACATCAATAACAATTGTTCAGACTAATAGCTAACATTTGTTAAGTATTTTCTTGTTACTGGAATGTGTGTTTGCAATTAATTATCACACCAACCCTCAATTTATATCCCTTTTTTATAAGCTAGAAAACTAAGCCTCAGAGAGGCTAAGAAATGTGCCCAAAGTCTCATAGCTAGCAGATGGCAATGCTAGGATTTGAATCCAGGCAATCCAACTCTATTCTTTTAATTACAACCCTGATCTTTATGAACTGAGATGTTCACTTTACATTCAATGTCATTGGGTTCTCATAACACTATTTCCGGGTTGGAATGATAAAGCCTATTTTTCAGATGAAATAACCAGTTGCAGCAAAGTTATTTTGTCCAAGATCAACAATAAGTAAGTAGAAGAACCTGCTGAAACCTTCCCTCTTCTTCATGCTGCCTTAATTTAATTCTTGCTTGTTGCGTTGAATTATTAAAGTCTCGAGGTCCTGTGTCTCAAGCCAGGAAATGAACTGTGAGTTGTGGAACACACCTGTTTTGTTGATTTTTCTCTTGCTCTTTCTTATTTTAATGACTTTGCAGGCCCTGTTGCTATCACCCTTTCATAGAATGTGGTTCAACATTGCCCTCTGGTATCCCATCCCCTGCTTCTGCCCCCATATAGCCAGACCAATCTACATTTTAAAGTTGTCTCAAAGTATGTTCAAATCTCCAGAGACCTTATAGCCTTAGGCAGCATTGGATCTAATTTTAAAATGATTTACCATTGCAGTTTGTGCTAATATCATTATAAATCATCAATTTACATAGACTCAGGATCTGATTAATTCAAATGTATTCATTTATTTTGGATTAATGTGCACCCACTGACTAACTTCTGCATTGATTTACACACAAGATTAAAAAACAGTTTATTACATCCAAACAACTACCTACAGCAGGCAGCTTAAGTAGAATTGCCCATTTCCAGTACTGGAAGGATAGCTTGAAAATTGTTTATGAAATCCTAAAAGAGTTAAGAAAAGGAGCATCACATCTGATGTATCATTTCAGCAGGTCTTCAGTTTCTGACTCACATTATCATTGCTGTCTAAACTGCCTCTAGGCTCACTGACACTTTGTCAGCTTTAGTTGTCCAATCTCTGGAGACACGATGAGCACTCACTCATATAATTATTACTGCATGCCTGATCCTGAGTTGGACTTAGGACTTATGCTGATTTAATCTTTGCAGCACTCCTTGGAAAGAGGTACTGATATTATGCCATTTTCCAGGGATGGAGGGAACTGAGGCTCAGAGAGATTAAGCAACTTGCCTAGGTCAAGCTAATAGGTGTCAGAGACAGAATCTGAACCCCCAAAACCTAGCTCCTGAGTCCATGTTCTTAACCATTCTGCTGTATAACTTTAGGATCTATCAGAACTATGCAATAATTAAAAGAATCTTTGGATGTTTGCTCATCACATTTCTTATGCTAATTGGTGGTCTAGACATTCTTTACACGTGAAACCATGTCAAGCACATCCTATGAAATGTCAAAACATCCAGTTCAATTATGGACGAAAGGCAGTTGTTCCATAGATGTGAATTTGAAATCATTATTGTTTATTATCTCTCTGTATGGAGAAAGGATATCTTTAGGATAAAGTTATTAGATTAATACTCTAGAATTTTGCAGTTGAAAGAGGCGACTTTGGTTTCTACTTCCTTCAATTCTTAGGTCACTATTCCTATAAGTCCTGGGGAGCCTTAGTTTCCTGCTTGATAAAGTGGTAATTTTATTTCCTTGTCTGACTTCTTTAGTCTGAGCCATGAACTCCCATAACACATCTGTTCAATCCCATGAAGCAGCTTCGTAGGCAGTTCAGGCCCTCATTAGCCTGGACCTGAGGAGCCGATCTACTGCAATTTTCTCCAAGTGCTTCGCTACTGAAAGACAGTCCAGAAAGCAGGTCATCTGTTTTCAATCTATTACAAGTTTACAGGGAAAGGTATTGGGTTGACCTTAACCACAAAATATAATTAATGATTTGAAGTACTGATGGAATGTTGGTCCTGCAAAAATGCCTTTCATATATATTTCCAAAAAGGCCTTTCTTATCTAAGACCTCAAGTTTTAAATTACATTCCTAGGTTGACATTTTATAGCCTAAACATATCTGTTAGCTACCTATTGAGTGAAAAACACGTTGCCTGGTGGGTAGGAATGGCACTAACAATAATAACCATATTATAAATTCGTAGAGCAAATCTATGTCAAAGTATTTTTAATGTAATGCATCATATTATGGAAAGAGTGGTGAAATGAGAGATCAAGGTTGAATTCAGGCTTTATCATGACTGAGTGACCTTAGATAGGTTACTGTCTCTCTTTGGGCATCAATTTTTTGATATAATTTGGGAGCTTGATTAGTTGACCCAAATTTTGATTTTCTATGATGCTTTGATACTTTGCTTCAAAGTAGAAGAAATAGCCCCTCACAGGTAAAAAGGCACACACTAGGGACTCAATAAAGACTTACTGAATGAACCAGAAGTAGACTAATTGCTTTAAATTATAGGCTCTGGCATAATCAAGTTGTGAGCATTCAAACCTTGGCTTAACTATTTGCTTCGTGGCAAATTCCTTGATCTTTGTTTCACCGTATGTAAAACGGGAATGATCATAGCACCCATTTCACAGACAAATAGTAAATTAGCTAATAAATGTAAGGGGTTAGAGCAGTGCCTGGTTCCTAGCAGCTCTTCAGTAAATGACTGCTGCTCCTGGCTGGTTAAGAAATTTGTAACACACTTGCACATGGAATACAGCCACTGATGTGTACCCATGGGTTCAGCAAGCCCAAACTGAGTGCTAGGACCTGAAGTGGAACTTAGCAGGAAACTGGACCAGACTTAGGAGTCATAAAAATAATCCTCTGGACCACTAGAAGAGGTTTCAGATTTATCTGGGAAATATGCATGTTTAACGGGCAGTGGGAAAGGGGTCAGGTGAAAATGGGCTAAAGATGTTGGAGTTCAAGAACCAGGTCTCTGGGAAGAATCTTCTCACAAGCTATTTATTCTGATAATCTCAAAGATCAAATTTATTTTTTTTAAGATAACTTTTTTTCTTTTTAAAAGCATTTGTGTTTTCTTGTCCAATGGCTTGATTTTCCAGCATTTTACAAGGTTGAGGGAAACTTATTGTCATCCCTGATGGTCTCTGGTCTTGCTATCCTTCCCTCATTCACCTCCTTTAAAAAGGTTCCATAATCTCACATCCAGTCAAACACCAAATCTTATAAATCCTGTCTTCCAGAAGTATTTCCATTCATCAGTTCCTCTCCTGACTTTCAGGTCAAGGTCCCTTTGCTTTCCCTGATGCTGTTACTATGTAATAATCTCTTGTCTGTCTCTCTGTCTTTGGGAAGGGAGTCACTCCTGACTGGCTTCTGGGCTTGCACTCGTAACACCTTCACTATACAGTGGGAAAGGGTACAGTCTGGGATGGGTTTGCCCAGATTATTTTCAGTTTGCCCACATGTTTTTAGATAAGATAGTTACTTGTCTGGCTCAGTTTTCTTATCTGTCAAATATAGATTATAATAACAAAACATACCTCATGATACTGTTATGAATAGTAAAAGCAATTATCTATGCTAAGCAGTTAACATTGGGCCTGACTCATGGTTATCCTTGAGAATCAATATTATGGCTGCTAATTTGCAGTATCACCACCACCACCATCAACATCATGATCGCCATCATGGGAAGAAAGGCTGGAATAATGGGCAAGTTGTAGATGTCATTGACATTGCTGTTCTGAGGGCCAGCCACTCACGGGCGCATTGCTCTATTCCTGTTGAATCATTAAGACCATGAGACACCTGAAATCTAACAGATGAGAGATGTGAAAGGAACTAGGTTTACTGAGCCTGGTGAAGCAATGTGGCCCATGTTCATATATTTATGAATCTGTGGAAGAGGTGTTAGGAATAGTATTAATAAAGACAATGTTATAACAGTAGTCGTGTGACTGTTTCTACTGCTACAACTACTGGCATTACCGTGATGGGGAGACATTGTGAGAAGTTAATTATCAGTTCACTTCCAGAGCTGAAGATGGAGAGCCAGTGGAAGGAAATGGTATGAAACAGACCACATGGCATTTCTATCTGGCTTAGTCTTCCCAACAGCCTTACACTACTGTTTTATTACCTATTCATTTTATGTCTCACAGGGCTGAAAATGGCAGAGCCCAAAATCCTTCTAAGATACCATATTCTTTCCCTAGAGTTTTGCTCACCATTGAAAGCTCTTTCTAACAATATCACACATCAATGTGAAATGAATGAGCTGCCTTAGGATGCCGGGAGATCCCCGACAGGAATTGTTCAAGCTGAAATCAATGTGTCAGGAGATGCAATGACCTTTAAGGTTTTTCTGAAGCTGAGAGTCTTAGACTTCTGCCAGTGGCTGACAACCTTGGAGCACTATAGTTTTGTTTTTCTATGAAATTCTATTAAAAGAGTTCTCTTTTGTCTCTTAGAAACCCCATGCCGCACCTTGAACAGAACCTCCACTTTGTAAGAACATACTTACAAATACACTGTGCAGCCAGTTAGTAATCTTTATCTGTAAATCCCCTCAATGAAATTCCAGGGCATTAATCAGCCATAAAACTCCACAGAGAGGCATTTTCCTTAGCTAAAGTCAGCATTTTCTAACTTCCTGTAACTATTCTCTCACATGAAGCAGTTAATAGGTTTCTTCATGCAGAACATTCTTGGCCACCAACAGGAAAGTTCTCTAAAAGATGGATTGCTTTTCTGCGGCCTCAGGACAAGTGCTGATCGGAATGCTTATGCCTCCTGACACCCCCAGTTAATGTCAGAACTTGAAGCACTGGTTCTAGGGCCAAATGAAGATGGATCTATGAGCAGGATTCACGCAATCCTTCTGCCTCAGCCTCCCAGGTAGCTGGGACTACAGATGTGTGACGTCACATCCAGCTATTAAAATTATTTTTGCAGAGATGGGGTCTTGCTATGTTGCCCAGACTGGAATGCGGTTCTCTATATTTACATTTATTTCAATTATATAAAATTAAAAATTCAGTTCTTCAGTCTCATCCCAGTCACACTTCAAATACTTATGGCTAGTGACTACTACATTGAACAGTGCAGGTCAGAATATTGGCATCATCTCAGGAAGTTCTTTTGGACAGCATTGACCTGGAAGGTCACTTAAATGTTAAAGCTGGAATTAAATGTTAGGCTTTCAGTGTTCTTTGTACATTATCATGCTCTAGAGAAAGCAGTATGTGATCTATAGCAGATGCTCTTGAACTCCTTAAATAGTTGATGAATTAAATGAGCGGAAACATCAGGGTGGATGTATGAGTGTTGTGGGATAGTGGAGGGTGAGCACTTGAAATAGGCCTTCTGGATGGCCCCAGATGTTGGTACCAAGTTCTCATGGTTAATGAGTCTCAGGATTCAGACCTGGGTGTAACTCCATAGGTATTCCTTCCCTTTAGAACTCTACTCTGCTTCTTTCTGTGTCTTTAAAGCACAGTGAAATCCCAGGGGATTTCAAAATCATTTCATCCAAATCATTACAGATAATGTGCCCATCTACTGATGGATTTTTGAAAGTTATATTCTCAATTTTGTAGAACTGGTCATTGATTATGCAGACCCCCAGCAGGGATGACTCTTGGGGGCAGTTCTCAGAAGCCGTCTCTACCAGGGTCTCCTCTGAAGCACATGATTCTGCCGGAACCCTCCAAGTAACAGTTTTGAAGCTTAGAGCAGTTTCCAAACTACATAAGAAAAGCAGACAGAATATTTAGTGCAGTTGCTGGAGTCATAAAAGAAAAAAATTAACCAAGCTTATTGGGCTCCCTGTTTCTTTTCGTCCATAAAGTGAGCAATTGGCAATAAATGCCATTCTGCTTTTTAGCAGATGAACAGCCCAGTTGTGATAAATTCTCCAGCATTTTCTGGAGGAAATATATTTTACTCCAGACAGCTTTAGTAGTGAAACTGTATTTTTCAAAGGAGTGGTGAGGACACTTTAGTGCAGGTTAAACTTTTTAAACCAGTGTGAGGGCTGGGCTGTGGGAGATCCAGCACACTTGAGGTTTGATTCCAAAACCAGCAGAGGCTCATTTGTTTGCAGCTCTTTCCCTCCTGCCAGCCTGCAGGCAGAATCTCCATCTTTCACTGCCTCTATGTTTTTATTTGATTCTACATTTTATCCTCGGATTAAGGAGCATACCGGTATTACTTCTGTTTTTTTTTATGTAAGAAAAGTGAGGCTCGGAGGGACTAACTGGTTTGCTCGAGGTCATATACCTGGTGGGTCAGGACTCTAGGATTTGAATCCTACTACTTTACCTTTCTAGTGAATTCATTCAATTTAGGTCTTCATTGGCAAAGTGTGAAGAAAGGACAATGGCCTAGGAGGTAGAAAGCCAGGGTTTCAGCTGTGGTTTTGAAACCAAGTTCAATCACCCTGGGCAAATATCCTTCCTTTTTTGCTATTTCTTACTCCCTACACAGGGGGTTCTGACTTGCCTTGGAATGACAGTTTTCTATGATGTGGGGCTTTTAGTCTTAAAACCAGGAAAATCCCTAGCCAACGGGAAAGAGTTGGTCATCCCAGTTTTGGCCTTGAACAATTTTTATTTTTTACAGTCAAGTTCTTAGACTCCTATTCTGTGTTTTCTTCCCAGTATCTCCCCTTCACTGCAGTCCACTTGCTTATGGACAAACACAGTTATTTACACCTCTGTATGTCCCAGGTGTCTCTCATCCTCTCTCCCTGCCATTCATTCCCATCCCTGCTTCTCCACCTGTACTCCCTATTGGAGTCAGTGGCACTATCATGCATCCCATTACCCAGCTAGCCATTAGGAGTGGTCTTAGAATGAATACCTCTTCTCCCTCACTCACATCTTATTAGTCTGCAGATACAGGCAATCTGCCCTTCACACAGTTTCTTCAGTCTGTCCATGTGTCTCTATCCCAGTGGCATCTGCCTTAGCTCAGACCCTTATCATCCCTTACTTGGACCATCACACCTGTCCTCAGGCTTTTAGTTTTGTTCCCATTCCCATTTGTTCCACCCACTGTTCTATTTCATCAAGTAACTTCTGACTTTCTCAAGAGTCTACTTTTTTGGTTGGGGGCAGAGTTCTCGGCTGTAACACTCCAACCCTGGTTCTCCAGCCCTCCCTAAAATTCTATTCATTGTTAATATCTTTTAACACATTCCTTTTCTGTGTAAAGTGGCCAGTGTCTGTTTTGCTTGCTAGCATCGAGAGTTCTAGTGAATACAGTGTGCAGTGTTGAGTGGTGAGGTTTGTTCAAAGAAGGTCCAAAGCAGGATAAGGCTCAAGGTGGGAGACTAAGGTGAGAATTTGTCTTTGAATGGACATCTAAAGACCAGGCAGAGACATGTGCTTGACATGACAGAGCTGGGAGTGCTTAGTTGATTTGAGGAGGAAAGTGTTCTTTAGGCATTTCTGCATACACACAGCTGGAGTGGTGCTGAATATTCACACCTGGGTTATGAATCAGGTAAGCTACTGACCTGACCTGAGCTTTGCTCCTGGTAGGTTGATGCTTTATGTTTATTCAATTAAACAGCTATTTGGCAGTCAGCTAACCTCCCTAGCCTTCACTCCCCAACTGAGAAATTGATAGGTATGAAGGACCTACTCTGTGTGGTGTGAAGGGAGAATCAGGCTGCAGCCATTCCTGTCCCCTGAAGGTCAAAGAGAGCAATGGCAGAAATCATGTTTTTTCTTATTCAATGGACCTTTGATCATAAAAGATAAGGCCTATGGGCCTACTTTGGAATGAATGAAGAGACTAATCATTTTAGGGGATCTAAAAATAAATAATACAATCTTTTAGGCTCTTCCTGGGGATCTTAGAAACTTGGAGAGTAGCTGCCAGTGAGCTTGGTGAGGATTATGGTTGGAACCTGGTTATTGTGGTTGGGGGCCAGTGGTGTGAGAGAGAATCTGTTGAGAAAATAAAGGCCTCAGCAATATAAGAGCAGGTGTGTGCCCCAGGAGAGAGATGGCTTGGGAGGGCTTGACTGAGGAACCATAGAAGCAGCGATGTGTGAGACTGAATTTCTTTTCTATCTTATGCTGTAATTTTTTTTTCTGGTTCCTAAACCTTTTAGCAAAATCTACCTCACATAAAAGCATTGTGTTTGAGTGCTTTGAGGAAAGAAGGGGAGAGGGCTCTGTCCATGCTTAGGGTGAGGAGATACTGAGACAGAGCAGGAATTAGCCAGAAGGGTCATAAATGAGGTTCCCAGATAGAAACCAGAGAGGAAGCGTTTGGAATAGGAGGTGAGAGGCTGCCATCAGGAGTCTACACACATGAGAAATTCCACATCACCCAATACGATCCAGACCTATTCAGGAGGGGCCTTTTTTCCCTGCAGGAACATGCAGGATGGAGACTTGAGTAATCTAAAAATTAGAGGAAACTGTGAGTTTAGAAGAGGAAATTTAAGTTACATTCATGCCAGGCAGATTACTGAGGTATTTTCAAAAGATTGATTGAGTTCCCACTGTGTGTCAGATACTTTTCGTATATTACTTCATGGGATCCTAGACTAGCAGGTAAGGATGAGTGTTGCGACTAACACCTGACAGATGAGGAAGCTGAGCCTTTGTGAGGTGGGGCATCAGTCCTGGTCTTGCCTCCTCACTGGTGAATGGATGGATCACTTTTGGTAATACGTGAAATGTTTCTTGGTTGCTGCAAGGCCCTGGGAAAATGCAAGGGTTTATTGCCATTTTTAGATTTTCCAAATAAGGAACCAGAGCAGAGAGAAGAATAACAAGGGAATTGTGGCCTCTACCTGGCCCAGTCACTTGGAGGGTTAGGACCACAGTACTCAAAGCTCATCCTACTGCTTCTTCACTGCAGCTGGCTCTAATTTTACTAAGTGCTCCACAGTCACTTTTATTGGGTGGGCCTTGGCTAGTGTGGCTTTCATTTGCAGCTGAAATGCTTGAGGCTTAGAAGTGGTCCATCCAGACCCTTCAACTTTGTATAGGCTGAATTGTATCCTCAAAAAAGATACACTGAGGTCCTAACCCTTGTTATCTGTGAATGTGATGTTATTTGGAAATAGGGTCTTTGCAGACATTACTGGTTAAGAAAAGATCATTGGCGGAGTGGGGGCAATCTAATATGGCTGGTGTCCTTTTAAAAAGAAGAGACAGAGACACACAGGGAGGATGCTGTGTGATAACAGAGGCGGAGATAGGGGTGATGGAGCTGCAAGTCAGGGAGCACCAAGGCTTGCCGGCTCCAGCCAGAAGCCGGAAGAGGCAAGGCAGGATTCCGTCCCGAGTTTCCAAAGGAGCATGACCTTGCTGACATCTAGATTTTGGACTTTTGCTCTCCAGAACTAAAAGAGAATAACTTCTGTGGTTTTCCGCCATCCAGTTTGCATATTTTGTCACAGTAGCCCCAGGAAACTAATATACTCTGCGAAGTCACCTTAGGCTGAGGTGCTCAGCTCTTGAATCTCTCATGCATGCTCTGGAAAGATCGTTCTCATTCATTTATTCATGTGCATGGTTATGCTAGGCATTTTATAAGAAATACAAACCTAAGCCATGTTATCAAGTTAACTTCAACCTGGGGAAACAAGAAATTTACATCAAGAGGTAAATTAAATAAAATGGCAAATATATTGAGTCTCTGGGCCAGTGCTTAGCACTCGGTGGGTGTTCGTTGTCACAAGGTGTTATTGTGAGTAATAACAGGTGAAGTGGTGGACCTTATAGACTGTAGAGTCATACCGGCTGTGTGAGGGTGTCATCTTTTCCAATCTCTACTCACTGTCTCTCTCAGAGAATCTTCCTCCTCTCTTACTCCAGTGTTCTAACAAATTCTCCTGTTCATTTTTTCATGGCTCGTAACAGTCCCTGAAATGATCTTATTTATTTATTTGCTTATTTACGGTAGGCCTTCTCTACCTTGACACTGTTGACATTTTGGACCAGACAATGCTTTGTGGTTGGGGCTGTCCTGTGAGTTGTAGAAAGTTTCACAGCATCTTTGGCCTCTACCCACTAGATGCCAGCAGCACTCCTCCCAGGCGTAACAATAAAATATGTTTCCAGACTTGAACAAATATTAACTGGGGAGAAGAATTACATTGGTTGAGAGGGTGCCTGTGTCTTGAAGCAGGGATTGTCTATCTAGTTCTCTGTTATCTCTCCTGTGGCTGGCATAGTGTGTGTACACAGTATCACTAAGTAAATGTTTGTTGGCAAGTAGACTGAAGAGCTCCTGCAGAGCTAAGTTTGCTGTTTTGTGGGAACTCAGAGGAAAAGTACCCCATCTCTGGTTGGAAAACACCCAGGAGAGGCAGCTTCAAGGAGCTGGCATGTGGATGAAAATGTGTAGCATGAGCAAGCTTTATCCTGGTCATGGGTAGGCAGTGGGCATTCCAGGCAGAGGATGTGACCCTGGAAAAGGGGAGAAGGTAACCTGGGATATGGGATGTTGATGCAATGCTGCAGTGGTGAGGCTAGGGTGGGAGGAGCAGCTCAGAGAGGCTGCAGGCACATTAGGATGGAGTCCTAAGGGCCTGGAAGAGATAGAGTTTCACTTGAAGATGACCGATGAGTTAGAGAAAGTTACTCTAGAGTAATTAATATGCCTGATTATTCCCTTGATTTGTGCTCCTCACTGACAGATTAGTGTTTCATGAAATGCTGTTTCCCCTATAGCTCATATTTCTCTGGGTTTACATTTACCCAGCAACTATCACTTCTGATCAGTCTTACATTAATTGTACATAGCACTGTGCTGCTTTAAATATATTATTTTAAAACATTTTGTTTTACGATTCACTTTACGGTTAGAAATTCTGTAGAGAGTGGTCATAAATCTTTCTTGAAAGAAAATGGAAGTTGTCTGTTTTAATTTTCTATCAATTCCCTACTGCTTGGGAAAAAATGATGGGGGACAGAAAAAAAAAACACACCAAAACCCTTTTTTAAGCACTAGCAATTGACCATGTCTTACTTCAACTGGTGGGTTGCTGTTTTTGAGCAGAGTAGATTACTTTCAAAATGCATGTTGTTGAGATTAGGGTTTGAAGATGTTTTGAATAGAAATAGCAATTTAATTTTGAGACATGACCAAAAAGGTGGCAGCATGAGATTGAAGAACTAGCACAGACTCTGAACCAGAGAGATTTAGCTAGAATTCTGGCTCCTGTGCTTATTGGTTCTGTGATCCTCAGCAAGTTTCTTTCAGTCTTATTTATTTTTTACCTATACAATGGCCAGGGAGTGCAATTGGCCACACCTCAAGTTTAGTGCCATAAAAGATCAACAACAATCAGTTATTTTGCACACAATTTTTTTCTTTTGGATAAGGTTCAGTGGACATGACTTTTTTCTGCTTCTCATGGCAGCAGATGTAGTCATGAGATTGGAGTTGGAAGATGCATTTCCAAGGTGGCTCCATCATCCTAGCTGGTGAGTGGATGCTGACTGTTGGCAGGGAGTTCAGTGGTGTCTGACAACTAGAATGCCTCCATGTGGCCATCCCAGCTTGGTGGTCTCAGAGTAGTTGTGTTACTGTTGGAGGATATCCAGGTACTTGGCATTTTGAACAAAGAACGGGACAAAATGCACAAATAAAACAATGAATAAAAGCGTAGACTTATTGAAATGGAAAAACACTTCAGAGTGTGGGAGGAGGCTTAAGTAAGTGGCTTAAGGGCCCTGGTTACAGAATATTTTGGCGTTTAAATACCCTCTGGAAATTTCCTATTGGTTACTTGGGCTCCACCCTATGTAAATGAAATGGTGTCCTGTGATCAGTCTGATTGGTTATGGAAAGTGACCAATCAGAGGCTGAAGTGAAATTAAAAAGTTATTCCAAATGTCTGATTGGTTGCCGACAGTGACCAATCAGAGGCGGAAATAAAGTTCTAAAGTTATAGCCCTATGCAAATGAAGACTTGGCCCACAATTAGTATGATTGATTATGGGAGGGGACAAATCAGAGGTACTTTCAATTTTTCGTCTGCCAGGCAGAAAGGGTGGGATGAGGGTTGGGGGTTGCAAAGAAAGTAGCCTCTGGTCGTTTAGTTACCTGTGCATGAAAAGTTGGGGTTTTTCTTTTGATTTAATTCTGGGAAGTCAGCATGAATAGGCCTTAGGTTTCCTGCCTCCAGACCCTACTCTCCTGCCTTAGTTGGACCAATTTTATGGTCTGGCTTTCTCCAGAATGAGTGTCCCAGAAAAACTTTTCAGAAGCTGTATGGCTTTCTACGACTTAACCTTAGAAGTCAAATAGCAACACTTCTAACATAGTCTTAAAAAAAATAACTTTTACAATAAATTCAAAAACAGCTCGTTTCCTTCTTTTTTTTTTTTTTTTTTTTCTTTTTTGAGATGGGGTGACACTGTAGTCCATGCTAGAGTGCAGTGAAGCAATCTTAGCTCACTGCAATCTCAAACTCCTGGGCTTAAATGATCCTCCCTTCTCAGCCTCCTGAGTAGCTGGGAACACAGACGTGCACCACCACACTTGGCTAATTTTTCTTTTTAAGAAGGCAGTTGCTAATGACCATCAACAGAAAAGTGACTAAATAAACCATAGTACATATCCATTATAAAAGAAACGCATGTAATTGAAAATACACACAAGCTTTTAACAGGGATTACTTTTGGGGAGTACAGCTAAGAAATCACCTTAGAACTTTAGTTTTAATTTTTAACCATGACTATATAGTGCATTCATAATAATGACCAAAAAAAAGTAAGAGATAATCTTATATGGAAAGGAGTCCACGAGATAAATAGAAGATAGAAAAGCAAAATATACCATTAAAACTTAGAGACAAGGGTCACATGTTGCCCAGACTGGTCTTGAACTTCTGACCTCAAGTTCAAGGAACTTCAGTCCACCTGCCTTGGCCTCCCGAAATGCTGGGATTACAGGTGTGAGCTGCTGTGTCCAGCCATATTCTATTTTTCTCTTTTAATTTTATTTTTTCTTTCTTATTTTTAATCTCCATTTTATAGATGAAACTGGCATCTTCCATGATAGAAACAGTCACCAGCCTTCTTTGATTTAAGAGGTGGGATGTAGACACTACTCCCTGATGTGACTAGGGCAAGGTCACGTTGCAGGAGAGCACATGAGATGAGAGATGTTGTTGGGTCCTCCTTGGAAAACAAAGTCAGCCATGAGGATTATGATAAAGTACAGTGCATTATGTAAATTCTGTCCTCTAATAAATGCTTAGCAAATGGTTACTATTGCTATATCTATTAATTATGATTAAGAGTACTACTTAAATCAATTTTAAGTTAGGATTAGTTATATCTTTGTTTGCAGTTAAAACTCTTTCTTCTGTACTAAAAGGCTCCTCATTCATCCTGTTATAAGCAGATACTCAGAAGTCATCCCTGACACCTCCCTCTGCCTTACATCCCCTTGTTCCACACGTATATTTGATTCGGCACTGCGAGTCATTGAACCTGCCTTTCAGAAAGCTCACAATCTCTTTCCTCAACCCCACAGCCTCGATCCTAGCCTAAGATGCTGCCATATTTGGCCTGCAATATTTGTTTCTTTGCCCCCACCTTGTCCTTTCTCCCATCAGTTCTCTTCATTACAACATCTACTGAAAAGCAAATGTTGTGGTCCTTTAATCACAACATCATCAAACACTCCAATGGCTTCTGACTCTCATTAGGATTAAGACAAAAATGTAAGAGGACCCACATGGAGGGGTCTGGCTCCCCTCTGACTCTCAACCTCATCTTGTATGATAGTTCATCTGCAGCCCCTCCCTCCAGGCTTCTGCCAGGCTGGAACTTTTTCACTTCTTGGAACTCCTTCACTTCTTGGAACTCCTGGACAGAACTCCATTTCCTTTTGCCACAGAGCCTTTCCACAGACTGTTGCCTCAGCCTAGATGCTATTTGTCCTACTAGGCTAGTTACTCTTATTCATTGCCTTTTTGGCTTTATTACGTAACACAGGATGATTTAGACTGAGCGATCAGAAACCCGACTTAAACTGGCTTACATAAGAATATGCACTATCTGACATACCAGTAAACCCATGGGTAGAAGGGCCACTGAATTGGTTGTTTCAGTGGCTCAGCAGTGTCACTGAATTGTTTCTATAACCAAGTTCTTTGGGTTTTTTCATGATTTGTTCCCTACCTTACTTTCAGCCTAAAGCAGGTAATCCTCATGCTCACAATATGGCTGCTAGCAGCAGTGGAGCCAATATGTGCCCTTGTTTCCATCTTTTTCAGCCATGGAATATAAACACTTTACTTCAGTGTAATTGGACCAACATAGTTTATGTACCAAACCTATCCCCAGATCCGTAAATTGCCAGGGAAATGTCATGGTGTGACTGACTTAGACTAATCAGAATCCACCAGTAGAGGTGGAAAAGTATTAGTGTCTCCTGAGTCACATGATAAGGTGGAGAGGAAATGGACTTCTAAATAAAATCTGGGTAATACTAGGAAGGAGAGAGTGGGGAATGGATGCTTAGAGGGAAGAAATAGTGTCTACTAAAATAGCTATCTGCTGCTTCTGGGTGGCATTTGCCTTAAGTTTTAATTTTTTTTGGGGGGGGGGATGGAATTTCACTCGTCGCCCAGGCTGGAGTGCAGTGGTGCAATTTCAGCTCACCGCAACCTCTGCCTCCTGGGTTCAAGCGATTCTTCTGCCTCAGTCTCCTGAATAGCTTGGATTACATGCAGGCACCACCACGCCCAGCTAATTTCGTATTTTTAGTAGAGATGGGGCTTACCCATGCTGGTCAGGCTGGTCTCAAACTCCCGACCTCAGGTAACCGCCCTCCTCAGCATCCCAAAGTGCTGGGAGGTATGAGCCACTGCACCCAGACAAGTTGTAATTTTTAAAACATTTTAATTGTGGTAAAATTAAATGTTACGTGGTAAAATGCATATAGCCTGAGATTTACCATCCTAGCTATTTTTAAGTGTACAGTGCAATGACATTAAGTACATTCACGTAATTGTGCCACCATCACCACCGCCATTCATACCTATGGAATGCTGGGGTCTTGTAAAACCAAAGCTTTGTATTTACTAAACAACGTTCCCATTCCTCCCCAGCCCCTGGTGATGAACATTTGAGTTTCTGTCTTGATGAGCTTGAGTACTCTAAACACTTGCTTAAGTGGAATCATACAGTGTCTGTCCTTTTGTGACTGCCTTATTTCATTTGGCATAATGTATTCAAAGTTCATCCATGTTGTAGCATATGTCAGAAAGTACTTCTCTTTTAAGGCAAAATAATATTCCATTGTATGTTACACACATCCATATATGTTATACCACATTTTGTTTGTCCTTTCATCTGTAGATAAAAACTTGGATTGCTTCTGCATTTTGGCTATTGTGAATAATGCTGCTATGGATCTAGGTTGTAATTTACAGGTATTCATGGGTGTTTACAATCTATGTTCTGTTTCCCTAGGTCTTCCCATGCTGTGAGCTCCATCAGGCAAAACCTGTAGCGTTTGTTTGTCCTCAGCACTACCTCTGTAGGCCCAAGACAATTCCCAGTAGAGCGTAGACTCAGATATTTGTTGCTGGAGTGAACAAACATTTAATTTAGGATGAATTTCAAATTACCTTACTTCTCCATAGTCACATTTTCTTTTCTTAAAACCTCATAATTACGTGTAAATATATGTGAACATATAACTGGGAGCATACTCAGAAAAGAAATAAGCTTTGCTAAACCAAAATACTCTACCAGGGGCTGTTTACCTGTTTTTGATCATTTGCAGCAATTGTACATTGATTTTTGTGGTAGAGGAGGATCATATAGTTTAGGACTTTATAATGAAATTTGAAACAATTTTTTTTTTTTTAACTCAGAATTGTGTGAAGATGATACAGGGACCAGAATGGAACTTCTACATTTTGTTTTACTTTAACTTTCAGCAAAAGGGTCCTCTGGTTCTGATGCCAACTCTGAGCCCTGCTCATTAGGACACTGGGAAGAAACTGTAGCCAGTTCCATGAAGAAAACCATTGGCTTGAAATGGTTTCTTCTTCACTTTGAGCCAAATTCAGTGGTACTTTTGCCTAATGCTGTTGATTCTGTGGTTGGTTAGTTTTTGCAAAATTATTATGGAAAATTTCAAACATATGAAAGAGTAGAGAAAATAGTAATCAGAAATTCTCATGTACCCGTAATCCAATTCCAACAATTACCGACTTTGGGCCAATATTATAATATCTCAGTCTCCATCCACTTCCTCCTTCCCCCTGGATTATTTAGGAACAGATTCCAAACATTATATAATTTAATCTATACGAATTTTACCAGGTATTTTATAGGTAAGTACTCTTCATGGAAATATAATGATAATACTATCTTTATAGCCAAATAATTAAAAATAATTACTTATAATAATGAAATACTGAGTCAATGTTGAAGTTTTCCCAATTATTTTATATTTTTAACAGGTTTTTAAAATCAGTAGCCAAATAAGTTGTATATATTGCAGTTGTTGGATGTAGCTCCAGTCTTTTAAAATCTCTTCTCCTTCCCCCTCTATTCTCTTTTTATTTCCGCTTGCAACTTACTTGTTGAAAAAAACTACTCATTTGGCCTGCAGTCTTTCCCATACTCTGAATTTTGCTGATTGCATCCTTGTGGCATTGTTTCACATTTTCCTCTGCAACTCTATTTCCTGAAAGTTGGTAGTTAAATCTCGAAGCTTGATAGATTCAGACTGAAGTTTTTAGTAATAATACCTCAATCTTTAGATGATGGTTTATTTTTTCATTGTGTCTAATGGACTCTCTTTTTGTGATGATAGTAGCCATTCATGGTCATTCCTTGATCCATTATTTTACTAAAGTTCATAAAACGTGAGTTTCTAATTTTATCATGATTTTTTTTTTAAGCTGGAATACTTCTGTCAAGAGAACATCCCTCAATAATCCATTGACTACCCTCAGGTTTCTACACCAAGTTTCTATACTTGGTATACAAAAGACAGAATTAATGCTTATCTTTTATTTACCAATTTTAATTTTTTTATTTTTTACTTTTTTAAAATTGTACTTTAGGTTCTGGGGTACATGTGCAGATCATGCAGGATTGTTGCATAGGTACATACATGGCAAGGTGGTTTGCTGCCTTCCTCCCCCCATCACCTGTATCTGGCATTTCTCCCCACGTTATCCCTCCCCACCCTCCCCACCCCTCACTGTCCCTCCCTTAGTCCCCCACAACTGACCCTAGTGTGTGATGCTCCCTTCCCTGTGTCCACATGTTCTAATTGTTCAACACCCACCTATGAGTGATACCATGCAGTGTTTGATTTTTTGTTCTTGTGTCAGTTTGCTGAGAGTGATGGTTTCCAGATTCACCCGTGTCCCTAAGAAGGACATGAACTCACCGTTTTTTATGGCTGCATAGTATTCCATGGTGTATATGTGCCACATTTTCTTTATCCAGTCTATTGTTGATGGACATTTGGGTTGGTTCCAGGTCTTTGCTATTGTAAACTGTGCCACGTATGCATGTGTCTTTAAAACAGAACAATTTGTAATTCTTTGTGTATATACCCAGTAATGGGATTGCTGGGTCAAATGGTATTTCTATTTCTAGGTCCTTTAGGAATCGTCACACTGTCTTCCACAATGGTTGCACTAATTTGCACTCCGACCAACAGTGTAAAAGTGTTCCTATTTCTCCACATCCTCTCCAGCATCTGTTGTCTCTGGATTTTTTAACCTTTAAAAGTTACAAAGAGATTTTTTCCCTAGCCTTTTCCCTTTATTCCTTTCTTTTTTCTTCCCTTCCATCTCTGACCTTCTCCCTCCTCTCTTTCTTTCTCATTCTTAGCCCATTCAAATATATTGTTAACTATATTTATAACAAAAACATCTTAATGAATTTATTAATAATCATATTTAACTACATTTAACTAATAATTTAAATGTATTTTATGGGCTTCAATAGGATTTGTTACTTTTAAATTTCAGAGCACATGTTTCTATTTGAAGAAAATCTTTATATACCACTGCTTGATTAACACTTTCTTTAAATGTCAATTCTCTGTCAACTGGTTTTTATCCAAACCGTCCCTGCAATATGCTAATGAATATACACATGCACAAATCTTCTGAATGAGGTTTCCAAGTAAGCAAAAACTTTCCTGATTAAAAAAAAAGAGAGAGACAGATTCAGCTGATTCATGCTTTCTGCCCTTTATCTTTCTTCTTCCTAACCTGGACTGTGAATGAAGTGGCTGGAGGGGTAACAGAGATAATGCCACGAAGATGGTGAACACTTAGATACTCCCTCAGATGGTGGAATAGAAATTGAATGGAAACCAGCTCCTTGATGAGTCCCTTCAAGAACTGCTCCATTTCAAGATTACCCAAGTTCTTGTTATATAAGAAAACCCTCTAGTTTTTTAAGCCACTATTTATTAGCATTTTTGATACTTACAGCAACATGGCTTCACTAATATGTTTGTCCAAAGTCATGTTCACAATAAGTGTGAGACCTGGGTTTCAAATTTAGGCTTCTTAATATCTAAAACCTGTGGGTTTTTTTTACTAAATTATAAAGAACCATGGGCAAGGAATACAACTGGATACTTCTGTATCAAGAATCCCCTCATTAACTCTTTAATGACCCTCAGATGTGCTTTGTACAGAGCAGGCAGCATAAATCGTTGATTGGTAAGCCAGCTTCCCCGTGTCCCAGGCTGCATGGTTCCCTGACTAAGAGCCCAGGATTAACCCAGTTATCAGCATCTCCTCAGGCAGGGAATGAGATGCTTCTGTCCTCGTGCAATAAACTGATGAAATATACAAGCTGTCTCTTGCTTCTTGTCAAATGATTTCCAACCTTTCTACACCATAGAGGCCTTTTTAAAATGAACTCTTTGTAAAGTACAACATGTTTTGAAATATTTTTGTCTAGGAAACTACACTTAACAATAAATATTTAATCACTTCCCCATCTAAATTTAATCAAATGCACATATAACCTCTAATCATAGTTTCTGATCTCCATATCCAGGGTTAGCTCACTGAGTTGGTTCTAATTTCAGTAAAAAATAAGAGTTCTTTGGTTCACCTGTGTATCCTCAACATCTGTTAGTATTTTAAAGATAAGAGTAATGTTCCATACATCTCTGGGTTGTCTTTAAAGTCTCCTGTGGTTCTAGGGACTCTGCTGAGGACCCAGGTTAGGCATTCCTGCTCTAGAGTTCAATGGTCCATATTCCAGGAAGCTGGATGATTCTCCCACAACAAAAGATGTAGAAGAGGCTTCCAGGCAGAAGATGGGGTTGATTCTGTTGTGGGTTCTTGTTAGTGCCCCATGTTACTTTTTAGTGAGGCTGACCCCGTGATAGCCCTGTTGTGCCAGGCCTATTCAGCTCCTCATGCTCACACCTTCCACTTGGACTCACTGCCAGGCCTGGACCCTGAAAACCCAATCATGGAGCATGATAGAAGCCCCACCCACAAAGATAAGCAGGATCCAGCACTGGTCATGCTTAGGTATCCAGCCTGCCCACTTTGTGCCCTGTGGATTGCTCTGTAGCTTCCGCCCCTGCACTTTTTATGCTTATCATGTTCATGATGGTTGAGTTCCGCTGGAAAAATGCTTAGTGAGCTCCTGCCATGATCTGGCATAGCACTAGATGCTTGTCTATAAAGATGAGTAAGACCCCATGTTTATGATTGAGCTTCTGCCTTGATTTCTGGTGATCAGGTTTTCCTCATTTAAAACTTAATGCAGAAGGATTTATGAGACATGACATAGCTCATGCCAGCCTTCCTCTACTTTCCACTTGAGTTAGACCCCTCTTGTTCTGCCCCCAGCTGCTGATGGGATTCTGTTACAGCCCAGATAGATTATCTACCATCTCAACATTGTAGATCCTGCCTTTCTGCAAAGAGGGGCCCTGTTGCCACATCCTTCCTGCAAGATTGAGGGCCTATGTGTCCCTCTCCTATGTGACTGTCTCTCCCATTAGACCATGCACTTCTAGAGGGCAGGGGCTGTGTTCACCTTGGCATCCCAGCACCCTGCCCAGAGCATAGTGCGTGGCAGGTGCTGGTAACTATTTGTTAAATGATGAATCACTGGTGAGTGCTGCATGCAGAGGGGAGATGAGAAGCTAGGCCTCTGAGATGTCTGGAAATGCTGCAGGTTGGCCACTGTAGATGACCATGATGTCACCCGGGGTGGTGATACGGGATGAAGGGAAGACTGTGAGCCAGATACCACTGTCATCATCAGGCTATCACGAGAGTGAGTACTAGCTAGGTGGCGGTAAGGGGAAGCAGTGGTGGGGCAGAAGTCAGTGTAGTTGGAGGACCTGAGCCTCAAGAGGGAGAGGAACTTTGACATAGGCAGCTGGGACTGGCACTGGGGGCCAGCATGCTCAGAGCAACTCTGAGGAACATGGAAGGACAGATTGAGAATAGGCTGACTCCACATGAGAGGACTGCAAATGAATCAGGTTATCAGGGAAGAGCCAGTTCTCAGTTAAGGCCAGGACATGGTGGGGAGGCTCGGGAGGAGGTTGAGGGTATATGGTACTAGTGAACCACATAGCAAAGGTTGCAAGGATGAGCGTCTTATCTTGATGAGACCCCAGGAAGGCTGCCTGCCCCATCTCATGCATTCTCCTCCTCCACTGAGTCTCAGTTTGCCTCATGTGAGGGTTGATGGATTTGGCTTTGGCTTTGCTACGGCTTCCTGCATCTTCTATGACTGTGTCCTGACTTTGACCACGAGCCTTGTCCTTGACAACTGCCTTGTCTCTGGTCCTGGACTCCCAGCAGCTCTCCCTGCTCTGAGGAAACCAGACCTGAGCAGGCAGCTCCTGCAGCTTTCCACCTCGACTTATCTCCCCAGCCAGAACTTTTGCTTAATTTGCTTACTGACATTTCACACTGATATGTGGGGACTCATCAATCGAGTTCCAAGAGTACGCATGACTCACTTGCATTTGAAGAGTATGCGGAGGAGGGAGGAAAAAAATGAGAGAGAGAGGATTTTAGTCATGTAAGTCATGAAAGAGCCTACCAGGCTTGCTTTGGTTTTGTTTGTTTTAGAAAATGACTGGAGGCCATAATGTTTGAACTTTTTTATTGTGAAGTCTGCTGAGAATTCAAGCAGGGCCAACTTCCGGAGACTTCTCTTTCTTCAGTTCCTGAGACAGAAAGGATGGATCTGAATCTTATTAAGCAGATCCACAGGACTTGGATTGAAAGAAATACAAAAACACAATTTTGCCTTCAAGCCTGGGAAGGAAAAATAACTTCAGAGTGAGCCAGGCATATTTTGGGATTCCTTCAGCATCTACACAGCAAGACCTACACAGGATAAGATTGTAAAAGTTTGTGTGTGCGTGTGTGTTTATGTGTGTGTGTGACTATGTGGTCCTCTTCTGGCTGGCAAACTAGTTCCAAAATATGCACAAGGAGACAATTTCTTTGCTACCAAACTGACTGGTATCAAATAGTCTTTAAAGATGCTTTAAATAGCCTTTAAAGATGGAGCTTACTTTTTATGAAATGGACACATTTGCTCACCCCTGGTTTCTACCAGGAAAGTGCTTTCTTCCACTAGAATATGAATCCTACACATACCCAGTGTGTGGCTAGGATCTGCCCTGTTTCCTCCAGCTCACAAAGCATTCTCTGTCTCTTCAGAACCCCCATAGCCCTTATCGTCTGTGCCACTTAATCAAACACAGGTTGCTATAGCGAAGTACTGTAAATTGGGAACTTATAAACAACAGAAACTTGTTTCTCACAGTTCTGGAGGCTGGAAGTCTCAAATCAGGGTGTCAGCATGGTCAGGTTATGGTGAGGTTTTTTTTTTTTTTTTTTTTTTTTTCAGGTTGCAGAGGCTTGTCTTCACGTAGCAGAAAGAGAATGAGAGGATTTTATCATCACCTGGAGGGTAAGGATTTCAACATAAATTATAATAAACAGTCTATTTTCAGGTTGCTTCTGGCTTTCCTCATAGCTGTGATTTTCTTCATATTGCTTTCCCTTAAACACAAGTCAGGTCTGTCCTTTAATTCTCTATAGTGCGGTTTATAAAACACTATTGAAGGCTTGTGGAATGAGAAAGGAATGACAATGTGGGCGAGTATTACCAGATACAGTTGCTCCTAGCATCCTTAGCTCTTGCCTGTCTCCCAATTGTGATGCCCAGCATAGTGCCTGTATGGTTTGGCTGTGTCCCCACCCAAAAATCTCATCTGGAATTATGATCCCCATAATCCCCATGTGCAAAGGGCAAGACCAGGTGGAGGTAATTGGATCATGGGGCAGTTTCTCCATGCTGTTCTTGTGACAGTGAGTGAATCTCATGAGATCTAATGGTTTTGTAAGCGTCTGGCATTTCCCCCTGCTTGCACTCACTTTATCCTGCTGCTCTGTGAAGAAGGTCCCTGCTTCTTCTTTGCCTTCTGCCATGATTGTAAGTTTCCTGAGGCCTCCCCAGCCATGTGGAATGGTGAGTCAATTAAACCTCTTTCTTTTATAATTTACCCAGTCTCAGCCATTTCTTCACAGCAGCGTGAAAACAGACTAATAACAGCAATTGTAGAGAGAGTGGTCTAACTAGGTGCATTTCCCCTACCCTAGATTCAGGCCCTTGGCCATCTAGAGAACTTAAGGGAGAATAACCAAGATTCCCTCTGAATCCTGGGCTGGGCTGGCCACCCAGAAACAGATCTTACAGGCATGACTGAATTGTTATTGTTTGAAGTCTCTCTGTTTCAAAAGGGGGCTCTTTACATCTGTCTAATTAAAATGCCCTGTAAGTGTTTTTCCCTAAACAAAGCCTGTCTATGCCCTCATAGAGGAATCTGATCCTCCTCCTTGGAAGAAACAGAAGAATTGTTGGCAGCTTTCAAATGTCAGGGGCATGCTTCTAGCTGTCCAGATTTCAAAACATGTGTCCTTGTAGTTGTAGCTAGATCACCCCAGAGTACATTAACTATCTTCTCCTTCTCTCATCTGTATATAACAATTAACATTTTGTATTAATGTGGTACGTTTCTTAAAACTGATGATCCAGTATTGGTATAATTATGAACTGAAATCTGTAGTTTCCATAAAGGTTAAGTTTTTGTGTTGTACAGTTCTATGGACTTTGACCAATGGATATTTTCAACTATCCACCGTTACAGTATATAGAACAATTTCATTGCCCTAAAAATCCCCTGTGCTCCACTTCTTCCTTGCCTCTAAATTCTGAAACCTCTAGCAACTATTGATTTATCTGCTATCTGCATGGTTTTATCTTTTCCAGAATGTAATAGAGTTGTAATCATACAGCCTTTTCTGACTCCCTTCTTTTACCTAACAATATACTTTTGAGGTTCTTCCATGTCTTTTCATGGCTTGATAGCTCATTTACTTTTATCACTGAATCATATTCCATTGTATGGATGTATCATTGTTTATTCATTTGCCTATTGGAGACAACTTGCATGCTTCTAGTTTTTGGTAATTGGTTTTGTGTGGACATAAGCTTTCGGATCACTTGGGTAAATACCCAGGAAACATGAGTTCTGGACTATATAGTAAAAGAATATCTCTAGTTTTGTAAAAAAAAAAAAACTGCCAAATTGTCTTCCAAAGTGTCTATACCATTTTGCATTTCCACCAGCAATAAATAGCAATAACTGAGAGTTCATACTACTCCACATTCTTAATTGCATTTGGTATTTTGAATTTTAGCTGTTCTTATAAATGTATAATAGGATCTTATATGGTTGCTGCTAGTGTTTTAATTTGTAATTCCCTAATATGCTTACTAAACGTATGCTTATTTGTTATTTGTGCATATTATTTGGTGATGTGTCTGTTCAGATCTTTTACCCATTCTTTACTTTGGGTAATTTGTGCTGGGCGTGGTGGTTCATGCCTGTAATCCCAGCACTTTGGGAGGCTGAGGCGGGTGGGTCACGAGGTTAGGAGTTCAAGACCAGCCTGGCCAAGATGGTGAAACCCCCGTCTCTACTAAAAAATACAAAAATTAACTGGGCGTGATGGTGGGCCCCTTGCAATCCCAGCTACTCAGGAGTCTGAGGCAGAGAGTTGCTTGAACCCAGGAGGTGGAGGTTGCAGTGAGCCAAGATAGCGCTACTGCACTCCAGCCTGGGTGACAGAGCGAGACTCTATCTCAAAAAAAAAAAAATGGGTAGTTTGTTTTCTCATTCTTAAGGTTTAAGGGTTCTTTGTATATTTTTGGCTACAACGCATTTATCAGATGTGTGTTCTGTAAATATTTTCTCTTAGTCTGTGGTTCATATTTCCATGCTCTTAACAATATCTTTTGCAAAGCACAAGTTTTAAATTTTAATTAAGTCCAATATGTTCATTATTTTCTTTTAGAGATTATGCTGCTCATGTTGTATCTAAAAAGTCATCACCAAACTCGAGGTCACCTCAATATTTTTCTTTGTTATCTTCTTAGTTTTGTACTTTCTTTAGATCTATGACTCATTTAGGGTTAAATTCCATAAAAGGTATAAGATCTATAATTTATATATTTATTTTTACATGTAGATGTCCACTTGTTTTAGCACCATTAGTTGAAAAGATTATCTTTTTTTTTTTTCATTGAATTGCCTTTGCTCTTTTGTCAAAGATCAGTTGACTATATTTGTTTGGGCCTATTTCTGGGCTATCCATTCTGTTTCATTCACCTGTTTGTCAGTTCTTTTCCCAAAATGATAATGTCTTGATTGCTGTAGCTTTGTAAAGTAAGTCTTAAAGTTGGGTAGTGCCAGTCCTCTGACTTTGTTCTTCTTTAGTATATTGTGGGCTATTCTGAATCTTTTCCCTTTCCATATAGTTTAGAATCAGTTTCTCAACATCCACAAAATAATTTGCTGGAATTTTAATTAGGACTGTTGAATTTGTTGACCAAGTTGAGAAGAATTCACATCTGAACAATATTGAGTCCTTCTATCCATGACCATGGATTATCTTTCTAGTTATTTATGTTTATGGCTCCTTCTGTCAGAATTTTATAGTTTTCTTTATATATATCTTGTGCATATTTTGTTAGTTTCATACCGAAGAATTTTAGTTTTTTGGGTGCTAATTTAAATGGTGTTGTGTCTATAATTTCAAATTCCAATTTATCATTGCTGTTATATGGATTTATTTATTCCTGCCAGAGAAAAAAACCTCCACACAAGCTTAAGTTGCCTTACTGCAAATAACACCTCACTAGAGACTGAAGGTTAATTCTTATCCAAAGTCTGATTCCTTCAGTCCCATCAGGAGTTTATTTATCCTATGCTTAAATATTGCCTATGAGGAACCTTTCACTCTTTCTCAAGATAATGCATTGTCTGTAGAACAACTTTGTTTTTTAGATGATTTTTCCTTATACCAGATTTCTTGAGGGTAAGTGATAGCTTAATTATAAAACAACAAAGATAAATGTGTTCCAAGTAAACCATTAATCTGCCATCCTTTTATCTCCTTTGAATAAACATTAAGTCAGGGCTCTCCCAGCATTGGTGAAGCAGGGGAGACTGGTGTGCTGTGGGGTCCTGTGTGCTGAGTTATTATACAGTAGGATACTAACTGCAAGCCAAACACCTGACTTCAGGTCTGAATTTGTCACTCATTAGCTGAGTAACTTTGGGTAAGCTCCAACATTTTCCAATTTCTTGATGTTTAGAAATGGGAAAATTAATACCCTCACAGGACTGTTGTAAGAAAGAAGCAAGATAGTGACCAAGAAAGCAGTTTTAAACCAAACTTCTCAGTGGAAGCATAAGTTTAACTCATTATCCTCTACTTCACAGTCACCATTCAGAACCATAAACTATCAAATGCACAGAATAAGAAGGGCAGAGAGGGAAGGGCAGAGAGTGAAGTGGAGTTGACATGCTTACAGTAAACCCAGAAGACAATATTTCCCAACTTTAAGTGTCATCGCTGAAGAAAACTTAAACATTATCTAATTTAACCACTGTGTTTCATAGATGAGAAAACTGAGTCCTGATGAGGGAAGCAAATTGCCCAAATTCATGAGTCAGGCTTTTAAATTTCTGAACTAAGAAAGAATCCAGTCTGACTCTAAGACCAGTGCTTTTTATCCTTGCTCACATGACAAATGAAATGCCTGAATGTTCCCTTCCAGGCTGCGCCTCTTACCATACCTTCCTGTCTCTTCCTTGATCATGGAACATATGGCTTTCCACACCAAAACTCTCACTGTAAAAAATTGGGAAATGGATTACATGATGGATATCCCTTCCCCACAAAAAATAACCAGTTGCTCATCTCTGAGAGAGAAGCATTCTTTCAGGCTCAAGCAACCCAAGAGGAGCAAAGGCCCTCACCTTGTACATTAATTTCTACCGGTTAAAAGAAGAAAATTTCACTTAGATGGGCAAAGCAGGATTTTTTAGTTATGATTGTGGGATAAGAGAAACAAATGCTTTACATAAACCAGAATTCAAATGTTCTCCTGATAATAAATAAAAGGTTTTTCTTGCAGGGAAGGACCAGGTTCCACATATAGTAAACATTTACTTTCTATTTCTCACAGCCTGGTGTTGTAGACTCCTGCATTCCTAAGCATCTACCTCCAAGAGCTGTGTAACCCTGGGCTTCATGTCTATGATTTTACCATCTCTGTAATAGTGGTGATAATGATAGGTACCCGTAGATTAAATGAGAAGGCGCCTACAAAGCCCACAGCATAGCGCTTTGTAGAGCATGAGGTATGGTGCCATAGTGAATCTTGAAATGGCCGTTTGTGAGCTTATAGACCTCAGGCTCTGGAGTCAGCCACTTATGGAATTATGGGTAAGCATAGCAGATGCTATTGGTTGCTTTCCTAGAGACATCAGTTCTCCCCTCTTCCTTCTTCCTCAAACATGTTCTTGTATCTGTTCTTTCCTTGCCATGTGCAGCTTTGGGAGGGATTGTGTACATTTTCCAGGCCCTAGGGTGGGTCCTGATTGGGGGTCCTGGTGGTCTGCATTCCCCTGGGTGGTGATTAGCTTAGGTTTGGGCATGTGATGTAATTTTGGCCAATAAGATCTAAGAAGTTGGCTAGGGGACTTTCAGGAAAGGGTTTCCAGCTCTTAAAGTAAGACACTGCTGTGAGTGGAATTTCGTCCTCCCCCAAAATATGTTCAATCCCACCCTCCGGTACCTGTGAATATGACCTTATTTGAAAATAGGGCCTTTACAGATGTAGTTGAGTTGAGGTAAGTTTATACCAGAGTAAGGTGTAGCCTAAATCCATTATGATTAATATCCTTATAATGAGAGAAGAGACAGAAGGACATACATGCAGAGATAAAGCAACTGGAAAGAGATTGGAGTGATGCGTTTACAATGTAAGAAACATCAAGGATTGCTGGTGACCTCCAGAGCCGAAGAAAAGGCAAGGAATATCCTTTTCTAGAGGTATCAGAGGGAGCCTGGCCCCACTGACACCTTGATTTCAGACTTTCAGCCTCCAGAACCATGAGAAAATAAAATTCTGATGCTTTAGGTCATCCGGTTTGTCCAGTTCATGGCACTTTGTTATGGCAGCCCTAGGAAACTAATGCAGGCACGAAGCAAATATGTGCCCTTGGTCTCTCCCTTTGGATTTTTAATGTCTCGATGAAGCTCTTGAAACTTCTATAGCCCTGTTGCAGCTCTACTGACCCAGCTTGAAGACTGTGGTGACTCTCTGGGGCTGGCAGGATGAAAGGCTGAAAATAACCCAGGTGTGAAGTCACTGAATTCATCAGTACTGAAGCTGTCTCCCTCTGTTCTTCCTATTGTGTCTGATAATGCATCTCTCTCATTGTTCAAGCGATGCTGAGTTGATTTTTCTGTTACTTGCAGACAAAATAATTCTGATTCAGAAAGTTATTCACTCTCTGTCCCTCATTTCCTCATCTGTAACATAACAGTGCTATAGTACCTATTCCATAGGTTTTAGTGACAAATAAATAAAATAGAGAAGAATCCAGATATTTTTCTCTTTAACTAATTTTTGTTACAGTGCATGATGAATTCAATACCTGTCAGCTACCATTATTATTATTCTGTTTCTTCAGATTTAACGTGTAGTGAACATTCAGTAAACATTTACTTTTGAACGAGTGAATGAATGAGGTTACTTTAATGCAAAAGGGAATACAGAGACACTAATAAGGACACAGCAAGTTGCAATGAGAGATGGAAAGATTTATCCTAGACCCTGGCTTCAGATCAAGACCCCACATGGCCTGGGTCGGGTTGGTGAGGACTTACTCCTGGCAAGTCTGCCATTTTTATTCAGGGAGCCTTGAATTTAAAAATATCTATTGGGGTTTGCAGATAATCTAGGATGTGGGGTAGGTGGGAAGAAGTGAGGCTCAGAAACTGCCTTCCAAAGCCCCCCAGGGTGAGGCTTCAGCCAGGGTACACAAGGATTAAGGAAAAGGAAGTCAGGAGCTTTTTTACATCTCCGAGTTAAGGAAAAGGGCTTTCATTTTGCCTGAGGGAGAGCAACTGACTGTTTCTCCCAAAGACCTTGTTTGAAATTAAGGTCTTGGAACACTGGATTCAATTAACCACTGGTTTAAGAACCTTGGGGAATATAACTTGCTATGTGCTTTATTTTCCCTTACAAATCACCTCCTGTTTCTTTGCCTTCATATTTCTCCTACATACAGAGAATTCTGTACTCTGGACTGGGTAAAGATCAGCTTCCTTTTCCTGCGTTAAAAATGAGGAATACTGGGTACACTTTGCCTTCAGCATCAGTTTTACTGTCAGCTTGGCCTACAATCAAGATCTTGAGAAACACACACATGCTCACACACACGCTTACACACACACACACACACACACACACACACACACACACACGTACACGACTCTAGTCTGGGACTATGCAAGGTCAGAGACGGATTAGACAAAATCTTTTTCCTAAGGAACTGACAGCCTAGTGGAAGGAGAGAGACAGATAAATTGCTAAATGCCTCATTATTGGTAGACACCATCAAATAATCATAGTACTTATTAAATCAAGTTCAGCCTAAGGCTGCCTCCTTACGCATTTTAAGTTCAGCTTAAGGTTTTCTCTGTACATCGTCAGCTATAACAAGTGGAAGTGTAAACAAATGGTAGCCTACGCTTATGCCAATCACCGAGTTTTGGCCAATCAAATGTAGCCAATGGTTGCAGCTGTGTTCAAATAAGGCAAACGCTGAGGTGCAACCAATCCAGCTGTTTCTGAAACTTACTTCCATTTTCTGCAGTCACTTTCCTTTTTCTGTCCATAAATCTTGCATCACGTGGCTGCACTGGAGTCTCTGAGCCTACTCCTGCTTGGAAGGCTGCCTGATTCGTGAATCATTCCTTGCTCAATTACACTCCTCTACATTTAATTCAGCAGACATTTTTCTTTTGACATGCTGAAGTCCACATGAAAACTGGAGAACACTGAAGGGAGGCTTGGTTAGGAACTGGATGGAGTCAGGATGGGCTCCACAGAGAGGTGGTGCCACATTCTGCTCAATCTTGTGTTGAGAGCAGGAGTTTGCCAGGTGCAGGTCTGGCTAAAAATACATGCTAGCTGGGAGTTAACTGAGGTTCTACTCTGTGAGGGGCACAAAATATTTCTACAGCAAACTAGAATGAGGTTCCGGTTGGCCTAGGGTTCTATTTCTGGTCCCTATTGTGCTTGGAGGAATGCACCTTGTTTTCCCTCTTATTTTTTGAGTATAACAGAATCCTTACTTAGTATGTACAAACAATTAGAAGTTCTATTTATTAGTCATAAACACATTTTTTATCTTTAATGTGCTGTGTGGCTTTTGACCGTTGAAACAGTATTAAGAAGTGGGAGGTAAGCACATTTGGGGTAGAAGAACAGACAGAGTTCATTAATCCGAATTGAAGAGACAGAGGTAGAGCCAAGAGGGCTGCTGTAGTGGGAGAAGGCTCAGCATTGCTCTGGCTCAGAAAAGATGCCTTTAAGGAGAGACTTGTAGAATGGAGCTATTTTCTATGGTATGTGATGTTTCATGTGACATAAATGCCCTCCTCCATCAACTCTGTAATGTTGAGTAGATTCTCCTTGGTCATTGATAGACTTATAGGAGTGGTTTGTTTCAAAGAAGCTTAAAGAAGAAAGTGACATAGAAATTGATGCATTATTTACTGACCTAAGAAAGAATGTATGTACTTAACATTTAAGTGAATAGAAAAGTATTTTCTCTTCACCGATGCCAAATGGATATTGAAATATGTTTAAGAATAGCAGCTTACAGGAAGGCCAGCTACCTAGTTTTTTTTTTCCAAGTGCAGGGAATAAGATAAATAAAACCTGAGAGTTGTGACCTTCCCTTTGGAGACTAGCAGGTGGTTTGGTGGAGCTGGAAGAGCTAATGTGAGTTTGAATGGGTGGAAAGTGATGGAGGAGAGACAGGAGGAGCTGGATCATGAAGGTGCATGAATGCCTTGTGGAGAGGTTTCTGTTTATTCCAGTGGACTCTCATAGATTGTAAAGAGCTACTGAGGGGTCTCTATCCAACAGAGTCTTAGAGATCGTGGAGAACTATACCAGAAGCAGTATAATGGGATCATTTGTACTACTCAGTTTTTTGGGAGGGGAATTTGAGAACGGAGAGTGGACATATTTCTGCCCAAATATTCAATGAAGTGTGACTGAGTGAATTTATGTTGAGTTATATTTGTTCCCTATATTTTCTCCATATCTGTTCCCCATGATAAATAACAAAAAAATAGCATAAGGCATAGTATAGTGAAGGTGTGGCCCGGGGAGATAAAAGATAGAGTTAGGCTGATATGGGTTTGAGTTCCAGCCCATCACTTGTTAGCTGTAAAACCTCAAGTGAGTTTCTCAGTCTTTCTAACACCCCTGAATCATAGAGATTTTTAGCTGAAAAATGAGAATCATAATGCATATAATACTGTAGAGATTTTGTAAGAATCAGAGAACATCACACATGTAATTATTTATCACAGCGCCTAGTACATAACTCATATGGATTTCGGTCTACCTATTTGTTTAAGTTCTTTTCTTGGGAGTCACAGTGTTTTTCTTTGCATACGAACATATCTTAAACACATAAACACATCTTTTGCCACCTCCATTCCCACTTCTTACTCTTCTGTTACACAGCCTGAGCATCAATTATTGATCATATAACTGGGTGTGTCCCCTCTTCCCGTCTAAAGTCCCTTCTCTCTCTTAAAGTGGAAGCACAGATTGAATAACATAGCACCTATTTGGGACTGATCCATGTTGTGCTAACTCAAAGGCTAGCTCTCTCATGTATGGTGATGCATAAAACACGACTCCTCTGAGCAGTGAGGAGTCGTGTTTTATGCATTTCCTCTCCAACACAGACGATCCAGGATGATCAAATAGGTCTCAGACTGTTGCCCCACGAGCACAAAGCAAGAATACAGTGGACTGGAGACCCACTGTAAATACAGCACTATTGTTCTTCTCTGCTCTGGAAATGAACCCAATAGGCACTTCTTTGTCAAACCTTATAGGAAAATCTTTCCTGAAAGAAGAGCCTTTTCTCAAATTTCTTATCCAGACTTACAGAGCTGTAATTATCTTAAAATTTTCTCAAGATAAATAGAAGGACTTAGACTCCAGAACAACTGTGTTGCTTGAGTCTGTTAGCCCATATTTAAGATGGAGAATTTTAAATGGGCATTTTAGAGTAATGCTCGATCACTCACTCTTATGAGGCAAACACCTTCACTGAGTGTCAGCACCTGCTTGCAGGATGTATTTTAGCAGAATAAATGTTACCTGTGAAGGTGCTCAGAAAAAATCAGTGTCACATACACACTGGTCTCAACTTCCTGGTCCGGCATTCGCCTCATGATCGCTCTTCATATATGTTAATGCTCCAGTCAAACTAAACTAGTTGCTCTCTTTTACAACTTCTGATTTCTTTCATTTGTGGGTTACTGATACAGTTTTCTTACCTTAGAATGCCTTTTGTGCCCCGCAATGCTTGTTCAATTCTACTTGTCCATCATGAGTCATCTCAAATTCTACTATTTCCAAGGAGTTTCTTTCTCAGCATAGAAGAAACCATTTCTTCTTTCTCCAAATGTCCCTGATACTTTTTCCTGAACTTCTCTTAAGGCACTTAACCCTCCTAAAGTGTAAGCTCCTTGAGGCCCGGACTTGCATCTTAACATCTGGGTGTTTTGCATATTTGAGAGGCAACATAGCAGAAGGTTAAAGACGTTGGGTCTGGGGTCAGGCTCCTGGATACATTCTGGGCTGTACTGTTAACCAGCTGTGTGATCTTAGACAATTCCTGGCATATTATAATCACTCAACAATGTTAAGTATTAACTGTTCATATTCTTCATAACACACAGGAAAGTGCATGGTATATCCATCCTGTACTCAGTAAATGTTTATTGAATGAATAAATAAAAAGACAAATGAAAAGTCATTCATCCTTGAACATTTGTTGAATGAACAGATGAATGAATAAGTTAATGGATTTGGAAGAACATTTCTCAAGCACAGTTCTTTTCGCAGAACCAAAAGAAGTTCTACTGATGTTATGCTCAAACTACTCTCTCCTAAACTCGCTGTCCCTTTAAATACTCTTCCCTCAGAACCAGCTACCAACAAGATGATATGGCTTGTACAGTATTCTATTTTTATTTGTTTAAGAGCGATTATGCTAAAGGGCTCCTTCAAACGTTTGCAGATTGAAGAAAGAGGTTTACTTTGCTTGCCTGTGAATAGGGTTGGTCTCTCTAGAAGAGATGAACGGAAGCACCTTCTATAACGATGGCATTTCTGAGTGGGGAAGTTGAAATTCAGTACCGTCTCCAAGCATCATGGCTCTTCTTTCAAAATGAACTTTGAGGCTGCTAACCCTGCATGATGTAGGCTACAGGACACTCTACTCCCTCCCTGTTCTCATCAAACAAGAGACATTGCACAAGCTGGAGGGGCAGCTGGATCACAGTTTACGCTGCCCCCAGGATACAGCTTTCATCCTAATGGTGCTTATTCAGCTGTGGGGATGCATTGCTATCTAGCTGATTTTTGAAAAAGTGCAAAAGTCCATTTGAAAACACAACCAAATCCTGCTTTTGAGATAGGGACCTTGTGTGGGGGTGGGGAGGACAATGATGAGAAAAATTTCCATCTTATTTTCTGATATTCTTTGCTTCGTGGGTGAATACTTACAGAGATGCCTGCAGGTGGTTTTCCAAAGCCCGTTTCTGATCAAATAAAGCTCTTTCTCTATGTAGGAAGGAAGCTCTCTTTTTGACTACTTTCTTAGGTTGTGCTTTCTTATGTAGATAAGCCATCTAAAATCACACAGCCACAGGTCCTTATCTGTCAGGGTCTGGTAGCAGCACTAATGGCATTTTTAAAATCCAATAAGCATGAGTTATTCAAAAAGTTATTCCTGTGGTGCCAGACACTGAGACAGCTGTAAGTTAGGAAAGAGGGATTCAGAGGAAAAACAAACAGCTGCCCTTTCTATTTTTGTGTGTGTTCCTACTATGTGCCAGGTACAGTAGCTTTTGTATAATAGTAATGAGAAAAAGAAACTTAAAAATTATTTCCATTTTCTAGAAGTGTAGAAATGGAAACGCTGAGAAGTGAAATCATTTGCCCAAGATCATTCAGGAAGGTGTACAGTGTTTGAGCTGAGCTTTCTGATATTGGCCTCCAGAGAGGAGTGGAATAAAGAAGAAAGGGCACCTTGGGAAAAATTATTGGAATAATAAAAGCAAGGGGCAGTGGTGGGGAGACAGGAGGGCCAGAGCAGGTTCTGCAAAGACTTTTGTGCGTTGTCGTTTGAACCATTATGAGAGAGAAGCTTGGATTGGAAGGTAAGCTTGCTAAGATGAAGCAAAGTTTGGAATACCAAGCTGTGCCAATGAAATTTATTCTTAAACACCTGGATTTTTCCTGTCAACAACTGTAATATAGATTAATTATAAGTAAGACTGAGTTAATAAAGATAATCAATCAAATAATCCATCAGTGATTTTTGTTGTGTTTCTCCATTATAAAAGCAATGCATACTCATTATAAACATTTTGGGAAGTGTCAAAAGAAAAATGGAAAGAAAAAAAATGACCTTTGAGTTATTTCTCAGTACAGCTACTATTCACCATTTGGTTTCTTTTCTTTACATCCTTTTTCCTTTTCTTCTAAATGCTTGGTTTGTGTGGTTTACATAATTATCATTATATTGTAAATAAAACTAGTACCACTTTTCACTTACTATTGTTAAGATATAACTTTTTTTACATGCTATAAGATCTTTAAAACTTACGTTTCATGATTATAATCCACTCATTGAATCTACCACACTTAATACAAACAAGGCTTTAGAGTTGGTATTTAGTTGCTTTGTACTTTTCACACCTGATCAATAGCATTTTGATGAAAATCTTTGTGCTTAAAGATTTTCTAAAAATTCAAATAATTTCTGTAAGATGAATTTCCCGGATGCTGCCACCAAATGAAAGGTCACATATACTTTTTAGTTCTTCTGCCATAAAACCAACTCAAGTGTTTTGTTTTTGGTTTTGTTTTGTTTTAGAGTAGCAACAATTTGTCTGGTTATCTGCTAGGCTGACTCAAAAATCTTCATTCTAATGATATCTCTAAAACCAATATGAAGTCTCATAACGTGTTGGTGATGAGGAATGTTAAAAACTTTCATCACATTTCTTTATCAAAGTAAAGAAAGATGACTTTCAGAGCTGGAAGCACCCTCAGAAAAGCATGTGTTCTTGGCCCAAAGCTGCAGATGGGCAAAGCATTTTACAGAGCAGGCAGCAAAGGCCAGGACAAAGCATGTATTGAGTAAATGGCAGAACAGTTTCTAGATCTCTAAAATCATCACTTCTGGGTCATAAAGTTCTATGGTACCAAGGCCAGTCCTTTGGCTCTGTCTGCTTAGAGGTGGAATTCTTAGCATTTGATACAGCGCCATTTACAGGAGTCAACATTCTCCCCCAAAGAAGTCAATCGATTCAGAGACAGTGTTCCATCAGAATTCCAGTGGGAAGAGTTTGGTTTGCGCCATGTTTGATAGGTTTGTTTTCTCACATATCCTACTCCCAGGGTACCAAAAAATTTAGCTACCTACTCAACAAATATTCCTCCCTCTTCAAACTTTCCAAGCCTTTCTTGGGGAGATTACAGCCTCCCTGTATTCAGTTCTTACTAATCCAATTATAGTATCCCACTTATGACCAATAAGATATGAGGGGAAACTTATGTCTTCTGGGAAGCTTTTGGGAACACTTTACTTGTTCATAAAAATTGTTACATGAAAAAGATACCTGCTTTTGCTGAATGTTTTTGTGACTGCACATGGTGCCTGGAACTGCAGCAGCAACCTTGTGATTTAGAAGAGAGTGAGGATTTCAGAGTAGAATAATGAGGAAAAAAAAAAGTTCCAAATGATGTCTTTGTGTTGATAAATTAAATCTGAAGCCTCCTTGCACTTCTTGTTATGTGACAGAATTATTCCTCATTGTTTAAATGAGCTGATATCAAGCTTTCTATTATTTAAAGTTCAAAGTATCTTTACTGCTGTAATATATATGAATGAAATCCTCAATCATGGTGCCACCTCATCTGGATTGCCAGGGTACTGCATTAGTAGTTGCTGCTTTGGACAGGTTAAAAAATGCTCAGCTTTGCTCTCATTGCCTCAAGGAAATCTTTCTTATCCTCTGCCTACACTTTCTACTCCATTTGGTTTGGATGTTTCTCCTCTGAGCTTTCATGATAACCTTTTTAGTTTTATTGTATTAATGTTGTTTCTGTCTTCCCACTAAGCTTTGAGTTCTTTGAGGACAGCAACTGTTTTAGTCATCTCAGTAGCTCCACACTTAGAATTCAAAATAGAAAACAAAATAAATTTTTCATCAGATTGCTAACTCTTATTTTTCGTTAAGGTATTAAGTGGTGAGGGAATGTGTTCTGTTACCGAGTCCACAAGGGGGCGTAGTTTTAAGAGAAAGAACTTCCCAGCGCCTTGCCTCCCTCCCATGCCTCTCCATCCGGGTGATTCAGCAGTTTATGTTTTAATTTTCGCTGGCGTGGGAAAAAAAATCAAAAGTCAATCACTCCAGTGGAAGGTTAAAGGAATTCCTTTCATTGGCTAGGGGGCTTGGAGAAGGTGGGAATTCCTACCAGGTTAAAAGTCCAGGTCTCCCTCATCCCGGTCGACTTCCCCCTCTGGGGTCCCCTTCCACTCTCGTGGAAGCTGCTTTTTCCTCTCCTGGATTCCATACTTGGGTCCCCTTCCACACTCTTCGTGGAAGCCTTTTTCTCTCTCATCTTTTTCACTTTCTCTGCCTAAATAAATCACTTTTCTGCAAAACTTTTTTGGGTCTGGTATCTACCAGGGTACCGCACCTGGGGTGGTCCCCTCTCTCATTCTTGGGTGAGCGAGAGACCAAGAGCCTGGAGAAACGTCCTCTCAGGGGAGCTAAGCTCTCTCCTGCACCCCAAAACTCGGCAATAGTGGCACATGTGTGTTCACATAATTTTTATTAGAATTTGGTACCTTTACCCACTCATATGCCTGCTGTATTTTCTTTTCCTATCTCATTCACATGAGATAGCATGTCACACAAATGTAAACCAAATGTAGTTGACATGAAACTCCTGTGCCCCAAGAAGAGTTAAAACTGCTTGGGGTATCTAGTCTTGCTGGAAGGATAATTTGAAGAGTGTGTGGGTCACTGAAAGCGGGAGAGAGATGCCTGTTCATTCTGCTGAATGACTTCTCATTATGCTACTGGCCACAAGGTGTCCATCTTTCAGTAGGAAGAATGCATAGCTTCTAGAGAGTGTGTCTGCAGCCACCCCCAGCTCAAGGGACTTTGAGAAGTTGTTTAAGGATTGTGTAGGTGGCTTGAGACTCTATCCAAAGGATTAGGAATGTGTGATCTATAATAGTTGTTCAATGACTAAGCTGCCAGCATCACAAGGCCTGCAGATGACTAATAATTATTCTCATTCTACAGTGTATGGTTTGCAAAACAAAGCAAGCAAGGCCTCAGCTCTTTTGTCCTGTGACTCATTCTTGTAAAATGAGTACCCTGGGCTCCAGAGGTAAGGTGCAGAGAAACACCAGAAATACTAGCTGGTATTTTTCATTTTTCTCCCTGCCTGCTCTATCCACCTATCTCTCCAGTCCTTTGGGGGCCACACTTCCACTTGAAAGCCTTGAGGGGAGGCTGTGCTGTGCAATGCTTAAGAATCCAACTTTTAATTCTAACACAGAGGTTGGCATCCAGACTCCCTCATTCCCAGATGTGTGGCCCTGGGCAAAGGACTTAGCTTCTCTGAGCTCCAGTGGTTCTCATTCTTAGGTGGAGATAATGAAAAAAGTTATAGAATTGTTATGGAAACTAATGGATATAAAGTGCTTAGTATACTGCCTTGGTGCAGACTAAGAGCCCAAGAAATGGTAAATATTATTAATATAAACTACAAGTTTTCCTCAGGCTGTCTGCAAAGAGTGAAATAGCTCTATGATTTGGGGACTTTTTAAAAAAAACTTCTCTAATCTTTTGTTTACTCATCTTAAATACCAATTACAATAATCTCTACCTTGCAGTTTTGTAGGCGAAGTAGAGCAGGATATGGCAAAGTGTCTGGCATACTGTAGTTCATTTGCACATATATATATATTTTTCTTTCTCTTTTTATGGTGGATGGAAGATTTCCTTCGTATGTTCAAATTTCTGAAGTAGCTTTTTCAGGTCTTCATGGTAGAAGATGTTAGTTCTTCAGCACTAACACTAGAAGATTGATTCCTAAACAATAGCATACATACTGATGCTGGGTATTTATCTACCTTGGAAGAAAAAAGAGGTTTGGAGTTTCTGAAAATAACAGAGGCCTGGACACTGTTGACATGCATTACCCTGAATAGGGTGTGGCCAGTTGCAAACCCACAGACGCCAGACCCCGGGCAGTACAATTTAGAGGTAACATAGACAAGGTGATGACAACAGGGCCCATTCCCAAATGTTCTGGGCCAGGAACTTTGGTAGTGTGCTTATTTAAGAGTAGAGAGGAGACGGAGCTCCTCCCTAATGACCTCCATTGGGCTTCCTGCCATTTTGCCCACTGGTGGCTCACAGATAGACTTTACTCAATTTTGACTAATAAAATGATGTGACATTTTGTGGATGTTAATGTGAAAATAAGTTCAAATTGAGTATATCTATAAGCAACAAGTAAGCTAGGGCTTAATCAGTAAGGCTTAATAAATGATAGCTAATATTATTCTTATTCTCTCTCAAAGAGAGTCAGGGTTTCAGGCATAAAGCTTAAGAGTGTGGATTTTGGAGTCAGAAGCAAGAATATCATTATTGTCTCCGTAAGTTACTGTCTTAGTTCTCTTAGGCAAGTCATCAAACCCTCCCTTTCTTCATCTATATGGTTCAGATATTAATAATCTCTTTGATAGAATGTGGTTGGTCATAAGAGTTAAATGATGGAATCATGTCTAGCTTGTATAAACGATTTATAGTTGCTTTTATTAATGCTATCATAATTGTATAGTAGCTGTTGAGGGAAGCTTTGTGCTTTTCCCATTACAGTTCCCAAAGATCAGTGTAGAAAGGCAAGAGTACGAGACCATCAATTCCAGCCCTATCGTGATTATTAACATTCTCTCTAGAGGTTTCTGGGATGCCTTATGATGAATATGTAGGCTTAGAAAACCGTCTTTTGAGAATAGCCATGCATTTTCATGTTGATGATCCTGACATGAAAAGCTCTGCATGGTTGGAAGTGACCAAGGACAAAGGAAGGGTGATAGGACATTTTGAAAAAAATTTAAGGCAAGAGTTTTTCTTTGAAAGTAGTGGTAGAATGAAAAAAGTAGTAAAAATTCTGGTAATATAGAAATATTGCAGTTTCATCTATAATGCCCTTTGGAGACATAAATTATTCTTTTGGCAAAATAAATCATTTGTCATAAAGTTTTTTTTTCTTTAAAGATCTAAAGTCCTAGTATGGGATGAAGAGAGAAACTTCTAAACATTTGGAGGATGTTTTTCTTTTCCTAATTTATTGAGATTGAAAAAAAAATCTTCTTTAAAGACATCTGCCATATTTTGTTTTGGGAAACCCTTCATGCTGGAATTAGTACAGACTAATATTACATCTCTTTTTTTTGGTTTTCTTTAGAGTTCAGCTCAATTCAGTATATTTTATTTCAATTTAATTCAGTATAAACAAATTTATTATTATTGGCTATGTGTTTCTACCCAGCCTTAACCAAGTTAAGACACAAAACAACGGCACAACCTCATATTTCCCTGGGTATTCTGGGTGCTTGTGTCAGCTGAGAGAATCTCAGTTACAATTGGGTAACACTGAGTTTTTCTCAGTTTACATAAGCACTCAGAATGCCCAGAGAAAATCCTACAGGTGCAGGTGGGAAGGGCCCAAGTGCATGATTCTGCCATTCTTCTTACTCCACTTGGTATCCTCATTCATTCTCTAATAGTTTTTCAAAGAAAGAGAAAATTGAAGACATAAGAGAAAATTGAGCATCATGGAAAATTGTTAAAATCTATATTTAAGTGAAGAAGTCAGGTTGCAGATCTATCTATCTATATCTATATCTATATATGGTATGTTCCAAATTTTGTATGTGTGAAGGAGAATAGTAAACATGACTTATTCTATCATCTCAACTTTGACTCCAGCGCCCAAACTAAACAATAAGTTCCCAAATTTTCTCAGTTTCTAAAACTGTGTGCTAAGCCATCAATGAAGCACTAGTAAAGGAGACATCACAGAGCCGCTTCTCTCGGCATCAGCTCATCATCCACCTCCATATAAAGGTGCTGAGTTTTGATAGGAGATTGGATATCTGGGAAAATGCCCTGGGGAGAATTACTAGAGGCAAATACTTTCTTCTCACTACAGTATAAGCAAAGTGTACCAGTCAACTATCACCGTAATAATGCTGTGTAACAAATAATCTCCTAATCTTATTGTTATTAAAATAAACATTCATTTTCATAAAGTTGCAGGCAGGTTGCAGTTTGGAAGATCCAAGCTGAGCTCTTCTTGGCAGCTCTAGTTCAGAGTGTGGTTTGGTGAGGCTTGTTCTTAGCTGCAGATTGGGTTTCCGTCTGTGCCTTGTGTCTTGTTTTTCTGGAACCAGCAATTGCCCAGGACATGATTTTATAGTGGTTGCAAAAATACAAGAATTAGCTGAAAGATGTAATGGCTCTTAAGATCTTCACCTAGAATTGGCACGATGTTGCTTCTTTCCATGATTCATTGGCCAAAACAAATCATATTGCTTGCTCTGCCTCAATGAGAGTGGAGAAATAAACGCTACCATGTGGGGAAGATGTATTTACTAAACAATAATTTGCCAAAGAAAACTAACTGGAGAACTTAATATGCTTCTCTTGGTATTTGGGAAACATAAGCACCAGTACCCTATCTTGGATTGAAAACGTTCATAGAGGACTATGTTGAGAAGTTATTACAGTTGTAGATTTAGTTGGTCTAAGATTTATGTGTGTTCCTGGTAAGCCAGGATTGAACTTTATGGAAGGGAACAGTCATGGGCTGCAGTGTAAAAGCTTTCTGAGAGGATACTACCTGGAGAGATGAAGTAACAAAATGAGATAATGTGTAAGTAAGAAGGAAGGCAAGGACTGAAAGACTGTTGTGCATGACCAGCTACAGCAAGCACTGAAGCTGCAGAAATTGGTTCTTCTTTGTCAAGAAGTATATATAAAGAATTTCTTTATTGGATGCTCTTTATAACTGAGGATCAATTAGGGCTCAGTCAGAGAAGCAGAACCACTAGGAGTAGGAATTAGATCTTACACTGTTATGGGAGCTGTTGGGCATGTCATGCAGGGCTGATAGTCTGTGTCTGATGTTGAGCCTGAAGTCACTATAGGTCATCCAAGACAGCAGCTGAGAGGGGAGATGGACAGCTGAGTTGGGAGAACAAGGGCAAACCATGAGAGGTACTGGATTCCAGAAAAACAAGCTGAAGCATTTGTGTGTCTCCCACCCATTGCCTCCAACTTTAATAATAATGGGGAAGCAGGTACTTTTCACATGGAGATGCACATGCACCTGGCCCAGGGCTTGAAGAAGCTGAAGGAAGAGATCCAGGGAGAACTGGAGGAGCTGCAAGCTCAGGAGCTGCCCCAAAGTAACAACATAGCCTAGGAGCTGCGAGCCCAGGTCCTGCCCCACACAGCAATGCAGTCTAGGTCCCCTGTAAGCCTAGGTGCTGCCCTGTACCAGCAACACAAGCTGGCTGATCAGTGAGCTGCCGTATGCATGAACTGCCAGTGTCTGGTGCCCTACACCAAACTGAAAGATACTGAGAATCCTGCTTCTTCACTATGGTCTTTTATATCTTGTGTACATTTTTCTTATAGCCTCTTCAACCTGGAACCTCAATGGAGATGAAACTCTGGGGATTGAGTTTCTGCTTAGCTAAGCTGACATGTTACAAAGACACCATGCCCTCTAATGTTTTTAGAGAGTTCTAAATAGCAGTTAGAAAGTGAGGGACAATGTGGATTGAGAAAGCAAGTGAGAGTGAAGAAACCTGCTTGAAACCACGATACCCTTTCTTGCTCAGGTTACAGCCTGATGCACATATGCGCTATGGAGTGGAGAAGAGAGTTAAGTTGGATGAGAGTTAGTATGAACTTTGTTATATGTGAAAGTGAATAGAGAAATGATGAAAATTGCATGAGATTTCATGCAAGTGCTGAGAAGAATCACCCTTAAATTATGAGATTCAGAAAATGTGATTAAGTACAGAGCTTATTCAAGTGCAAAACTTGAGGCTCACAACCCAGGAAACAGATTCCAAAAGAATTGGTCAGTGTTCCAAAGTAGATAATTAAGGCTTTCACTTGCATAGGCAGAGATGGAGAAATTTAACAGAGTCACACCGTTTTTCTTACAAGACCAATACATAATTTATAGCAATTTCATTGGTTACAGGTTCCTACATTCCAAGGTAGATTGTTTAACATTCCATAAGGAGGGGTAATAGATTCCTGGGTGTCCTATCTCTCATGCCTTTTGGTCTTTCCTAATAGTCTGTAGTGCAAGAATAAGTAAGGGAGTGAATTTATAATTGGAGAAGCAGAAGCTGCAGCTGTATGCTACATGACCCAGGCCACATAGCCACATTCCTCTCAAGGCTCAAAATAATATAAAGTTCCACCAGGTTTAAGTTTAAATTATTCAATTTCACAGAAGGGAGGATCACAAGATCAGGAAAGAAAGTCAGGGTATGAAAAAATAGAGTAGCTTTTGGCTATATTTTACTTTGACTGGATTTTAAAAATTGTCTATGTATATGCAGGTGTATGTGTGTGTGTATGTGTGTGTATTTTAGGTTTATCGAAGCATATAAACTTGCTGAGCTGCAAACATCAAAGGATTTTCCCTCTAGTTGCAGTTCCTAATAATGCTGTATTAAATCTCTCACTCATAGTGTGGCAGATTTCAAATTTTCCCATTCCCCTTGGTTGCACAAGTTCTTCTGTCTTAAGAAGCCAGTTCATCTTTTCCTCTCACTCCAGTGCTATCTGAGCTTGTGGCTTAGGGGAGGTGGGTGGGAGGAGCCTCATCTGCTCTTTACCCTTCCTCCTGTATCCTTTCTTTGGGAATGGTCCTCCTCACCCCCTCATATAGAGATAGGTGCTGTAGTGTGTGTGGGTGAGTGGAAGAGAAAGAGGCCAAGGTCGGGCATTGCTTATTTAACTCACAGCAGGCACAGCACACTTTGTTAGTGGATTTCTTTCTCTGGCTCACACTGAAGGACCTTACGGCCCTCTCTGGTAGGTTACCATCTCTGTGCTCCCTCCTGGTCAGTGCATGGTCACCTTGCTCAGCCCCCTCCCAACTGCAGAAGATCTAACTCCAGATCCCAACCCTCCCTCAGATACCTCCCTGGGGATCATTCACAGCCTCCTGCTGCTTGGGTCCTCTTCCTTGGCAGTCCACATACTGGTGTGAGTCTCTTCTTCAGTGTCCACTTCACCTCCAGAAGACGGGCACCTCTCTGCCATGACAACTAAAGGAACAGGCTGCTCCACAGACGCCCTCTGTCTGCCCTGCTCTCTCAATGAGGCTCTAGTTTACTACTTAAGTGGTAACAGAGGAAATCAGTGAGGCTAGGTTCTAATCAGATGCTCAATGAGAATGAGAAGTCTGCATTCCCTTCTTGAAAGTGTTCCCAACCGTTTTGAGTTATGATTTGGGAAGACCCTCTGTTTAGCTCTCAGAGGTGCTGCAGCCCAGCGTTTCCACCCAGCAGTCATAGATGGCCCCTTTCTCCAGTCTACTGTTACAGAAAGCATGGTGGTGGTTGGTGTGGTGCTGAATGAGGGTTGCAGGTAACAGCGAGGTTCAGCCGCCTCTTTTTTAAAGCCACTTTATTGAGGTATGATTGACATGTAAAAAGCTGTACATATTTAATTTATGCAACTTGATGAGTTTGAGGATACATACACAACTGTGAAATCATCACCACCATCTAGGTCATAGACTGATGTATCTATCACCTCTCAAAGTTTCTTTTTCTTTTACTATAATAATAATAATTTTTTTTGGTGGTAGAACACTTAAAGTAAGCCTATACTGTTAGAAAATTAAAAAAATATAATATTGCATTTATAGCTACAGGTACTATGCTTTATATTTGATCTCCAGAACTTACTTATCCCAAATAACAAAACCTTTGTCCCTTTGACCAACATCTCCCCATTCCCACCTGTCCCCACACCAGCCCCTGGTAACATCATTCTGCTCTCTGCTTCTGCGAGTTTGGCTATTTTAAATTCCATGTATAAGTGAGATCATGCATTATTTGTCTTCCTGTGCCTGACTTATATCACTTAGCATAATCTCCCACAGTTCCATACGTGCTGTCACAGATGGTAGAATTTCCTTCTTTATTAAGGCTAAGAAATATTCCATCGCATGTGTATACCACAATTTCTTTATCCGTTCATCCCTCAGTGGACATACGGTTTCCATATCTCAGCTATTATGAATAACGCTGCAATGAACATGGAAGTACAGAAATCTTTTCAATGTACTGATTTTGATTTCGTTAAATATATATGCAGAAGTAGGATTGCTGGATCATACCCTCGTGGAAAGACTCAAGGAAGGTATTCGGCTTTATTTAGAATGTGTGACACTTAATGCTTCTTTGTTCACAGTTTTATTTGCTAATTCTGGAATAACAGGAAAATTTCCACTTTCTTTTCTATATACTTACAACACACACACACAGACACACACACACACACACACACACACACACACACACACACACACCCCATGGGTGAGAGAGAGAAAGTGTAGCAGGGGCTTTGCTGAAATATTAACAGTGGCTGTCATTGGGTTATAAGATTAGAAACTGTTTTTCCCTCTTCTCTGTGCTTTACTGCTTGCTTCACCTTTTCTGCAATAAAAGTGTACCCAGTGTATCTCTCTTAAAATAAGAAGATGAAGTACAATAAACATGATTTTAAAACTGCAGCACCATTCCACAGATAGAACAGATGTGAGAGGCAGGGGCTTGGGTTTTCTGACCTCCCAGGGCTCTCTGCAGGCTCATGATTTTATGAAACATCAGCTGTTTCGAATTCCTGCAGCACCTGGCACAACAAAAGGGGCCTTTTGCTGAGCATACTAATGCGGTTGCACACGCCTTTATAGAACAAAGAAATCAAAATGAGGAGTTCATTGAGCATTCTTTGGACACTGTCCATTCCACGCTGCCCAGAGCTCTCTGGGGGAGATAGAAATCCACCTGCAAGGGAAGATGTCCTATGTGGAGTGAGTCCCCACCACCTCCCTTTTGTTCTTTCTGGTCTCCTCCCTCCTTTTTCTGGTCCTCTGGCTCCCATTTGGCTCACACCTCAGCTACTGCCTTATCTGCAGACCCCTACTGCCTCATCTGCTCCTCTGACTATGCCTCTGAATTCTCTCATGAACTCAACTTCAGCCCCACACTTTACAACTGTGACTGAAAGACAGGTTGGCTTCCCGGGAGGCAAAAGCTACAATGAACAGGCTGCCTCTCAATCCTATTAGCTTCTTCCTGTCTGCTTTCTCATACACCTGGCTGGTTTTTTGTAGTCTTCAGGATTAGCAACCCTTCCCTTGGCTTTGCTGAAAGAAGCCATGCTGATGTCCACTTCTTCATAGTATAGCATCTTTTCAAGGTTGAGGTGACTTCTGCCATCCTCATCAACGGAGGGATGCTAAGGACAGAGAGTATGTTCCTCTTCCTACCCCCTCACTCACTCTGTCTCAGGGACGGAGGGATTGCCAGTCTGACTGGTCTAGGCTTAGTGCCCTCTGGGACATGTTTATTGGAGATTGAGTTCACTGCACTTGAAAGGCAAGATTCCAATCTCCACATTTCCTTGTGCTTGAACATAACCGACTCTCTTCCATCTTTTTCTCTGACTTAGTAAACATTTCCTACTGAGGATTCCATCCATCCCCAGGGTAAGCTGGTGCCCACTGAACTCCCTTGTGAGTGGGGTGAAGCAGTTCTGTCATTCTTACCTGTACAGCTTTCTGGCCCAGTGCGCTAAGTCTTGCTGTTGACTGGTTATATAGCTTTCTTCTCCAGCATGCTTGAGATTGTTCCTCTCAGGATTTTAAACTTAAGCCACGCTCTTGAATCCAGCTTTGATCAGGGATCTACAGGGGAACTGTCACAAACTGAGAACCTGTGAACTAAGCGAAAGGTTTTCACTTGACCATTGTTTGTTGGGTGTAAATGTCCAGTGGAGGTGAAGAGGAAGGCTGGACACTACTTTGTGGATGCTGGGGATTGAACTGACAATCCATGAGAAATTCAGTGCCCTTGGCTTGGTTTTGGAATAATCTGCCATTTATTCCACTGGGTTACATTCTCCCCTTTGTCTACATTAAGGTGCTGCTCTAGGAACTCCAAGCTTTTGCAATAGTGGGGGTGGAATTCTCATACTTCTCTTTCGTCCAGAACCAGCCTCCTCCTGACTTGGGCTTATGCAAAGAGAGATAATATGCAAATGAGATCATAGATTCCATTTCTTTTTGGGCCAGTAGGATTTAACATAGTGCATGTTATACCATTAGACACCAATAAGTCTTTGTATAATCCCTCTTCCTCCTGGTAGAATCTATGATCTATGATCTCATTGGTACTAACTCTAACAAGCCTAGGATATTCTGTTGGGAGCTGGTAGAAATTACACAAGACCGAAAACTTAATGACATGCCTTCCCACCCTACAACCTCTTATGTCTAGGTGGAAATAATTCAAAATGTTGCGGGAACTTCAATCCTTTTTTTCCAAGTGTCTCATAGGAGGGAACTGGGCAGAATATCATGATCTCTTTGCTTTAAGAAAGTGGTAATTTTTCGGTGGCTCACTCTTGTAATCCCAGCACTTTGGGAGGTCAAGCCAGGCAGATCATGAGATCAGGAAATCGAGACCATCCTGGCCAACATGGTGAAACCCCATCTCTACTCAAAATGCAAAAATCATCTGGGTGTGGTGGTGTGCACCTGTAGTCCCAGCTACTCAGGAGGCTGAGGCAGGAAAATCGCTTGAACCCAGGAGGTGGGGGTTGCAGTGAGCCGAGATTGCGCTACTACATTCCAGTTTGGCAACAGAACGAGACTCTGTCACAAAAAAAAAAAAAAAAGAAAAAAAGAAAAGAAAATGGTAATTCTTTACCAATGTGAGCATAATGGTTTAGTGAAGTAGACCTCCCCGGTTTAAGGAAGGGGGAGCATAGCATAGTGATTGCGAACATGGACTTTGGGTTCAAACAAATTAGGGTTGAAACCTGGCTTGATTAATAACTAGCTGTGAAATCTTAGACAAATTACTTAATCTCTTTCAGTATTGTGAATATTCTTTTTGGTGGTAAAATGAGGGATAATTATAACTAACTCATAGAGTCATTATAAGAATTAAATGCGATAATGTAAGCAAAGTTCTTCAGCACAGGCCTTGACATATGGTAAGCTCCCAATGTATGGTAGCTACCATTCTGTCTCATCATTGTACTAAACACATTCTGTCTCCTAATGTGATGGGTTAAAATGGAGCAGGAAAAACTAGGGCAGGCAAAGTGAATAGATCACAGTCAGGTGTCAACCTCAGGTAGGGCCCGGGTGAAGACCTAAGGTCAAAGAGGGAAGGATGTTCAGGACACAATGAACAACTATTCTCAGAGAGATGTCTGCATCCTCCCTAAACTCACCAAAGAGCCTTGTTCAGGGTCTGGGTGGAAATACACTTGGATACTGGAAAAGGCAATAGACTTCATTTGAGAGGTGGGTTTCCATCACTGCCTTTTCTCTAATTTGCTGAGTTCCTGTGGCAGATTGCAAAGGTGGTTTCAATTCTTAATCACTATAGCCTTGTCTCTGCTATGTAGCTTTGTGGACCTTCATGCTAAAGATGGACTCTTTTATCCATGTCTTGAATCTGGGCTAACTCTGTGACTTGTTTCGTCAAGTGTATCAGAAGTAATGGTTTCCCAGTTCCAAGTCTAGACTTCAAGAGGCCATGTGTTTCCATCATACTTACTCTCTGTCTCTCTGTCATGGCCATAAGAACATGCTGGGCTGTAGCTTGCTGAAGGATGAGAAACACATGAGCAGAGCTGAGTCATTCCCACAGGACCCAGAAGCAGCCTGAACCAATCAGTGGGCTGCGAGCCATTTCCAAGCTATTTGGGTGATGAGCACAGATGAGCAGAGCCAACCAGCCTAACATCTTCGATGCATGAACAATAAAGGCTTATTGTTGCATGAGGTTTTATGTGTTTCATTTTATTTAGCATTGCTGTGAAGATAGATAACTGAACAGTTGCAATATAACTTCATCTTATTTGTGATTTTGAATTCATTCATTCACTCAACAGGCATCAAGTACCTACCGGGTATCAACCCCGTGCTGAGGATTGTTGGGGAGACATTGTTTGGTGATAGCAAACAATAATAACACATGAGACCATCAACTGTCTTGTTTATTCACCAACATATTCTCCTGACCTAACAGAGTAAGTTGGCACTTAGTAGATGTTCAATAAACATTGGCTCTCTTATGAAGACATAAAGATGCAACACACATATGTTGTTGCATGTGAGTATATTGTGTGTGTGTGTGTGTGTGTGTGTGTGTGTCTTTGTCTGTGTCTGTGTTCCAGATAACAAATTAAATATGTCATTAAAGTATGTAGGCCCATTTTTCTTGCTCTTCTCTGGAATGGCAAAAATAATTTCCTATTCTTTTCTCCACCGTCTTTTTTTTTTCTTTTCCTTTCCCCTCCTGCAATGTCAGTAGCAGAAACTGCAGCCTGCTGTTAAAGTTACCTCTATAATGGAATGTAGATGTATAAATCAAAACAGCTTCTAACGGCTTGTCTGCAGTAATAAATGCTACGGAGGCTGCCCAACTGGCAGTGTAAGAGAGATTATACAAACTGCTGCCTGGAGAAAACACAGCATCATGAATAAACTCAGCTTTGAATTATTTATATATTTTAGGCGTTATTTTCTCTCCTCAATCCACAAGGCCTGGGAATGATTTTCACTGGGAGCTGAGAGTGTCTGAATTTGGCTGTAAAAGGAAAACTGTTGCAGTATGTCTTAGTCCAAGTTTCTGGGTGAGGATGGCATTGTGTTACATGAGGAGTCAGCAAGGCTGGCAGTGCAGCGCAGTGAGAAGACGCTGCTTAGAGCTCAGGAGAAGACAGTTCTAATCCTAGGAAGCTGTGTCTAGGGGCTTTCGGGCTTTGTGGACCACCTTGGACCCACACAGTTGGATGGAGAGCCCCAGGGCCTACCTCTAACACTTCTACCAGAGGAAGCTGCTTCATTCTCTTTTATGAAGTAGATTTCAATCTAAGACTTTGTTGTGGAAAAAATGGTTTTATTATAAAAGGAAAAGTTTGGAAATCAATGGTGTGGTTTGAGACTCTATACAAATGAGCCTCACCTCCTCCTGCCCGCTAGAGACTCTGGGGACCCTTTAAAAACTATTAATGCCAGGGTCTTAGTCTTTATCAATTAAATCAGAATTTCTGGGTAGGGATGGACGTCAGGATTTTAAAATGTACCCAGATGACTCTGATGTGAAACCAGGGTTGAGAACCACTTCTTCAAACCCTTCATTCATCTAACGGGACAAATATTGAGCCCCTGCTGTCAGCCAGGCATTCAGAAGAGGACGGGGGTTCAAGTGAAGAATGGGACAGGCCCAATCCTTGCCTTCATGGATTTCTTCATTTAAGTAAACTCACAGCTGCAATTTGTAGGGATATGCTCCCATACGGGAGTATGAAATACTGTGACAGTAATAGCAGCAACTCTAATAGCAATAGTGATGTTTATTACTGGGAGAACGTCGTTTTAGTCTGTTTTTTTTGAGATGAAGTTTGGCTCTTTGTTTTCCAGGCTGGAGTGCAATGGTGTGATCTCGGCTCACTGCAACCTCTGCCTCCTGAATTCAAGCAATTCTCGTGTCTCAGTCTCCCAAGTAGCTGGTACTACAGGCTCCTGCCACCGTGCCCGGCTAATTTTTGTATTTTTAGTAGGGATGGGGTTTCACCATGTCGGCCAGGCTGGTCTCAAACTCTTGACCTCAGGTGATCTGCCTGTCTTGGCCTCCCAAAGTGCTGGATTACAGGAATGAGCCACTGTGCCTCTTTTTAAAGAATTTAAAAAGTCTTTTTATAGACTCAGGCATTGTGCTAAGTGATTTATATGAAGTATCTTATTGGATTCTCATTCCAAGTCTGTAGATCATAGGTACAGTTACTCTCTTTGTTTTATAAATAAAGTACATGAAGCCTAGAGAGGGTAACTTGCCCAAGTTTACACAACCCATAAAGGTGGAGTCTAGGGGAAGGGGTACCCCGCCCAGCCTTGGCAAATCAGGATGATGTCTCTGTGCTTCTCGACCCTTTGAGTACACTGTGGAGCTGCAGAGATTGGAGATCAGAATGGATGTCAGAGTATATGTGGTAGAATGGAAGCTTAAGTTTTTCAAAGCATTGCACCAGCATAAATCAGGGCCTTGCATGCATACATGTGTGAGCACACACACATACACACACACACTCACAAAGTATTACTGGCAGAAAAGATTATGAGATGACACTTTTATTTTACAAGTGAGCAAACAGACGCAGAGACAGCTGATGGTACAGGCTTTGCCATGCCGGGGATAAGAATCCAGTTATGCTGATGTCTTCTTTGAGGGCTGTTTCACTCACCCTGCTGTGACTCAGCTTTCAGTGTGCTCTTCTGGCTTATAATCCCAAGATTCGAGGGAAATTCCGCCCGATTTCACCAAATATATTTTCACCTGTCATTGCATAACAAGGTGTCCTGATCTTGCAGTGATTCACCCTGCAAGTACCTTGATTCACCCAGCCCACACCTCAAATTTTTGATGCCCCATTTCCTCCCATAAGCAGGCATTGTGCCTTCAGTAGGTGGTGGAGAACTTGTCATGAGAATGCCATAATCCTTTCCACATGTTTGAAATTGGGACTTTTCTAAGCTCCTTAGCAACGATTGTCTCATATAACCTTTCTAGAAGTCCTGTCAGTAGACAAGAAAGTTGCCATTATCAGCCCATTTGGGAGGTGAACTGACTTGGGTGCAGAAATGACATGCCCCAGGCTCCTCCTGGGAATTGATGTTGTTATGGTAACAGGATGTTGGTAGCTACTGGGTAACTCCAGCCACACCCTCCCTCGCCTTCACACAATGTCTTCACAGTTCCATCTGCATTTGCTCCAGCTGTGTTTCCACCAACCTCAGCACTGGTTCCTCCTTGCTGAGTCATTTAGGCTGACTCAACTTCTGAACTCCGGAGATTCCCTAACTGCATGCTTGAGTTAGGGAAACGTGTGTTTGTGTATTTGTGTGTGTGCATGCATGTGCATGTGTGAGGTGGTCCTTATTAAATTCTCATCAAAACACTTCAGAATATTTGAACTGGCCACCACCTGACCACCTACTGATATCTGAGTGTCCCTCTTCCAAGGTAGAAATGTAGTTCATTGCTCTTTCCCAAATCTGATTTGCAAGAGCTGCTGCTCCTATAGTTCCACTCATTCCCCCCACTACTTTTTTTCCTCTCTTTTCATTTCTTTATTCCTTCTTCTCCTAACCATTACCAACAGTTTAGCCAAGATAATATAAAAATTTCTCTAGAGTATTGCTCCGTCAATTAAAGTGTTAGAGGCTCATATTGTTCTTAAAATCTAAATGATGCAATGAAAGAGAACATTGTTTCTGAGCAGTTCCTTGAGCCTCACTATTTGTATGACTGATTGGACTTCACCCAAGTTGAACCTTTGGAGAATCCAAATTGCTCCCTTGATACTTTTTCCTTCTTCAGGCAAAACAGAAGCTCTTGTTGCGGGAGTCAGGATGGGTACAGCAGCCATTCCACTCAGCGGATCTCATGCTCAGTAGGATGAGGGCCAAGAGCTAATCACAGAGAATTTTGGAACCTGGGTCAAATGGGGGCTTTCAAATAGCCCTGTTGGGAAGAAAACATATGTACCAGGCTGTGTAGGGAGTCAGCAAATAGTTCATCAGAGACCCAAGGTCAATGCTGGGTCCAAAGAGATTGCAAGAAGTGAGGCTGATGGGGAGCAGTTGTCCCAGAACTGTGTAGCTTTGACAAATGCTCTGTGCTCACTTTACCATGTCCCGTTAAGCTGAAAGCATTTTTAAGCCTGTGGGTTTTTAAGCAGAGCATCTGGCTTGACTAGTGACATACCTAGTCATTGTATGGGGCTGTTTGGAGGATTTAACCCTTGATGAATGTTAACTGATGGGAAAGCTTCACCCTGTGTCTTCAAAGAATTTAGAAGAAAGAGGATGGAACAGACAACCTTTCCTGGGAGGACCCTTTCTGTCTCCAACTCTCCCGCCCCAGATCTTTTAAGGGCAAAAAGGGGCTGTTCCTATATCATGAGGCTTCTAGTCCAGAGGGACAGGACCCTTAGAAGGCAAGCCCCTGAGAACAGTCCCCTTTTTGGTGGGGAGGAGGGGTGCTGAAACTCTCTAACACTTACATGTGATGATTTTCCCTTCTGGAAAGCACATGAGATTAACTGATGATGTTATAAAATACGTATTTTTTACAGAAATATATAGGGAGAAAGCTGCTGCTTAGTGTTCTACATGAGGGAATTGAAGTGTACTCATAATTTCTGCCTCTCTTTTCTCTCATCTATTGCTTGGAACAGAAGCCCTGTGGGGCTACAGAGCTTTAGCTAACTTACCAGCAATCTCTCCATAGTGTGCCCTTAAATTCTGAAACCCGGAACTGTTGGGATGACTGAAAAGTCTCATCTTCAGACAGAAAACTGGGAGTGGTACTTTTTTTGCTCCTTTGAAAGAGAATAAGGGGTGTTAAACCCTCTCTGTGAGTGCCCTGAAACTCCATTTTGCTGTGCCAAGAAAGGAATAAAGTGCTGTATTTGTTTTCTAGAGCTTCCTTAACAAATTATCATGAACTGATTGATTAAAAAACAGAAATGTACTCTGTTAGAGTTATGAAGGCCAGAATCCCAAATCAAAGTATCACCAGGACCATGCTCCCTCCAGAAACTCTGAAGAAGGATCCCTCCATGCCTCCCTGTGGCTTCTGGTGGTTACCAGCTACCCTTGGCATCTCCTGGCTCCTGGATGTGCAGCTTCAGTCTCTGCCTCCATCACTGTGTGGAGTTCTCTCCATGTGTCTCTGTTCACTTGTGTCCAAATGTTCATCTTCTTATTAGGACACCTTCTTTTGGATTAGGGGCTAGCCTAATCTAGCATTACCACCTCTTAACTTTATTACATCTGCAGAGACCCTATATCCAAACAAGGTCACATTCACAGGTACTGTGTGTTAAGGGTTGAACATAATAACTTTTTGGGGGACATAATTCTAAGCATAACACTACACTCTGTACTAGATAGGGGAAGCAGCCCATGGTTTGGCATGCCCTAGACAACTATGCCAGTTGTGAACTCATTCAACATTATTCCAAAATGTATTTACCAAGTCCCAATATTTCCCATTCACAGGCTGAGCACAGGGGCAGGGAATGCAGCCAGTTATCCTCAGAGTCACTAGCTGATAATACCTGCTTGAAAAGCTGTTATGATGTATAAATAAGAAACTTGATATAGGAAAAATGAGCCTAGTATACAGCACAGAGTAGCTGTTCCACAACAGCTGTTTCGACAAGTGTGGTTCTGGCTACTTCACAATAATGATGACTGTTAATAAACACTCAGTGACACGTGATGCTGAACACTTTGTATCATCTCATCCCATCACATTGGCAACTCCATCAGGTGTGTTTTCATTATCTCCGTTGTCCAAATGATGAGATTGAAGCTTAGAGAGGCTGAGGAACTTTCCCAGGTCACAGAGTTAGTCACTTTCAGGACTGAGACTTGAATACAGGTTGGTCTAACCATGCTATGTCAGTTCTTTCACTGTCTCTCAAAGGATGGTCCCGAGTCAATCAGTGGCAATATCTAATCCCTCTCTTGAGGCTTAAATTTTACTTTACATGTCATTACAGTGCAGGTCTTGCATGAGCAGATCTGGAAAGAGGATGGCAAGCTTCGACTGACCCCAGGGAGGTGTGCCACTGAAGCAGGCACTAGCTGTGAAACAAGCTTCTTCTTGAATGTGGAGGAAGCTGATGTCTCCGAGTGCCACTTTTTAATCAAGAAGACCGTCTATCTCCCGTTGTCATTTGATCTTTCTTGAAACAACAGCCACAAATCTCCAGGCAACACAGACATGACGCAGACAAAATGAAAACTGAGGAAGCAGCATCTTTCTCTCATTAACGGGAGAGGAGAAAAAGCACAGCTCTGCCTCCAGTGTTTTGGAAATATGTTATTTTTAGAAAAGGACATTTTGTGATTTTAGTTGTTTGATTTCTGAGAAGGTTTTCTTTTTTAAAGAAATAAAAAAACGAATAGTAGATTGAGCAGTAACAATCAATCAGCAAAATAATTTGTGCAAGGCATGGCGGTAGAGACAGGGAGGCTGTGAGGTTTTGTTCCTGCTCTTTAGATGCTTAGAACCAAATAAGAAAGATTATATAGTGCTGTCTGTATAGAGCTCAGAAAATAAGGCAATCTGATCTATTGTAGCTCACAAGAGGGAGAATAATTGGAGAGGTAAAAATTGCGGAGCCCTGAAGAATGGATGAAGTTGTTTATTCATTTGTTCATGCAATGAATATGTACTGAACACCTTTTCTGTGTATAGCAGACACTGACAAAAAAAAAAAAGCTCAATGAGACCTTGTCTCTAGCCCTGAAAAGTTTATAGACCAGTGGCAGACAGAAAATTATACACCAAAAAACGTGATGAAGTAAATGATAGAAATGTGAACAGATAACTTGGGGGCGTAGGGGAAACATAAGTGAAGAATTTTAAACAGAAGAGAGAAAGAGAGCTGAAAGCTTCATGGAAGAGAGAACACTAACGATGGGAAGTTAAGGATGGAGCTGAATTTACCAGAAGGAAGGGCAGGAAGGGTAGTTGAGGTGGCACATGGATGAGGCTCTACTTACAGCTGGGAGCGGCAAGATCTTACGGGTGTGGAGGGATTAACCTTGCAAGGGAGCTGGGCACACCTGTATTTACGGAAAAAAGGGAAAATTTTAAAGCACTGGATGCAATGAGACGACATAAAATGTTTGTTTTAGAAATGAAGGTCACACATTAGGGACTAGACAACTAGACAAACCAGTAATAAGTACCATAAGGGAAGTAGTTTGGGTTCCCATAGGAATTCAAAGAAAAACCACTTTATCTAGACTGGACCTGTCTGCAGAAGACTTCTTGGAAAAAAATGACATCAACAGGAATTAGCATGATAAAGGAGGGGGTGAGTGAGGGGAAGACAATTCTTCAGGAAAGACAGAGTAGGATTGGTGATTGCAGACTGCTCTGTTTGACTGGAAGATAAGGGGAGATGCATGTGCAGTGAGGATGGGCGCGAAGCAGGAGTGGGTGGATTTGTTCAGGCCCTGAAAGGCCTCCTCAGCAGACCACTGAGACTTGAAGGGCTTTCAGCAGTGTGTGACCTGATCAGATTTGCCTTTTAGAAAGGGCCTCCAGCTGCTGGGTGGGAAATATATAGAAGAGATGCAAACAAAGAGGAAGAGGAACCTGTCAAGAGGATGTTCTGTATTAATCAAGGGGAGCTTAGACCAGAGTATGGGCAGTAGAATAGGAGAAAAGTACACTAAATGAGCACATAGTTAGGAGGTGAAAAGAATGGACTTGGTGATTGGATGGCCTAGAATTCTGTGGGGAGGTAGCAGGCTAGTGATGGAGAAAAAAAAAGTGGAAAACTGGGAGAATGGTGAAGACAGTTACAGAGATACAGGACACAGGAGGAGGAACTGCCTGGGGTAAAGCAGACTACGTTATGGAAGACAGGTAAGGACACACACAGCCTGTGTTGCCTGGGTGTGTGGGGAGTTTATGGTGTGAAGAAGGAGCAATGGGCACGTCAATTTAATGAGCATTAATTGTGCTCTTACTGTGCCCCAGGCTCTGGGCAATATGCTGAGACCAAAACCCATGTGTAGAACATTTTCAAGGATTTCTGAAATCTAGTTAGAGATGAAAGTGGATGTATAGACAATTTCAGGATGATGCGTCCATGTGGCAAGAGACTTATGCACAAGATTCTAGGAGAAGATGACTTAATTGAACAAATATTGGTGAGCACCTAGTCTATGCCAGGACGGTGCTAGGTGCAGTGGACTTGGCAATAAGTGAGTCTAATAAAAGCCTTTCTTTCATAGGTAGCATTTTACTGGGGGACCTAATAAACAAAAATAGACAGAGGTTTGGATGAGTACCAGTATGCTAGTTTGGGTTCTGGGAAATCAGAAGTAAGATACAGGTTGAGGGAACATGTAGAAGATGCTGAAGGAGGCTGGAGGAACCACCAGACTTCAGTGCTGGTCTGACTCCATGGTGCAGGGAGGGAAAGTAGGGAAGGTTGTGTGAAAGAAGTCTCAGAAAGCTGTGCAGTCCGTTTCAGTGAAGTTTCAGTGAAGAATTGTGAGTCCCCAAGACAAAGTTACCAGTCAAAGGAATCCCATATTTTCCAGGAATACGCTGCCCTTATGTCCTGCCCTACTTAGGCACTGGATGGGAGCATCCCATGGGAAGTATGGCTTTGGAGCTTGGGAATGGGTAGATTACAGTGCACAACAGCAAGAGCCTTGAGACAATTACACTTTGGCATTTGGAGGTCTGCCAAGCATTTTTTGTAGCCACCGTAAGTATGGAGAAAGTAATCCAGTTGCCAAGAGAGGATAACTGGGTAGAGTGAGATTTACATGATTAGGGATAGATGGATAGACGGTCTCTCTGATGATGTTTAACCTAAGACCAGAGGATGAGAAGGATCCAGCTATGTGAAAAAGCTTGTGGAAGCTTTGTAAGTAGAGGGCACAGCAAATGCAAAGACTCTGTAGTGGCATCTGAGAGTACTTTGGAGGTCCAGCATAATTTGAATGTGATCAAAAAAGGAAAAGAGTGGCAGAAGATGTAGGCAGGACCAGACAGTCCAGGGCTTTGTAAATCATTGAGAGGAGTTAGATTTTATTCTGACTCCACAGAGTGGAGAATTTAAGTGGACAGTGATAGATCTGACTTCTATTTAAGAAGACCACTGTGGCTGCTGTGTGCCTATAAGGTTTTCAGGAGTGGAGAGGAGTTAAATGGTAACAGATGATGATGATGATGGGCACAGTCAAGGCTCACTGGCCTTGTCTGGGGTCACAAGGGATTGCTGGTGTGGTAAGAAAAGGCATCATGAGAAAGAAGGCATGTGAGCTGTGTCTGAAATGGGTAAAGTCTTAGAGCAAATTGAAGAAAGGAGGTGACATTTGAGGTGAACTTCACTGGCTCCGTGAAGGGAGGAGCTATCTTGTAGCACTTTTCAAAATCACTAAAACGCAGCGCCAAAGCAGTCTTTAATTTAGTGCCTTTTATAGGAGAGAATATGGTTCAGGAGTAACCAAGGACATTTACAGGTGGAAAGTACTTAATCAGAGCGACAGCATAGTTAGGGAAAGGAGACCGACCATTTCTTTTTTTATGGCAGAGAACATTAAGTTTATACGTCAGACTCTGATCATGTCAGAGACTGAAGCAGAGAACAGAGAGCACTCATCTTCCTTCTCTGTCTGGCTCTGTATGCCAGCTGGAGACGCTGTGAGCCAGTTTGGACATGGAGGGCTCAGAGGAAGTCAACTTTGGAAGGCACTGGAAGCTGGTTTTTCAAAACATACTCTTCACTACCCCTTTCTGTGTTGAAAATAAAAAATGTAAAGCCTACATCCATAGTCACATGACACCAAGGACTAAATCACAGACCAGAGTCCAAACACCTGGTCATGTTGCTCGTCTACCATCTGGTTGGTCTCCTCTCAGCTCCGTATTCTGACAGTTATCTCCCCTCTTTTCTATCTTCACTGGCACTGCTCTAGGTTCATACTTTTGAAATAGATTCCTAACTGGTCGCCCTGCCTCCCGACTCTTATACCGTATACCAGCCCAGTAACAAAACGATGGTTTGTTTTGCAGTCCACAAATGCATTTTACTTATTTTCTTATTGCCCAAAACACTGTTTGGAATAAGATTTAAAAATGGAAAAATCAGATGAGTTTACATCAAAATCTATATTTTCTGTTGATCTTAAAACACGAAATGATCGAACCTCTCCGGTCCACATCAAGCAACAACTGAGTAAATCCTGCCATTTTGTTTTCTTTTTTTTAGCTTGGGCATCTAATTTTTGTCCAGTTTGTCATAATCTCTCCTCCTTGGTATTGTTTTAAACTTTTCTTTTTTGTTACCTGCCTGAGACTGGGAGTTATTTGAATTTGAAGGTGTTACTTCAAGAGAGTTATTTCTCTGAAACACAAATGTAGTCATGTCACACTCTTGTTTAAAAACCTTCACCAACCTGCTTGACTGGTGGATAAAGTTCAAACTCGACCCTAGCATAGAAGGCCCTCCATAACCTGACCTCAATATCTCTGTGGCTCTTCCTAGCTTACAACCTGCCCAGATGCCACGCTGGAAGATGGTGCCATATTGTACTCCTCTGACCTCCGCCCACTCTAATGTCCTATTTTTAGCTGAATATCTTTTCTTCTATTTGACATCTGGTAAATGTCTTCTTTTTAGTATCAGCTCATACATTAAAAAGTACTTCTCTAACTTCTGCTTTTCTGTTACCCACTTCTTCACTTCCTTAGGACCTTGGACCCGCCTCGATTGCAACAATATTGCCCAGCCAATTCTTTCTCCTTCGTCGAACTGTACAACCTTTAGGGCTCTGAGCCATTTTTGCCTTTGGGAATTTATTGCAGAGTAGGTGAATGTTGTTCACTGAACAAATGTTTCAGATTTAAAAAGTTGATCTTTCATTTCCTTACCTATAGGATGGAACAGTAATACCTCCTGTTCCCATACAGGAGAATCATTGTGGGACTCAAATGACATAATATGTTTTGTAAAAATGTTAACAAAGCACTTGGAAACTGTAAAATATATGAGCAAATGGAATCAATATAGAAAATGTTATGCTCTCAACTTGCTTAAAATAATTTAACTGTGCTGTTTCTAGCAAGAACAGTCATCTTGAAGGCAGGGTTATAGGTCCCGGTTATAATTCCAATTTTATTGCCAATTAGCTGGATGACTTAGGGAAAGTCATTTTGCCTATCTAGACCTCAGTTTCCACAGCTGAGCTCTGGAAATTTTAAGGTGTTCGTTCTTTCATTCATTTTTTTCTCCAGTCTTTCTAGAAATAAGACATTTTTTCTTGTTTTCAAAGACTTTCATTCTTCCACATTTGGTATGGTATATTAACCATAATACAATAACGAGTATGCAGCAATTAGTTTTTTCATTAAATATACGAATCAGCAACAATAGCTATTGTGTGGTGCTGATTACTAACATTTCCGTAGCCTGGAATTATTTTCCTTATTTAATCAACATTAACAAAGGAAGCCATCAGAAATCAGAATTAAAAGATCTTAGCAACTATATTACAATGCCTCACTCAGTCTTATCTAGTCTCTTGCACTATACTCACATAGCAACCTCATCTTTCTTCCCATATCACTCTAAAGTCACCAATGTGATTGATAGTTTTGGGTAGAGGAGTTAAGAGTGGGGAGAATGTGGAGGAAATGAGGACTTTACATGGAGGGAATAAAAGCTCTACCCTTTCCTTGTTTTCTAATTGCAGCTTATAAAGTTGATTCGCTGACTGTTAAGTTGAAATGGTGTCTGCTAACAGTCCCTGGTACAGCTTCTCCATAATGTGATGTAAAATACCTATAAAGGCTTAGAAGAAGATGTAAACTCAAAACACAGCCATAAACTTGGACCGACAATCCCCTAAAGACTGGATCTAGGAGGACTTTTTGCCAACAGTAATGCCAATGAGACTGAAAAGAAAAGAACATTCTAGGGGTGTGGGTGTGTCACTGAGGAAATGCTCTGTAGGCAAGAAGTAAGAAGGGCTATTATTTTTGTTGTGCATCTCCTGGATGAGGGTCCCCTGGATGGTGTATCCCCTCATTTGTGTATACCTGAATGGATTCTCTAGTGAAAACTGATGATCACCCAGAACTTTAGTATGTGCTTTTTTTTTTTTTGTAAATAGCTTATCTGCAGATACAATGGATTAAGGTTCAAGATGAGACCATACTGGGTAGGCTGGGTCCTGAATATAATGACAGTTTCTTTTTATAAGGGAGAGAAAGACACATGAAGTGACTCAAAGAGAGAATATGGTTCAGGCCACATGAAGACAGAGGCAGAGACTGGAGTGGTGGAGCCATAAGCCAAAGATCACCAGGAGTCAACAGAAGCTCAAAGAGGCAAGGAAGGGCTCTGTCCTAGAGACCTCAGAGGGAGCGTGCCCCTGCTGACATTTTCATTTTGGACTGACCTCCAGAACTGTGAAAGGATATATTTTTGTTGGCAACCATAGGAAACGAATACAATAGAAAACTCAAGTTTATGCCAGGTTTTGAAAGTGGAAATGCTTAAGGTAATGGTAATGAAAATGAGTGGGTTGACCAGGGAGGCACAGAGGCAAAGTTGAGAGGGCACATGGTCTATGAAGACACTCACTTGTTGTCTCCTAAGAAGCACACACGGGCTTTCCAAATATTTTTATAGTTCAGAAGAAGCTAGAAATTTGGATTTTATTTGTGTGTTCTTATTCGTTTTTTAGCATTGCCCTAATTTTATTTCAAACATGATGCTAATCATGTGAAACATGTTTGAGAGAGTCATGGGTAGCCAGTTACAGTAACTCCTGTCTGGGTCTATATTAGTCTGTTCTCATGCTGCTGATAATGACATACCCGAGACTGGTTAATTTATAAAGAAAAGAGGTTTAATGGACTCACAGTTCCATATGGCTGATAAGGCGTCACAATCATGGTGGAAGACAAAGGAAGAGCAAAGGGACATCTTACATGGGAGCAGGCAAAAGAGTGTGTACAGGGGAACTCCGTTTATAAAACCGTCAGATCTCCTGAGACTTATTCAGTGTCACAAGAACAGAATAGGAAAGATTTGACCCATGATTCAATTACCTCCCACTGGGCCCCTCCCAGGACACGTGGGAATTATGGCAGCTACAATTCAAGATCATATTTGGGTGGGGACACAGGCAAACCATATCAAGGTCCCTTTCAGCCATCCTTGTCCTGGGTAGTTTCCCCATTTTATAAGAGGCAGAATTGTGTCCCTTTCCTCTTCCGTTATTTATTTTCCTACCTCAGAGAAGGTCCTGCTCCAAAGACCTCAGGGCAGGGGCTGGAAGGAAGGAGCAGGAAGACGATCTTTGTGGCAGCAATGCATGGCATCACTGGGTGATGGTTATTTCCATTCATTAACTGTCTATCTTATCAGAAATCCTGGAAGAACTTGGACAGAATTCCATTTTAGTCTATCAGAGCCAAGGATAGTGAAGCCTGCTGGAAAGTGGAGCTGATCTAGTTGCTGTGGGCATTCAGCTGATGGGCAGTTATGAAATGGGAAAGTTCCCCTATCCCCCTAGCAGGGCGTGTGATGGGGGAAGTGGCTCAATTCTTTGGTGCCCTGAAGCTCAAACCACTAGGGGGAGTATGCAGACGGGCAAGTCGTGGGGATAGTGGGCTCCAATCCCATGACAGCATCTAGGGTTGAGTGTTTACAGCTCCAGAAACCCCAGTGTGTTACAGTGTGTTCTTTCAGCCTAGATATCAACTCAGTTAGACACTCTGCCTTATCACAAGGACATACAGCTTTCTGTATCCCAGGGTTCTTGCCCTAGTAGACCGGAAAAATCAGATCACACGTTGGCCTGGAGAATGATTGCAAGGTTTTATTGAGTGGTAGAAGTAGCTCTCAGCAGATGGCTGGGGAGCCCGAACGGGCATGGAGTGGGAAGATGGTCTCCCCTGGATCAGGCTGCTCTGTGGCTGGGCTCTCCTCCAACTATCCATGGCCAAATTCCACATCGTCCCGCCATTGATGGCCTGTCAGGATCTGTTGGTATGTTCTTTTGCCGGTGTATTCCTCTTGAAATCCACACACTATATGTGTGCCTGTTAGGGACTTGGGGGTTTTATAGGTACTAGGTGGGGGACTTGGAGGGCCAGAGAGGTCTTGGAAAATGCAACATTTGGACCCAAAAACAGGAGTGCCTGTCCTCACCTAGGTTCGTGGGCACAGGCCTGAGACTGGAGCCCACCCTTCTCTACCCAGCACTTCCTTGCCCCTCTCCCCTATCAGTTACAACTTGAAACAGAAGATTTGAACAGAAAGAAGTGGGTCAGGGAACATTCAACCTTGATGTCTCTGGCAAACACTAGGCTTTCATACATTTTATTTTATTTGAGGAGGAGAAAACTACAAAACATGAAGAATATGAGTCTCAACAAAGACAAAAATCACAGTGGAGAAACACTGAGCAAAAGTCATCTAAAATTATTGTGAAAGCTCACAGCAAGAGCAAATCCTTGATGCCCATCTGCTGAGGAAACAGATTTTTGGTTTAAGGAAATTATTTGGAGTCTTGAGATGTAAGGACAAACCTTGCATCTCATCTCTCTTGTATTTCAGTTGGAAATAGGACAGACGTTTCAAAGAAAGAACAAAATGTCATGAAAAAGAACTGGATGAGATAAGGAAGAATTTATAGGCAGCTAAAAGTACAACAGTAGAATTACATTAGCATTAATAAGCAGTGGAAAACTTAATTGAGAATATAGAAAATCAAATTGTGTTGTAAGGGACAAATTTTAGAACTCTCCTAGAAAGTATAGGACAGAGATGAAAACGATGAGGGAGCATGTGTTTGCTTAAAAAGTCTGAGACAATAACTTTAACTTAAGAATTATATAAGTGTTTCTACTAGAGAGAGAAGAGACGAATATAAAACACTTTCAAAAAAGTTTCTACTTATAAAAACCAATGTGTAAATGTTAAAATTGGTTCCTTAAGTTACAAGTAATGTTAGTAACGCAGCAAAAAAAAAAATTACTGAGATATGCAATTGCATTTTTCCCCCATTTATTTATTTTATTGCATTTTAGGTTTTGGGGTACATGTGAAGAACATGCAAGATTGTTTCACAGGTACACACATGGCAGTGTTATTTGCTGCCTTCCTCCCCATCACCTACATCTGGCATCTCTCCCCTTGCTATATCTTCCCACCCCTCACCGTCCCTCCCCATTTCCCCCCAACTGACCCCAGTGTGTAGTGCTCCCCTCCCTGTGTCCATGTGTTCTCATTGTTCAACACCCGCCTATGAGTGAGAACATGTGGTGTTTGATCTTCTGCTCTTCTGGCAGTTTGCTGAGAATGATGGTTTCCAGGTTCATCCATGTCCCTACAAAGGACACAAACTCATCATTAATTAAAAAAATTATAAAATATTCAAACATGTAAGAAGGGTATAATGTAAATAATAAAAGCTTCTCTTTGCTTCTCATTTCCTGTTCTGCAGAGGAAAAGGTGTTAGTAGTTTGCTGAAAAGCCTTTCAGATCTTCATCTGCATATACTGGCTTCTACAAATATTCATCAGTTTTTTGAACAAGATTATCACAGTAAACGTTCTGCACCTAGCTTTTAAAAATTATTATTTAGCAATATATTGTAGATGTTTCTTCTTGTTAGGACATGAGGCTCTAGTTAACATTTGAAATTGTTGAAGAGAGTTTTTGTATAGATGCACTGTAATTTATCCAACTCAATAAATATTTTCTTTTTATTTCTCAACTGTAAAAATGGTACTGTGAATTCTCTTATCTTTGCACACTATTTAATAGTTTTTGCCAGACTATTTAGAGAACATGTTTTGTGATGTAAAATTAGTCTGGTGAAAAGTTTGACCAAAATATGAAGACAAAGGAATCCTGCAAGGATACATACAGACACAAGATGAAACAAACAAAACAAATCAAAACCCTCCAACTGGTTACGAAATGCAAAGGAACAGAAATCAGGAAGGCTTTGGGATTTCCTTCAGCAGCACTGAATGCCAAAGTGTCTTTTAATACAATTGTGCTTGCAGAATTTTTAAGTGGAAAAGCAATATTGTGCACCAAGAATTGTGCTCTCCTCCAAGTAGTCTTTTGTGTGAAAAGTCACTCTCTGATAAACTGAGACTCAGACCATTTATTTCCTGATTACTGATTGAGGGTGAGTGGGAGAGGGGAGACTTTCTGAGGACATATTCTACCTTAGCAAAATTAATTACAAATGAAGAGTCCAAGAGTGAGAAAGGCAGGGCTCGAAGAGCCTGGGGGATCTCCCTTTACTTAAATTGGACCCCAATTTCAGGATTTCAGTTATGCTGTAGTTGTGTACCCAAGGGCAAAGCTTGGCCTTGATGTGATACCCTCATTGGTTTCACCCTTCCTCCAACTTTCCACGGAATGTTTCCAGAATCCTTTATTCCACCTTTCATGTGGAAATGTGTTGGTGATTACACATGGCTGAAGCATGTGGGGCTTAATGCCTAGGTGACGTGTTGGTAGGTGCAGCAAGCCACCATGGCACACGCTTACTTATGTAACAAACCTGCACGCTCTGTACATGTATCCTGGAACTTAAAATAAAACTGAAAAAAAAAATTGTGACCAAGATTGATGCCCATTTTAAACAATAATTCCTGCTATTCTGTTCAAGTACTTGGTAATGATTGCTAAAATACTGAAATGTTTAAAACACCCCTGAGAAAATTAATAACAAAACAACCCACTTCTTCTCTAAAAAGTGGGGCTATGGAGAGCGGCATATGACCATTTTCAATGCCACAGGACTTGAATAATAATTTTCTTCATCTTTAAAATTTATATTAAACTCAGGAAAAGCCCAAGTTTTTGGAAAGAAATAAACCACCTACTGGCAGATATTAACTGTCATTAAGCCACTCTATTTTATCTTTCATCTAGGAACGATGAACATGTCTGAGTTCTTTACATTTAAAAGCAGTATGTATGTTATTATTTCAAGCACATCAAAATGCACAGAAAAAGTGGAGGACATAAACAAAAGTAGTTACTTCTGGCTATCATTAGTTATATACTTCATTATATATGATTGATTATATTGATCATTATTTTTAGGAAGTTAAATTGTGTCTTATATATTCTTTGTGGTTTTTTATTGTTTAAATTTTCTGTAGAAAGACATTTGCTCTGCTTAATGAAAAGTGGACAGTATTAAAAATAGCTATATTTAATTTTAACACACCATAATATTGCAATGAAAAATATATACATTGTTCAGATAGAAAAAAAGTATTCTAATATATTAACAGTAGTAATCTGGATAATAAAAGTTGTTTTTTGGGGCTTTTTTTTCATATATTATAAAGAGCTTTACTTTTTTTTTTTCCTTTTGAGACAGGATCTTATTCCGTCACCCAGGCTGGAATGCAGTGCTGTGATCATGACTCACTGCAGCCCCCAACCTCTCAGGCTCAAGCAATCCTCCGAGTTTAGCCTCTAGAGTGGCTAGGACTATATGCATGTGCCACTACATTCAGCTAATTTTTGTTTTTTTTTGTGGAGACACAGTCTCATAATGTCCAGACCCAATTATGAAAAATAATTTAAAATTCTAGGTATAAAGAGTGCATTTAACAAAAATTCTGATAACCTATTGTGTGAAAGTATTTCTGTGGTTAGATAAATAAGACATGGCACCTTCTTCCAGGAGTTTCCATTCTCATGAGCTACTGTTTCCTTAATTGTCCATATAAAAATAAAATAAAAGAGAAATCACTTTTTATTGACAGAGAAGTTTCATATGATGGGCTTTTTGGTTAATTTTGGTCAATTTGGTGAAATTGGCCTGGAATAATTTTTTGTTTGTTAAACATATCTTTGTGGGAAGCATAATGAAGTTCAAAAGTCATGATCTATAGAATCAGAGCTATTTGGATTAAAACTCTCCTTCATTGCAAGTTTGCTTTATGAACCCAGGTATTAAATTATCTGGGCCACAGTTTCTTTATTTAAAACATGTGGATGGTCATATTGGCCTGGCTAGGTCATTGGAAATGAAGTGTGGAAAACTGCATGTCACAGTGACTATGTAGAGAGGGGTCCCTGATGTATGGGAAATTCTTCTCTCTTTGCCTTTTTCTGCAGAATTTAAAATTGACATTAAAAAGTTAGTGCCTCATATTTGAAGCAGTACTTTAAAAGATGTAACCTGATTTCACACAGCCTATACTATTGCTCACAAAAGCCTACAGGTATCAGGAACCGTGTCCATAGGTCTGATGGGATCAAATAGCAGCCCAGCAGCCTTCAGTGTGTGCTCCCAAATAGGGTGACCAGCAGGCTCATTCTCCGAGTTCACAGTGGCATGTTGAACTTTGGACAGAGCTAGGTTGGGATTGATGGCCCAGGCTCAACCAGGAGGCGAAGTAGAGCAGCTTGGATTTTCGGAAAGTTAGAAGGGAGCTCAGATTTGCTGAAAGACTTATCTATGCTGCTCCTGTTCTGAGAGATTTTCTTGTATTGTCTCTGTAAATTCTCACAGTCTCCCTGAGATCTGAACAATACTTCCATTCACAACTGAGAAGACAGAGATCCAGAGGGAGTAACTTGTTTAGGACAACTCTGATGGGAAATTCTCCCCGCACACAAAGCAGCAGACACCAGCTGGGTGGCATTCAATTCAATTCTGGCACTATCTACCTGGAAATAGTATCAGATTTCAGATTCCAGGTTGCGGCTTCAGTCTCCAAGACTGCCCTCCGATGTCCCCAGACACCAGTAGCAAGTGCAGGCCTATGGAACTCCTGACTGGTCTCAAGGTGGGGTTCCCAGGACCCCGTCTTTGAGTTCAATCAATTTGCTGGAGTTTCTTACAGAACTCAGGGAAAACACATGCCGCTTTACTGTTTTTCTATAAAGGATATTGCAAAGGGCACATGAAGAGATGAATACGGGGAGGTATGGGGGAGGGGTGTGGAGTTTCCGTGCCATCCCTGGGCACACGACCCTTTAGGAACCTCAATGTGGTCAGCTCTCTGGTAGCTCCCCAAACCAAGTCTTCTTGGATTTTTACTGAAGCTTCATCAGTATTCCTTCTTCAATGGCAAAGGGCAGAAACCTTTCTGGGGAGGGCCTTAAGACCAACAATCAGAAAGGTAGGAGAGATTTGGAGCAGGTGAAAGAAAGGTAAGACAAGGTAGGAAAGATTAGGACTCAGAGGCCTGCCCCTGCATTCTAAAACACCCAACATTGTAACAAAAGTCTATAACAAAGGCTATGGAGGTTATAAGTCAGAAACTGTGGACAAAAACCTATATACATATGTATATACACACACACATATATAAACAGGCATGTGGATATGAAGTTCACTCATCCCTCAGCTTCAGGCTGGCTGAGTCAGAGGACACTGGACTTGGGGCTCTAGATGGGTTCTAGACTTCATGTGCCAGAGATGTCCAGAGGAGAAAAGGCCTCAGGAACTCAAAACAAAGTATTTGTAGAGGAAGCCTCTCTTGGGAACATCGAGCTGTGTTTCCAGATGGCGGCTTCCATGCGCAGCTTCCAAGCCATCTTGGCTGCATTCCATTAAGCACATCTGGATGTTGTTGACACAAATGCATCCAGTAAAAGCTGTATCTGGTGGCTTTGAATAGATTCTCTTACAGAGAATCCCTTAAAGTAGCGGTAGCTTTGCCAGATTGCTTGGCATGGATCTCTAAAAGCACCTGCTTCCTCATGGGATAGGACCAAAAAGGCTTTAGCGGTGCTCCATTTTGACTTTGAAGGATCTTTCTAAACAAAGTATCTCAATTATCCTTGGTTCTTTTAAAAAAATAGCATGAGATTTTTCTGGATCTATTTAAAAAATTAACTGATTTTATTAGTTATTTTAGCACAATTTTCATTTAACCAGGCATTTAACCAAACACTTATTGAATGCCTCCAATGTCCCAGGCACCATGGGAAAACGTAAACAATAAAAAGCAAAATTACTCTCTGCTATTGATAAATTCAGTCTGGTAGGAGATTAAGGTAACTAACTAATAATAGCAGAAATATAACACATTCTTTTAGGGGTATATATTACGATGCTATGGAAGCTCAGATGAAGAAACATTTAACTCCATCAAGAGGAGCCAGGAAAGGATTTCCAGAGACATTTGGAAATAGAATGATTTTACTGCAGGGAGGATATAAGCCTCTGTCATATTTAAAGGTATTTTTCTTTTCTTTTACCCCATTCTTTCTGTCTCCCTTTCTTCCCTCCTTTTCTTCTTTCAGCAACTACTTATTGTCTATATCAACGATGTGCAAAGCATTTGGGACTGATCACATGTTCCTGCTCTTGCAAAAATAATTAAGCAAGGTAGAAAAGTACAGTAAAGAAACTACAAGAACTATTCAGTTTGTTTGGATAATGATATCCATGTAAGTAGGCTTGCCAGATAAAATACAGAATGTGTAGTTAAATTTAAATTTCAGATAAACAAGGGATACGTTTTTAGCATAAGTATATCCAAACATTGCATGGGACATATGAAATATTAACTAGTTTTCTTTCTTTCTTCTTTACTAAGTCTAGCAACCCTCTATATAAGGCACTTTTAGGAAATGAGGGTAGAGATATATTCTCATTAGACAGTGCTAAGGAAATTTTAAAAATCGTCCCAAGGAGTTTGAATGTCTTGCTACTTCTAATAGAGAGCCATTGAAGTATGTTGTACAAAATTAGATTTGAAGTTTATAAAGATAATTCCAGCCACAGTAAGAAGAATGCATGTGAGGAGATTGGGATTAGGGGCAGTGGGACCTGAGGGTGCTATTTTGTTGAGGTCAGCTCATCTCCAGTCTTTTAGTCCTGCTTGGAATAATAATTATTTCTAAGAATTTAGTCGACTCCTGACACATACCCCCCGTATTTCTGAGCACCTGTATTAGTTCCCACATATTCAGTGTTCAGTCAACTAATCTTGTATTCCATCTGAGAGATTCTCTTTTTCACATCAGACCTTCAGCCCAGTGAGCTCAAATTTATGCTTGTATATGATATCAACCTTGAAGGTGAAATCCTTATATATTGAGCTTTTATGATCTGCTGAAAATGAAGTGGAAAAGTCAAAACTTGCTAGAAACAAGTCGTATTTATCTTCTAGAATGAATAGATAAGCAGCAACTGAAATTTTAAATGTCAAAATAATGTAGGCAATGCTACTAAAGCATGCTTTTCACCATGCCTGAAAAGTCTACATTTTCTTAAATATTGTTACTATATTAATGCATTTCTCTCAAATCTTGTTTGCAAATAATTTATTTATTTACCAAATAAGAACTTATTTAGTAAAAAAAAAATCTCAAGAAGTTAGGAAAAAGGATATATATATGTGTGTGTGTGAGTGTGTGTGTATAAGTATAAAGTACACGTATGCACAATTACATACATATAGCACTAGGCTTTTGAATGGATGACTGCAACAACTGGATAAAAGAAAGAAACAATTGTAAACAGCTAGATGACTTAAAAAAGTGAAATACAATGAGTGAGGACAATTGAGATATTCTTGCAGGTGACTGCTATTATTAGAACAATAATATTTGAAAAGAATTGACTCATGACTTTGCAGCAAGGCGAGAGAGGAGTAGGCGGGGCAGAACACTATGTAACAATTCAAGGTAAAATGGTACATTAGCAAAGGGATTAAGATACAGTAGAGGTGATACCCATAGTATAACTCGACATCTGAGAAGAAGTAATGAAACTCTCAACTTATTAGTAGGGGAAATGGATGGTCTGTCTGAGAGCAGCGGAAAGGTCTTATTTTATGTATAGTTGGGGAAAGGAGATGGAAAAATAAAGAAATGAACATTTATGGACCTCATACTGTGCATCATCGACTGTGCTACAAACATGTATTAGCTCATGCATCCAACTCACTGAACCCTCTCAACCAACCACATTCTTTAAGGGCAGATTTTGTCATCTTTACAGATGAATGAAGAAACTGAGCCTTAGAAGGATTAAAGAATTTCATTCTTCTTCATAAAATAAGTGACAAAGCTGAGATTTGAATTTCAATTTTTGTCTCCAAATGTTTATGCTTTTTCCATTCCACTAAACTGTCCTTTGGTGTATGTAATTAAGATTACTGTGTTTTTCTCCTGACATGGCATTTCAACCCTTGCTTTCTGAGGGCCCAAGAGAAACGTTTTTGATTCTATTATTCTTATCATCTTCTGTTTGGGACAATAGGTTGGTGACTTAACCAAGGTCATCTGAGAGCAAAGTTTGCCTGATCTGTCTGTTTCCCCTTGCCATTAGACAACACTACACCGTGAAGCCTATGCTATATTAGGCTTCAAATCTCTACAGAAACTGCCCTGCTACATCACATTAGTCATCGCTGAAGTCAGTGCAAAATGTTTCAGGATAAAGTTGATTTAAAGAGGAAGGGCTAGGCTGTGAGTGGTGGCTCATGCCTGTAACCCCAGGACTTTCGGAGGCCAAGGTGGAAGGATCATTTGAGCCCAGGAGTTTGAGTAGCCTGGGCAACATGGTAAAACTAATTCAGAAGTGCTGGGAAGGGAGGGGCAAGGTCCCTTTAAATAATATGGAAGGGGTCAGAGAAGTGCTGGATAGAGGAATGCATGGTCCTGCCTAGGGCTCCACCCCCCGGGCCTGTGCCCACCAACCTAGGTGAGGACAGACATTTTTGTTTTCCTGCCCACATGTTGCATTTCCACCCTGGCCTATCATGTCTCCATCCCGTGTCTAGAAAAACCACAACACCCTAGAAGGCAGACACAAGTGCTGGATGTGGAGAGGAGCACATCAGCCGAGGAACACACCAACAGGCACCAGCATGCTGGCAGGTCACTGACTGGAGGAACAACATGGAGTTTGGCTTGGGGCAGTTGGAGGAGAGCCCAGGCCACTGAGTGGCCTGACTCCGGGGGAAAACCATCTCCCTTCTGGCTCCCCTATCTGCTGAGAGCTACTTCCACTCAATAAAACCTTGCACTCATTCTCCAAGCCCATGTGTGATCCAATTCTTTTGGTATACCAAGGCAAGAAGCCTGGCATACAGAAAACTCTCTATTCTTGGCCTAAGGCAGGGGTCTAATTGAGCTGACTACCATGAGCTACCTATAGATGGCTAAACTGAAAGACCACCCTGTAACGGATGCCCACTGGGGCTTCAGCTGTAAATATTTGCCCCTAGACACTGCCATGGGGTGGGAGCCCCACAGCCTGCCCATCTGTGTGCTCCCCTAGAGGTTTGAGCAGTGGGGCACTGAAGAAGTGAGCCACTCCCCCTGCCACACGCCCTGTGAGGGAGACAATGGAAATTTTCCTGTTTCAACTGGGGACTCGTCCAGGATCTTGGAAGGTTGGTGTGAGCAAATGCAAAACTGTCAGGTCTGCATTTCTTCAAAAACCCTGCCACCTCTCTCTCTTTCATGCAGGTAAGAGGCTGTTTTTCTTTCTTTTCTCTCTGTCACATGGTTTGAAATGGCTCTTATATCTTCCTTCATAATGTTAAGAGTTTTGCTACAGGCTGTGGCAATTTTACTAAGTAAAATGAACGTTTCGCTCAGCTGCCAAAGGTGATAATTAGACCAATTTTTCCTAGAGGCGCCAGGTATGCCTCCACCTCAACAGCTGTAGGCACGTGTAGCTCAGGGCACCTCTCCTTAGTTTTTCTTTTCCCAGCCCGGGTGCCTGAGTGAGCCTGCAGTAGGCAAAGGCAGGGCCCAACAGCCATGAGTGGGGGCAGAAGAAAGCCACGGTGGTAGCTGCAACCCCAAAGGGCCATTGGATGGGTGCTTCTCAGCTGCTATGCCGATGGAACTTTTCCTCCCCTGGCCAAGGAATCCAACCCAGTCTGAACCAAGGGAAAGATATGAGAATTAGAGAAACCAACTGCACTAAGCAAGGGGTTCTTCCACCAGAATCTCCCCCTTTTTCTCCTTAAACTGTTTTTCTCTGTTTTCCTTTTCTAAGTGAGAAGGCTCCCCCTCCCAACTCTGTTTCTGATAGGGAACTTAACAGAGGAATGGCCCCCGCTGACTGGTAACTGCAAATTCAGCAGGGCTTACTTGAGACACTAATGGATATAAACAGCCTCTGAAATGCCTTTTCAGTCCCAAACTTGATTCCAAGCTTCAGGGTGAGTCCCTAGAAACAAAAACCAGTTCTGAGGGATCCAAAGCCAGGCAACAGGCACAATGTAAATGGGCAGGACCGATTTCTGCTGACTGAACCCCACCCCACGGAAATAGGTCATGCTTCATGGCGTAAGCAGGCCCAGGGAATTCAAAGTTTGCCAAAAGCAGGGGAAAGGGAGGCATAGGTGATGGCACTTAATTTGTGTTCTCCAGGTTTTCCCTGATTCATGGGTACGTACCACATTGGTGCCCATGGCCAGCACCTGCCTAGTTCATCAGGGCTTAGGGACACGAGGTGGAGAGTGAAGGGTGAACGCTCGCTTTCTCCATCACACCCTGAGTATTCGCTGAAAGAAGGAAGGGAGTGAGAGTTGCCTCTACTCCCTGACTTTCCAAATGGGCAACCAGTTATCTTCATTACCCGCAGAGTATACTCCTCTGGAGTGTATCTTGAACCATTGGGACTGCTTTGGCCGTCAGAATCCAAAGGAAAAACGGTCCCCAATGTGGGGTGAGAGGTCTGGGGTTCAAATCCCAGATGAGTCCCCAGTTGAAATGGGAAATGTTCCCTTGTCCTCCTTACAGGGCGTGTGGCGGGGGAGTGGTGCGCTTCTTGACTGCTCTGCTTCTTGAGTGCTCTGCCGCTTAAACATCTAAAGTAACATAACATACAGATGGGCAGGCTGTGGGCCTCCGACCCCACGGCAGTCTCTGGGGTGAATGTTTATAGCTGAAGCCCAAGTGGGCGTGTGTCACTGTGCGCCCTTTCAGTTTAGCTGTCCATATGCAATTTGTGTTAGTCAGCTCAATTAGACCCCTGTCTTATTGCAAGGACAGAGGGGTTTCTGTATCCCAGGGTTCTTGCTTTGGTGTACCAAAAGAATCAGATCACAGGTGGTCTTGGATAATGAGTGCAAGGTTTTATTGAGTGGAAGTAGCTCTCAGTAGATAGGGGAGCCAGAAGGCATATGGTTTCCCCTGGAGTCAGGCTGCCCAGTGGCTGTACTCTCTTCTGACTGCTCCAGCCAAACTGCATTGTTCTGCTGGTTGGTGACCTGCCGGCATGCTAGTGCCTATTGGTGTGTTCCTCTCAATATCCAGCTGCCCATGTGTTTTTCTGCTGATGTTCTCTCAACTCCAGCTGCTTGTGTGTCTGCCTGCTAGGGTCTTGAAATTTTTATAGCACAGGATGGGGGTGTGGCAGCCCAGGGTGGAAATGCAACATTTAAGCAGGAAAACAAAAATCCTGTCCTCACCTAGGTCTGTGGGCACAGGCCCAGAGATGGAGCCCTAGCCAGGACTATGCCCTTCTCTTCCCAGCACTTCGCTGCCCCTTTCCGTATCACTTAAAGGGACCACGTCCTTCCCTTCCCAGCACTTCTGTATCAAAACTCTGTGTTGACAAAAGCAAAAACAAAAATAAAAACTATCTGGGCATGGTGGCACACACCCGTGTTCCCAGCTACTTGGGAGGCTGAAGCGGGAGAATCACTTGAATCTGGCAGGTTGAGTCTACCATGAGTTGTGATTCTACCACTGCACTCTAGACTGAGTGACAGTGAGACCCTGTCTCAAAAAATGAAAAATAAAAAAAGGGACCAGGTGCAGTGGTTCACACCTCTAATCGCAGTTCTTCGAGAGGCTGAGACGGGCAGGTCACCTGAGATCAAGAGACTGAGACCAGCCTGGCTGGTCAAATTACAGGTGGCTGCCACCCCAACTATTCAGGAGGCTAAGGCAGGAGAATTGCTTGAACCCAGGAGGCGGAGGTTGCAGTGACCCGAGATCACTCCATTACACTCCAGCCTGGGCGAAAAGAGAAAAACTTTTTAAAAAAAAAAAAAAAAAAAAAAGGCTAAATATCATGTCTTCCATTTGAACAATGCTGTTGTCTTACTTGTCTTCAATATCTGGAGATAACCTACTTGTGTTTCAGATTGTGCTTTATGGTTTACATTTATCTTAAGCTTAAATTAATTTCATCTGGTATCTTTATTTTAAAATTTAAAACCAACTATTTCAATATGTCTAATATAATTTCCAGGATAAAACGTTTGAATAATCTATAGAGGGAACTATACAGTCTGTATGGCCTTTCAAACCCAACCTGCCACTTATTTTTGTAAATAGAATTTTATTGGAATACAGCTACCTAACCAATTTGATTAGCATTGTCTATGACTGTTTTTGTGGTACACGGCAGAGTTGAGTAATCACAACAAAGAGAGTATGGCCTACAAAACTGATAATATTTCCTTCTGACTCTTTTCAGCACGTGTTTGTTAGCCTCGGGTCTATGACAACAGGGGATACTTCACTCTTACATTTCTAATTAGGTTCTATAGATGGCATTTTATTTTTTTCTCTCCCAAGAAAAGCCATAAAATACTTGTCTTATTCTGTAGCATCTAAATTTGCTTAAGTATGTTTTTCATCACAAGACAGTTATTTACTTCCACAGGAAAATTATTCTTTCCAAAAGAAGGGGAAATATTTCTTTAAGATACTCACCAAAACACTGTGATGTAGATGTTAAGATGTTATCACCATTTTAGAAAGAAAAAGTATTTCGGCATAGAGATGGCATTTATTGAAAAAAAAAAAAAAGTCTGGGCACTAATTGTGTGTCAGATCCTGAGCTTGGTGATGAAGTGAAAAGAAAGTAGAAAAATAAGATTGTTAGCATTGAAGGATTCAGTGTGGATTGCATAATTTGCCCCAAGTTACACCATTAATAAATAGCAGCATCGAGTTTTGAGCTCAGTTGGAATGGCTCTGAAGCTCTTACCATTCAACGCATGCTTTTCAAACTGAGGTATGTAAGGCCTGCCGCTACCACTTAGATAATGAGCCAATGACAGACAAAAATATAGAATATCATGGCTTCAATTTTACTAGGTGGTATATGATTTTAAACAAAATTTTATATTAAAATAAGCCTGGCTATTTTAAGAGGTGAATGCAAATTGCAAATAAATATTTGAGATAATACAAATCTTCAAATAAAGGCTTTCAGTGCCCCAGCCCCTAGTAGTGAAATATTCTCTCTGGCATACTCTTACAGTAAGAAGAAAAGAGAAAAAGAATAAAATCTTTGGGGAAAAAAAGGTACAAAGGAAAACCTCATCATAGCTAGGATTTAAACCCAAAGAAGAAAAAGAGAAAGTTTGAAAAAGAGAGCCCTCAGATGCAAACTTGAAAATGACTTTCACAGAGTGTGGTTGGTCAATCTGCCACGGAGAGGCCTAATTAAGACATCTGCTAAGAGGTACCAATTGATGGTGGTCTCACTGTCACACCCTTTTAATTGACATGCTGTGATTTTGTTCCAGATTAACTTCATAAATGGCTCTCCTAATAGAAAGATCACTTAAATTAAAAGTAGACTGTAAATGGGGATTTGTGATGTTAATAGGCCAGTGTAACCTCTGAATCATTTACATACATTTCCATTTTTTCTAATGCATATTTGCATATATTGGAGGATGTCACTGAAGGGTTTGCATGGGCAACATTAGTATAATAATGAGCATCCGACTGGCACAGTGTCCAAAGAGTCATTTATTTGACCTCTCCTTAGCAATAATTTTGGAGACATTTTTGCATCTGCAAAATTAATAGGATGAAACCTATGTTACGGAAAATTCATGTTCGGTTTATTTACCCAGGTGCAATAAATGTGTGGGAAATGGAATTGCCTTGAGGCATGGAGACCTTATAACATTTGAAGAATTGCTTAGTGCTTGAGAAGCTCAGTACATTAGCGACACTCAAAAACTCTTAAAAGCCTTGGCACAATGTGGTCGTCCCTTGATTCTCATCACTGTGGTAGCCTAGCACAACAAGCCTGTGATCTGGGGACTTTAGGGAAGAGATCACATTCAAATGGGGTTCAGAATGGAAATTTCAGAAAAAGGACACTGACATTAGGGTGAAATTGGAGCCTACCAGACCAGATTCCAGCTGTGTGTCTGCTCCCATCTGATCTTCATCCCTCTGAGTCTCAGTTCTGCATCTATAATTCTGTATAATAGCACTTACCTTATGTTTGTGGCGAAGATTGGGATAATAAATGTAAAAACAATTGTATGTAAAGTTTAAGAGTTGAGGACAAAATTTGGCTCCCTGGTAGCCAAAGGAAAAAGGGGGAAAGTGTATAATTAAATATTCTGCAACTGATTCTGAGACACTCTTCAGTTGCTGGGACTGAATATGGAGAGTGACATTGGCAGTGGGATTTCCAACATGTGGAAAATTTTGAAAAGCAAAATTTTGAAAAACAAAGTTGGAGCAGATCAAGTGCAACTATGTGACTAAACCTCCCATTCATGTCATCTTTCACGTTACTTGGGTATCATATTCTGCAATGGCAGATTTAAAGTACCTGGAAAGCGTGAGTTGAATTACTGCTCTTTCTGGATTCAGAGAAATGAGATGAATGGTTCTCTTGTACAATTTTCGTAACCATCATTTCTTTCTTGAAACGGGACCAAATCTCCCTAGTGGTGTCCATAATAATTAGACTTTCTTCTTCATCACCTCACTTCAATTTCCATGTCCCGCTCATCGTGATGTGTATTAAAATGACTCTTGCTAGTGTATCTCCACCAGAAGCAACTCTAAATGAATGAGGTTTATATAGCAATGTTTTTCCAATTTTTGCAGTTTATCATTCAGATTCAACTCATTTTGAGCAAAAGATTTCAGATTAATCTTCTCTGATTGTTTTAAATCAGAAAATGGAATAGGGGCCAGAGCAAAGAGGCTTTATTAGGTCTCACTGTGAAGAAAGCCTTGCATAGAATCTTCATGAGTAAGCAGTAGAATCTCATAAAATCCATATCCTATATAGATTGATATTGGGCCACAGGATGGGACAGACACAACAGGGGATTAAATACCTGGCAGCATCTTGCTTACGGACTGTCGGAATTAGGGATGGAGTTGTGTATTACCAGGTTTTCAAATGCTGGGAAGATTGGTAGGGGCAGAACAGGTAGTGAAGGGGCAGAGTGGCTCCAGAAAGTCATCAGGACAACTTTGAACTGGAAAGAATGCATTTCTATGTCTCACCAGTGGCAATACCTTTGAGAGTTTTAGGAGGCTTCAGTAAGGTGTAAAGACCTTGAAATTGTTCTACTTTATTATAATATTAGACAGTATCAGTCACATTTTTGTGTGTGTGTATCCAACATGCTTTCCAACGCTTTTTCTTCTGATTCCTTTGGGGAATCCCTCTCTCCATCCATGCAGTCTTAACGGAGTACAGAAATTAGTTGTTCTGCCCTTACACCTAGCTCAAGAGAGGGCATGTGACCTTAACTGGGCAAAGCACCCCCTCCATCTAGGTAGAGTGACTGGCTTACGCATGTTCCTATTCAACCCATGCAGGTTTAGCCAGTGTCTTTCTTGGAATTAACATGTGGACTTTGGCAGTAGGATTCCTTTTCCATTCGCATTGAATAATGGGGAAGATGTGAGTTTAGAGATGCAGGTAGGCTTCTGAGGGAAATCTTTCAGTAGATGAAACCAAGCAGGGTTGAGATATGAAGAGAAAGGCATACTCTAGGACCTATCCATTCCTGAGCTTCCTAGTCATATGAGCCAAAAAATTTTCTTTTCACTTCAACCAGTCGGAGTCAGGTATCTGATATCACTTGTAACTTAAAGCCGATCAGGTTTTGAAAAGAGAGGAAATAAGACATGTATAACCAAAGGAATGAAATATTTTGGCAAGAAAATAAAAATCACCTGCTTATGAATTAACCGATTTTAGTTTTTATTTTGTGAACTCTGTGCCTGCAATGTCTTTTGGAAGCCCTAATTATTTTGGGGCAAGTGTCACAATTGTTAACATCAAACTCTCTAACACGTAACAAATTCCATCCTGCGGTACCATGCAGGGCTCTCCACTTTCAAACCCCGTTAAAACAATGTGAAAGAGCTTTGAGAGAAAGGAGACTGAGAAGCAGTGTGCTATCACAGAAAAAATAGTGGATTTTGAATTAGGACCTGAGATTGGAATAAACATTTTGACACGCCCCTAGGAAGTATTTGCTTTGTTGCCCTGAGCTTGAGATGCTTTAATATGGAAATGGAATGAGAATAGTGACAATCCTCACTGCACATGGTTTTCATGTGAATTATGTAATATACAGTAAATAATGTATACTGGCCAGTACTGAAACCATCTTTGCAAAAATCTAACTGAGGAAATTATGAAAGTTAAAGAAGTCAGACCTAAACGACTCTATCTTGCCTCTAACCTTTAAGCTGTCCTAGTTTATTCCTAGGTGTAGGCCGAACTAACTTTGAGAAGGAATTTAGTTCACGGTTTGACTCTGAGACAAAATGGATAACAGCCCTTTCCCAGAAAGATCCCCTTCTTGACTAGGGACCACTCTGCCTTTGCAGGACTAACAAATTAGCTACAAGATTAGAAATTACAATTTAGGGGTCATGCAGCCTCTGGCTCCAAGAGTCTGAACCTCTCCAAATTGCTCCTGGGGATAACATTACTATTGTAAAGCCTAAGGTCAGTTCTTGATATATTTTGCAGAACCTACACTCGATGGATCAGCTGACACCACCCAGGCTGGTAATCTGGCACAGTCAGTTCTGCCCTCCCACCAGGGAACAAAAGACAGCAAGAAAACCTAACTTCGAACCCCTGTGATTCCATCTCCAACCTGACCAATCAGCACTCCCCACTTCCTGAGCTGCTACCTGCCAAATTATCTTTAAAAACTCTGATTCCAGAATGCTCGGGGAGACAATTTGAGTAATAATAAAACTCTGATCTCCCGCACAGCCAGCTCTGCCTAAATTACTCATTCGCCTTTGCAATTTCCCTGTCTTGATAAATCTGCTCTGTCTAGGTAGCTGGCAAGGTGAACCCACTGGGCAGTTACAGCACTGACAGTAGTAGGTTGTCAATTAATTTTTTTATTTCTTGCTTTTAGACAAAACAATGTTGATGGTATTTGTTGATAGTATTCAAACAGAATACAGCAACTACCTCCTCTCCCACCCCAAAGCAGAGGCAGAAATCCTTTCTAGGAGCCAGAAAGGAGTAGAGATATTTATTGATTGATTTGACTGTGTGTGTGTGTGTGTGTGTGTGTGTGTGTGTGTGTGTGAGAGAGAGAGAGAGAGAGAGAGAGAGAGAGGGGGGGGGAGAGAGAGAGAGAGAGAGGGGTGGGGAGAGAGAGAGAGAGAGAAGGAGGGAGGGAGAGAGAGAAAGAGACACATTTTGGAAGGCAGTTTAGGATCATTATGGGGCCTTTTGGATGGACTTTCTGGGTGCTGCCTGAGGTACTTTCTTCTTGGGAGCTTCCTGTGATTTAGTAGGATCTTCTCAGGCAAGAAGAAACAAGAAACCAGATACTTAAGGCTGACTCAAAAGGAAAACTCTGATTTTAACAAGGAGAGCTAACAGGTGATTCTCCTTTTAGGCTGGCCTATTTCTCCAGGGTCAGCAAAGATTCAGGTATCTAGGGTAGACTCTTTCCAAGGGGGTAAAGAAACTCACACTCATTATTTCTATGTCGTTCTAACACCAGCACTGTCACTTCCACTCCCAGCAGCTATCAGTTAATGAAGAAACTTCTAGACATCTTGCACACATTAACTTATTTCATCTTTTCAGTGGCACCCAAGAAAACCTAAGATGTAATACTATTTCAGTATATAGAGGAGAAATGAAAGTTTTGAGAAGTTAAGACATTTTGCTGGGGACACACAGCAAAAGTGAAATCAAGGTCTGTGTGATTGTAAAGTGCAGTCCTCCTATCACCAGACGCCACACGGCCAATGTAGATGCATGAGTGCCAACGACCCGAAAAAGGGACAGGCTGTGATTTTACCTTTCTTGGGGGACTTTTGGAAATTAATGGAGAAGTTGTTGATGGTTAAGACACGGGGAGGAGGATGGGTGTGCAACTTGCATCACTCCAGTACATAAAAGCCAGGGATGCTCCTCATCCTTCACAATGCACAGGGCAGTTCCACAACAAAGAATAACCCATTCCCAAAGGTCAGTGGTGCTGATGTTAAGAAGTCCTGTGCTAGGACCAAAAAATCAGATTGGTTTGGAGTCACTAAGGAGAGGTGGTAAGTGTCCTCCACGGGCGGAATGCACGGAGGACAGCATATCCCGAAGCAGAGTGACACCATGTCCTGTGGGCTGGGGTCGTTGGGCTCCCTCCCACCTCTAGGCTCCTGGCTGCATACTGTGCCTGCTAATTTGTGTGTCTGAGGGGCTTGGATGTTACTTATGGAAGCTGTCCTGGGAGCAACATAGAATGGAGAGGTGTGGGGTGGGTAACATCTCCTTAGTTTGAGCTTCCATCCTAGAGACTCATGTTTAGATCTCAGCTCTACAAATTAAAGGGTGTGACTTGAAGCAAGTGAAGGAATCTCTCTTCCAACCTGTGTCTCGAGAATCATGATACCTATATCTTGAGGTTGTTTTGAGGATTCAATAAGATAATACATGAGTAGAATCTAGAAACGTGGTAATTGTCTTAAAACTCATATTAGTTGGCCAGCCCAGTAGTCCTAGGGTATTAGAGCTGAAGGGCAGCCCAGAGTTCTCAGTCTTGGCTTCATATCAGGGAAGCTTTTACAGAGTTCCTCCAGGGATTCTTACGTAATTTTCTGGGAATCTGTAGGTTGTGGGAGCTCCCCAGAGGATTCTAGTAGGTAGCCTTGTTTGAGAACATGGATCTAACGCTGCCACTCTTCTTGCAGGTCAGGGAACTGAGACTGAAAAGTGAGTTTCACAAAGAAACATAGCTATTGTTTGAGGAGCTAAAATTAAAATCATGTCTCCTGACCATGCCCTGGAATCTTTCCTTGTACCTCCCAGTGTCTTCTTTGTTAGTGTGAGTAGTAGGTAAGCAGGTCAGGACACCAGACCTAGGTTTTACCTGAGTTTGCCCAGTGACAAGCATGTATTGCTTCTAATTAATCTGCTACTTAATAATGCCTTTTCTTCCCTTGGCTTTGTTACCAGGATAGCATGGGGTCCTGGAAATAAATGGTAGAAGGGAAAGAAAATCTAATAGATATCCAGCAGCTTCTGTAAGCCAGCATTGTTCTAGGTACATTCCTATGCTTGCTTTGTTTATTTTCACAATAACCTTAGGAGGTTGGTATTTTTAGGTCTGTTTCAAAATGATGAAAGAGGCTCAGATGGATTTGGTCAGGTGCTCAGGGTCTCACAATTGAAAAGTGATTTGTGCTTAGCTCATAACTTTCCAGAACCAACATTCTGTCAGAGTCCATGAGAATGTAAGTGCCCCAAAAGCAGGGATTTTAAACATGTTTGTTTCTTTGTTTTTTTCCCCTGCTACTGCTTACAGTATTGGTAGCACATAGTCAGTGCTCAATAAAAATTTTGTTGAACTGATGAGTGAGTGACACCAAACTATACAGGCTATGTCACTCACTCATCAATTCAACAAAAATTCTTGCAATGCTGTAAAGAAGTAAAATAACAAAAATAGTCTGTTCTTGCAATGCTGTAAAGAAATACTGGGTGATTGAGACTGAGTGATTTGTAAGAAGGGAAGTTGAGTTGGCTCATAGTTCTGTAGGCTCTACAGAAAGCATAGTGGCATCTGTGTCTGGGAGGCCTCAGGAAGTTTCCAATTGTAAGGGAAGGCAAGGAAGGAGCAGGCAGGTGGCAGTGAAGGCAGGAGCAAGGGAGAGAGTGGGGAGGTGCTGCACACTTTTACATGACCAGATTTCATGAGAACTCAGGATTATGAGGACAGTACCAAAGGGGATGGTGCCAAACCGTTCATGAGAAACTCGCCCCTGTGAGATAGGCCCTACCTCCAACATTGGGGATTCCATTTCAATATGTGATTTGGGCAGGGATGCATATCCAATCTATCTCACAGGCCTTAAGACCTGGAGACTAGAGATTTTTGAGTTTAATAAAATATAAAACATAGAAGGAAAATTTCCAATTTAATATTCTGTTATCCACTAGCTTTCAAAACATCTGCAAGGGAGCACAGTGTATTTAAAACACCTCTTCCAAGCTGTCTGATGCCAGGTGTTGTGTATAAAGTGAGAAGAATATTCTAAGAATATGAGAAGTGTGTGTGTGTGTCTGTGTGTGTGCTGTTACATTGTTAAGGGTATTTTTTTAAAGTTGTAGTTAAGAGAAGAAAAAGCAATTGTATCTTATAGAACAGGTTTCCCCAACCCCGATTCCACAGACCAATATCAGTCCAAGGCCTATTAGGAATGAGGGCCACACAGCAGAAGGTGAGCTGGGGAGCGAGGGAGCATTACTGCCTGTGCTCTGCCTTCTTTCAGATTATTGGTGGCTTTAGATTCCCATAGAAGTGTGAATGCTACTGTGAACTGGGGATGGGAGGGATTGTGGTTGTGAGCTCCTTATGAGAATCTAATGCCTAATGATCTGAGATGGAACAGTTTCATCCTTAACTGCCCCCCTTCACAGTCCATGGAAAAATTGTCTTCCACGAAATTGGTCCCTGATCCCAAAAAGGTTAGGGGCTGCTGTTATAGAGGGTTCCAGAACACGGAGCCCAAACATGAGATGTGCCTAGTGAAAGGAGCTGACTCTGAGCATTTGAGAAGTTGAGACAGGCAGATTGCTTCTCAGCTCGCTGGGCCAGAGCAAATCTGCAGGCCAGCTAATACCTTTACATCCACTGCTTTCCAAATCACAGCAACTTGCTCAGAAATGTACCTTTCTCATTCCTGTCTCTTTAGGATATGGCTCGTGTAGGCATCGCAGAAATGCCTGTTGAGTGAAACGATGATGCGCCCCTATAGAAATGATATTTTTCTCTGCAAATGCACAGGCCCCAGGTATTACAAATCTATGCTCTTCCTCCCAAAATAACCTCTGGTTCATTTTAGATTGAGTCAGGATGTAACTAATTTTCACTACATTTACATTTTTATCACGTCCTTGCTTCATCCTTGCTCTGAACAGTCAGCTAAGACATTATCTCAATGGGGCAAGTGAAGCAAAGTAGGCTTAGAAAGCTTGAATGATCTTCCCAAGGCCACTCAGCCAGGAAGTGGGAGCAGAAAGATGTCAGCCCTGCTCTACCAAACTTCAAGATGCAACTAGTTCTGAGAGTAAAGGACTAACCTTTTGACAAAGAAAGGTTTGGGCCTTGGCTGTCTCCTGGGAGATCACCTCTAAGCACCTGGAATATAATTTCATTTCTTCTGTCTTTCTTTCTTTCTTTTTTCTTTTTTTTTGGGTGGAGTCTTGCTCTGTCGCTCAGGTTGGAGTGCAGTGGTGTGATCTTGGCACACTGCAACCTCCACCTCCTAGGTTCAAGTGATTCTCTTGCCTCAGCCTCCTTAGTAGCTAGGACTACAGGCATACACCACCACACCCATCTAATTTTCTTTATTTTTAATATAGATGGGGTTTTCACCCTGTTGGCCAGGCTGGTCTCCAACTCCTGACTTCATGTAATCTGCCTGCTTTGGCATCCCAAAGTGCTGGTATTACAGGCGTGAGCCACTGCACCTGGCTCATTTCTATGGCAATAGTGTGATTTATCATGGAAACCTTGGGCCACACAGTATCGGCTGGACCTCTGGAGCGACTGAAGGCTAAGGTCAGCCATGTGGGCAGGCAATCAGGCCTATGTAACCAACCTAGAAACCAAGGTTCAAGAAAGCTCCCTTTGTTGTCAATCCTCTGTGCATGTTGCCACATATCATTGTTGGAAGAACTGTGTGTTGTCCATTTGACCCTCCTGGGAGATAACAACTGGATTCTTGCACCTGGGACTCTCCCAGACCTTCCTGTATGTACCTTCTCCTGTTGCTAAATTTAATCTGTAACCTTTTCTCTGTAGGAAACCATAGCTGAGTCTCACAGCTTTGCTGAGTTTTGTGAGTCCTTCCAGTGAATTACAGTGATGACCTCCTCCACGCTCCCAAGTTTCCATAGTTTTTCTCTGCAACCCTGATGTGAGGGACAAGAAGAAGGACTAATGGGGGACAGCTTACTGTCCAAAGGCCAAAGGGTGTGATTTGGATATTTGATCCCTCTAAATCTCATGTTGAAATTGAATCCCCAGAGCTGAAGGCAGAGCCTAATAGGAAGTGTTTGGGTCATGAGGGACAGATTCCTCATGAACATCTTGGTGCCATCCTCATGGTAATGAGTGAGTTCTTATTTTGTTAGTTCCCCTGAGAATTGGCTACTTGGAAGAGCCTGGCACCTCCCCCCCCTCTCTCTCTGACTTCCTCTCTGGCCATGTGCTCTCTGCACGTGCCAGCTCCCCTTTGCCTGCCACCACAAGTGGAAGCCACCTGAGGCCCTGGCTGGAAGCAGATGCTGGCACCGTACTTTCTGTACATCTTGCAAAACTGTGAGGTGAATAAGCCTCCGTTCCTTATTAATTATCCAGTCTCAGGTATTTCCTTATATGAGTAACAACACAAATGGCCTGAGATGGGGCAAGACTGAGTGGCTGCAGGTTGTGACCAAGGTGTGGATGTGGGGTGAGAACAGCTTTCCAAACAAAAGGAAGCTTGAGCCCAGTGGACGCATATCTAGCTTCCTTTCTTTGCTCTGTCAGTAGCAGGGTACAGCCCAAGAGACCTGCCCACCATCGTTGCCTGGGAATCAGTCCCAGCACATAGATTCTGAGATACTTCCTGATGTCACATGCTGAAAAAGTGAAGTGGGTTTCCTGTCAAGTTAGCAGTCATCACAGCGTATCCCTCTCTTCTGCTTCCTCCCCACTTTCTCCTTTTTCTTTCTTTTATGTTTGAGATAAGTCTAAAGTGTATGAACTTTACTGTTTTAGAATAAGGGCAATTTCACAGGCCGGGGATGAGGGGAACTTGGCTCTGTCCTAACTCTGATACCTGGATTTTCTTCAAGAAATGAATTTCTTGGTCACTCATCTGCCACCCCCAGACAGCATGACATTACATAACCTTACAGAGATATTTATCACCTAAAATCTGCAGATGAGGAGGACAGGACTGGCTAGAATTCCCATTTCCCAGAAGACAGCATCATTCTTCAGGGCAACATTTGGAGCCTTTCTTGATCTTGATTTTTATTTTTTATTATTTCCTCAGCTCTATGAAGATATAACTGACAAATAAAAATGTAGGCATTTAAGATGTACAATGTAATGTACAAAGATGTATTTATACATTGTGAAATGTATGCCACGGTCAAACCAATTAACATATCTATTGCTTCACATCGTTCCCACCTGGGACAACAGGCACAAAGCTACATGACATGATGCTAAGTGAAGTAAACCAGAAACAGAAAGACAAATATAAACTCTCTCCTATGGGGAATCTAAAAACTTTGAACTCCTAAAAGCGGAGAGTAGAATGGTGGCTACTAGGGTGTGCGAGAGAGGGAATAGAGAGATGGATAAAGGGTACAAAGTTTTAGTTATAAGATGAGGAAGTCAAGGAAATCTAATGGGCAGCATGGTGGTTATAGTTAATAATACCTGATCACGTATTTGACATTTGTTAAGAGAGCAGATCTTAAGTGTTCTCACTATGCGCGTGTCGCGCACACACGCGCACACACACACACACTCTCTCTCTCTCTCTCTCTCTCTCATCTCAGTTTTAACCTTGGCTACATATTAGTGTTCCTGGGGGAGTCCTTACAAAGTCCTGATGCCTATCTCCATCTCCAGAAACATTGATTTAATATTGTTGGTGGGTGCTGGCACAGCAGTTCCTAGAAGCCCCTCAGGGGTTCTTTGTGCACTGGCGTTTGAGAACCACACCTTGCAGCTTCATCCCTGGTTGCTGCCAACCCCCAGACACTGTGCCTTTTCCTGCCTGCGTTTTCCTGCCTTTTCCTGTGCCTTCATCCCTGTCTATTTAGTGCACTCTTCCTTCTTTGTCTACCTGGGAGTACTGGTTCGTTTTTTTATGACCTGACACACATGCTGCCTTTCTAAATCTTTCTAGGCAGTCTGATGCCAGGCAGAGGTGACTGCTGCCTCATCTGTGTTCCTATAGCACTTTCTACACATTTCCTATTATGAAAAGTCTACGAATTACAGAGTCTTTTGTTTATCAATCTGTTGACTTGAGAATTGGGACTTTATCATAGTAATCTTGTCTCCCTTTCACCTTGTAGAGTCAGTGTCTAGTGTGGGATAAGCACTCAATGAATTTTTAGTTTAATTAAATAGAGGTGCTCAAAACAGCTATCATGTCATTGACGCTGAAATAGCTATTTCTTACAAGCCTGGTCTCTCTGATTTGCTGCTACAGTTACTGCTTGGCAAACCAATGTCCCTCACTTGTGCAAATGCTGTCTTCCCACTTCAGTGTTTAAGTATCTTGTTAATTGCATGACTGCCTGTGGCCACAGTGTTTTGTTTTGTGGTATACCAAGTCAGAATTTAAAACCAGGATTTCAAGGCCTATAGTCAGTGGTCTGCAACAAATCTGAGTATGTACAAATGCTAAAATGAGTCCAAGGACTCCACAGGTATATAAAAAAACCCAGAAGACAGATTCTGTCTTGCAGTCTTCCCTAAGGTGCTGTGATTTTTAATTAAGGATGACATGCATTATCTAATTCTAATGTCTCTTTTTTTTTCTTGTTGATAAAAATTTCTACCATAGTGTTGTTCTGTGAAGGGGAGTGGGTGCTGGAGAGCTAAGCTAGGCAGGAGGCAGGAGGGATTGTCTGTAGCAATCAGCAGGTGCGCACTGATGGCTGGGCTCCTTCCGAGGGCAGTGGAAGAGGTGGTTGCTTTGGGTGGGGCCCATTCTGATTGCTCATTGCCTGCAACTTTTCAGTTGTTGGAAGAACTGTTTGAGACATGTGAACACTAGAAGTAACATGTTAATCAACAAAGCTAGTTTTTAATCTCCTTCCCTCTGATAAATCTGAGCACTTTGGTGGGTCAGGTGGAATGCAAGGCACACAGGAAACAGTCCCTGGGTAGCCCATGACTTCCTGAGGGGCAGAAGGAATGGAGGGCAGGCCAATGCTGGGCATGTCTGAGAGATAATTGTGGACCAGGATCTGAAAGGGTTCACCAGTTAACATTCCCTATGCCTACTATGATACAGTCAGGCCAGATGACAGCTTTTTCTCTCTTAGATAACCAAGAGTATGTAAGCAGCCAAGCATATCATGTCAGGCTGATATGGAAGTTCTTAGTGTGCTGCCATTGTCAATGTGCATTTTTCACCTTGTGGTCTAATATAGAAGTTTAATATAGATAGTGGTCTAACATAGATAGTGAGAGCTATGGCCTCCACTATCAAGTCCACATTGCAGCCAATAGGAAGTCAAGAAGAGAAAGGGAAGATAGGCTTATTGTATGATAAGGGCCTGACTCAGAAGTTACAACTCAGCAATTCTACTCCATACTATTGACCAGAATATAGGCACATGTCTACCCCTAGCTTCAAGGGAAATTAGGAAACCAGCTCTTTGGCAGAATGGCCCAATGCTCAGCAAAAATATTCATCATCTGGGAGAAGAGATATTGGGGAAATAACCAGCCATCTTTGTCTCATAGATGTTTTCCTGGCTAATGCCCAAACTCAGCAAAATAGTGAAATTCCAGAAGCAGTTGAGAGTAAATTCAGAAAAAGACACATCTCTTTATCTTAGATGCCATCTCAGAACAAGGGGGCAATAATTGATGTTAAACATATTAGCATTCTGAGGTTGTTTAATGTAGGATGTTAAACATATCAGCGTCCATAAACATTTCCTGTGTGATGCATGTATCATACAATATTTAATGTTAATTTAATTTCTTAATATAATTTTGTGTGGAGAATGTTTGCCCAATATTCCCCAGAGTACTAGGATGGTAGTGTGTGTGTAGGAGAGGTGCAGGCTGGGGGAAGATTCTGTATTTCCATAGAATTAATTACCTGGAGAAGACATAAAAATTGCATGAATGGAGATGGTTTATGTCATAGCTGACAGTTCCTATTTTAAAAAAGGCTTCATGATTTTATATGTGTGTATAAATTTTTGTGTGTATATACATATATGTGTGTGTGTGTGTGTATATATATATATATATATATATATATATATATGTATACTCACCTATACTTAACATGATCTTTGATGTAGTCATGTGATGTAACTGGGGAAAGCGTCATTTTCATTTTATAAAAATTTGATGATTAGATCTTGAACTTAAAGCTTGAGCCTGTAGTAATAATAAATGAAACTTCTTGGTGGTCGGAGGTGTCTTAGAAGCATAGGAAGGTAATTTCTATGTGTATGAAATGTAAATGTATGCAGCTAGAGGATGAAGTGTAGTGGTTTATAAACAGGTATGGAAATTTATTGGCATTTCTCTCATCAAGGGATGGAGTCCAATTCTCCTCCCTTTGAACATGGGCTGCTCTTAGTGACTCTATAATAAATTTAATGTTGTGGCAGTGACCCATCAAGATTTTTAACGTTAGGTCATAAAAGGCTATGCAGTCTCTGCCTGGCTTTCTTGGGATGCTTACTTTCAGAAACCAACTACCATGCTGTGAGGAAGCCCAAGACACATGGAGAGGATCCAGTGTATGTTTTGACCACAGTTCCTGGTGTGATCTTAGCAAACAACTTGCATGAACCAAGAGACATGTGAACCACTCTTCTTAATGACTCCAGGCACAGACACTGTTGGGCTGCAACTGTCTGACAAACCCTGAGTGAGAACCACATAGCTGAGCCCAGAAAAACCCTCTAACAAGGAGATGATAATAAATGATTATTATTTGATGCCCATGAGATTGGGGTAGTTTGTTCCACAGCAATAAAAAATAGAAACATGTTTGGAAGCTCAGAAATAGTGGAAGATGTGGACTGCTAGGGATAACATTTTTTGGATGTCAGGGTTACACAATTGGCCAAGTGACAGAACTAGGGTTTCAACCTCCATTTTATGATATTTATTTCAGATTTTTTTTTCCCACTTCTCAAAAGTTTCCTCCTTTGAGTAGTCATTTAAAACTAAAACTCATTTGAGCTTCATTTACAATACTCTTGGGATAAATCAAAGGTGTCGAGGATATTGCAAGCAGCAATGGCAAGCATTCTAGAGATTTTGTTTTTCTCACACATGTACACCAGGCACCAGAGTGTGTGTGCATAGGCCTTTGTCCTTGCCATACCTAAGTTATTCTCCTGCCCTTGTTTCAAATCACAAGATATTAGCCTGAAACTTTCTCTCCTTTCCTGGAGGAAGGCTCTTCCTCAACTAGAATTGCATATAATTAGACATGCATAGTAAATACTATGACTTCAGGCCAAATGCTCTCATCTTTTCAACCATTTCACATGTCATAGTTTTCAGATTGCTTTTCCTCTAGAATTATGTTTGCCGAGATCTCTTAAAATCTGTGTACACTGCTCCAAGGCTCCAGTATATAATATGTGGTTAATTAAATGTTCAATTAAATTTAAGTCTGACCAGCACCAGGAAAAGCAGGACCAACACTTTCCTTGCTTCAGATACTTTTATTAATGCTCTTCCAAATTTCATAAATAATTTAAATCTGACGTCTTAGTGCTGACATGTTGACTACATATTTGTAGGTAAAGCAATAGTCAATAGCCTAAATAATTACTGCACATGGTCTGATGCCTCATCACATAGTAGATGGATTTTTAATCGTTTTTGGTTGTTTATTCATCAAGTGCTTACTTTGTACCAGGGACTGTGCCAACATCTTCACATGTCCGAATTTATGCTGTCTTCTCAGATGGAAGAGTAGAAAAGAGTTGTTTCTATCTTCTCAGTATCCCTTTTCCTTTTTTTTTTTAAGTATTTTCCTCTGGATAAGTACCTTTTCCTCATTGTTTCTGGATGTGTCCATGGTGGAAGTGTTCATTCAGGATCTCTGCAAGAACTTTGCCTGGCCTTGCCAACAGTAGCCAAGGAAGTAGGCACTGATCCAGATTAATTTGTTCAGACTCTTTCACGAGAATGGAAACTTGAGCAGAGCCTTGCAATGATGGCAGACACTGGAATTTGAGCATACAGCAGCTATGTCCTGAAAATACACTCATTAGTTTTTGCAACCACATCCATCTCCCCTGGATGTGGTGCATTTTTAGCACCTAGAGTAATTCCAGGTAATGTAGGCACTCAAAAATACTTGTGGAATGGACAAATAAATGAATGAACCAATGCTCAGAGTATCCCTGTTCATGTATTGTCTAAAGCCTGATTATTCAAATCTTTCTTGAATTCATTGAACTCCAGGAATGTTTTCATTAAGTTAGGCAGAGTCTATTTCAGTCTATTTCACCTGTTTTACAGCCAGGGTACTCTAAACTGATACAAGTGAATGCTGTTGACTCCTCTTATTGATGGGGCTTTTTTTCTTTTCTTTTCTTTCTTTTTTTTTTAGTAGAAAAGGAAGTTTAGGTATTGCCTATACAATTGACCCTTGAGCAACACAGATTTGAGCTGTGTGGGTCCAAGTATAGGCAGATTTTCTTCTGCCTCTGCCACCCCAAGACAGCAAATACCAACCCCTCTTATTCCTCCTCCTCAGATTACTCAACATGAAGACGACAAGGATGAAGACCTTTATGATGATCCACTTCCACTTAGTAAATAACAAACATTTTTTCTTTATAATTTTCTTAATAACATTTTCCTTTCTCTAGTTTACTTTATTATAAAGGTATAGTATATTAATATATGTAACTTACAAAATATGTGTTAATGAAATGTTTATGTTATTGACAAGGCTTCTGGTTAATAGAAGGCTATTAGTAGTTAAGTCTTTGGAGAGACAAAAGCTACATGTGGATTTTGGACTGTGCTGGATTTTGGAGTCAGTGCCCCAACCTCAATGTTGTTCAAGGATCAACTGTATCTACTATTTGTTAGAGCCTCTGTCCCACTTGTCCCTGTCATGCATTGCCTCATTTGTTCTTCCCTGTTGAGTGTTCCATAATTCACCCTATCACACATAGATGTTACATACTAAATTATCTTTTGGGAATCAATGTCAACATAAGAAAGGAAGAAATGTCAATGTCAAAAAAAAAAAGAAGGAAAATCAGCTCGTTTCCAGTATGTTAACCTGGAAGCACATTCTTGATTTGACATTTTTAGTGGGGTGTCATGGCGGGGGTCCTGCCAATATTGGAAATTGAGCTTCCTATTTCTAACCTAGAAGTGGAGATGGAAATCAAACCAAACCAGCAGGTTAGTGTAGCAAAGGACAGTGTCATTCACCATTTAGTAAACAGTCGAGTACTTATTATAAATATGAAACCTGCACTGGGTATTGGTCTGGAGCAGATGGGGACAAGTGGAAGCAACAGAGTGATTATAGCAATTACAAGAAGGGTTACAGAGGCAAGGGGGCCTGGGCATTTTTTGAGGAGGGAATCATTGGAAGTCATCTGCTCACTTGGTGTTTAGGAGATCTGAACTCAAAAGTCAGTTCGAATTTCTGGTAATGAATAGTCCATTACCAAACACCTCTTTAGCCAGACTGGACACCTCAATATCACCAAAGATTTTTTTTTTTCATAATTTATTCATGCTATGACCTCCTCCTGAAATGGCTTACTTCATACTCTTACTCTCTCTGGGTCTTTCAGGGCCCAGCAAAAAAATAAAAAATCTTATATCAGGGGTTTCCTGTCTCTGATTTCTAAGAAGGAAAACTGCATAGCGCAGGGGAGGAGACAAAGGCGTTGGCTTCAGACAGACGTCGTTGTGAGTCCAGGCTCAGATGTTTTATCCACTGACTTGATACTTAACTTTCCTTAGTCTCAACTATCCCTTCTGTAAAGTGGGGATGATGGAGATAATAATAATAATAATACTTTGCAGGGGGATGGGCAGGATTAGAGAGGTGCATCTAGCAGCTGCCATATCATGGGACATTGATAACTGATAGCTCTTTATGGGACATGGATAATGGATAGCTCTTTCATCTCAGTGCCACAGTCCAGCATAATCTCATTCTTCAGGATTCCTTTAATGGCATCATATCAGTTGCAGTCACTGCAACTTTTGCTAGACTGACCTTGCTTCCTGATTTCTAGTGTCTACCTTAAGTCAGAGCAGTAGTTATATCTGTATGTATCTTAATTTCCCAAGTTCCTAGATGGCAGAAACTAGCTTTAACAGGTATTGTGTAAAGGTATCCAACAAATGAATGCCAACCAAAATTAAAAATAAAGAGAAATATCTTAAAATGATTTTAGCTCTACTGGTTTTGTAGTTTTATAAGGTTTTAGCAGTTAAATTAAAGCTTAGTTTTATGATTTTTAATTTTGCTTCTATAGAGCACTTCTAATAGATTCTTTTCCAGGACATCATTTTTTAATATATACAAACATAAACTCATTTAATCTCCTTAGTTCCTCTACAAGGCAGAAATTATTGGCATTTCCTTATTATAGTTAGTGAACTGCCGTGCACAGAGGCAACGGAACTTCCCAGTCACAGCGTGGTGTACTGGGAAGCAGGCATGAGAGCCGATGTCTGTGCTCTGCCCTCTCTCCTGAGCTGGGCTGACTCCCTCGAGAAAGTCCTAAGACATAATGGATGTGAAAATCCTCTACAGACTACAGAATGGAATATGAATGTAGGGGATTATTGCTATTATTTCTAGGGCAGGCAAGCTATAACCTCTTGTGGAACCATTTATCAACCAGGAAATCCTGTTGCTGTTCACTGAATTGTACCCCTGTGACCCAAAAGATAATGTATTTCCCAATGTAGTTAACTTAATACTATGGTCTGACCTGTACCTTGAACTAAGCAGGGTGAGTAATATTTAAATGCAGAGGCTGACAGCTCATAACCAAGGTGGCTTACTCCCTTGTGGTAAGCTGCTGAGCCAGGGAGGGAAGAACTGCGGAATGCGGGGATGAATAAGAAGGTTAGGGTGGTGTTCCTTCAAAAACAACCCATGGCTTAGATTTGTTTTTGATAGTTTGATGAAAGGAACATCTTTGTTCCTTTTGATTATCAAGACTGCTCCTTGGGCTACCTCCCACAGACACCCTTGGATTGTCAATTTCAGCTGCTCTCACACTGGGTCAGAACCATTCCATGTTGATTTAAAAACCCAGTAGGGGATCATCTGGCTGTAGTTTGATATCATGGTTCAACAGCCTGCTGGATCTTCCATATGCCTGCAGAAAGGAAAATGCTTGCTGGACACTTCTGCAGGCCAGAGGCGGTGGGAGGGAAAGGGTGGGGCATTTCTGCTTTAATCTCTTAAATACAGAGCTGGAAGTACTATTGAGTCATACAATTAAGAGTATGTTTAAAATAGAAGGGAGTTTAGACATCAGTGCAAAGACCCTAATATGAAATGGAGACTCAGAAGGGTGAGTGATTTGCCATACAACTTGATGCCTACATTCACCAAATTTAGATGAATGATTCATCTAAATCAGTTAGATGAGACAGTTCTTATTCCCAGTTTCTCATTCTTTTTGTTCTATCATGCTGCCAGCTACTGAGGGTGACATCTGCCCACGCCCAGGTCAAAATGACCAAAAAGGGCAGTTCTTAGAGAATTATTTTCTCTTTTGTGTTCTAATAACCATCAGTCAGTCAAGGAAGAGAAATGAGCTTTACTCTGCACCTGGCACAGAGCTTGAAGCTGTAAAGGGGGACCTAAGATATTCTCAGTGAGGTGACAACTTCTGTAAGTCATGCTAAGATAAGCCAGACTCAGTGGCTCACACCTGTAACCCCAACACTTTGGGAGGCTAAGGCAGGTGGATCATTTGAGGCCAAGAATATGAGACCAGCTTGGCCAACATGGTGAAACTCCATCTCTACTAAAAATACAAAAATCTGTCTGGCATGGTGGCAGGCACCTGTAATCACAGCTATTCAGGAGGCTGAGGCAGCAGAATTGCCTGAACCTGGGAGGTGGAGGTCGCTTTGTGCCAAGATTGTGCCACTGCACTCCAGCCTGAGTGACAGAGTGAAACTCCATCTCAATATGTTGTTTATTTATTTATTTTGAGATAGTGACCAACTACTGATATAATTGTTGACTAATGGGTGGAGCACACTATATTAATTGGGTATTAATTCGGTCCACTACTTCTCATGTTTTTTGAGGATGACACAAAACAAAAAAAAAGTGCTTTTTTTCTGGACCTTTGGGTAGAGAGAGAAATAACTAATCATGACTGCTCCTCTATGGGTTCTGAATCAAGTACAAAATAGCCCCAGGAATCAGATAATAACTCTAAGGAAGCCATTTTTATTGCTGGCAAAGCTGGAGTTGGACATTTGAACTTGGCACCATGGCTGAAATGGACCGTGTTGCCCAATGCAGCACCTGGAAAAGGCATATCTCATTGGGGCAGGATGCAGAAGATAGCTCACGTGTAACCCTGTTGAAGACAAAGGTGGGAATTAGAGAAGACACAGACGGAGCTTGGGCTCCAGAAAAAGAGAGGGAAAGAAGAAAGGGAGAGATATGTTGTCCTATCTTAGCAAGACAAGCCTCACCTCCTCGTGAGAAGCGGGAAGAAGGGCAAGGAGAGGAGAAACCTTCCTATTTTAATGCCCAAGGAAGGATCATGCAGAGAGGAAGAAAGATTCTTCCATAACATTAAGAAACAAGAGCAAGTACAAGCAAAATGCAGACACAAAACTGTTGAGTAGGTTGTGGAACCTATGCTACAGAGATGGAGAGAGGATACAGGACCCTTTATTTTGTTTTTTAATATTATTCTTACCTGTGGTAAAATATGTGTAATATAAAATGTGCCATCTTGACTATTTTTAAGTGTACCATTCACTAGGATTGAGGAATTTCCACTGCTGTGCAACCAGTCTCCAGAACTTTTTCATTTTGCAAAACTGAAACTCTGTATCTCTTAAACACTAACTCCCCATTCCTCATTTTTCTTATCCCTGGCAACCATTATGTCTCTGTGAATTTGACCACTCTATGTACCTCTTCTAAGTGTAATCATACTGTATTTGTTTTTTTGTGACTGGCTTATTTCACTTAGCATAATGTCCTCAAGGTTCACACATGTTGTAGCACGTGTCAGAATTTTCTTCTTATTTGAGGCGGGATAAAATCACATTGTGTGAATATGCCACATTTTGTTAATCCAGTCATCCATCAGTGGACATGTGGGTTGCTTCCACCTTTGGGCCATTATAAATAACTGTTAGAAACATGGGAACATATGTATACAAATATCTCTTCAGAGCCTACTTTCAATTATCTTGGATATGTACCCAGAAATTGAATTGTTGGATCAAAGCCCCTCAATTTTGACCAAAAAAAAAAGCTTCATGTTGCCAAGAAGATTAAGTAGAAGTTGGAGACCAAAAATCTACAGGTCTGCAGAGTAAGGATGTGCTGCCTTCCCAGGGGATGAGCTATCAGTTGCCAGGTGTTCTTTTTGGTTCATTTGTTTGTTTTGAGACAAAGTCTCACTCTGTCACCCAGGCTGGAGTACAATGGCATGATCTCGGCTTACTGAAACCACTGCCTCCTGAGCTCAACTGATTCTTGTGCCTCAGCCTCCCGAGTAGCTGGGAATACAGGCACACGCCACCATGCCCGGCTAATTTTTGTGTTTTCAGTAGAGATGGGGTTGCACCATTTTGGCCAGGCTGGTCTCAGACTCCTAAGCTGAAAGGATCCACCTGCCCCAGCCTCCCAAAGGGCTGGAATTACAGACATGAGCCACCACGCTGGCTGCAACAAGGTTTTAAATGGCAGTAAGGAAGGATTAGGGACGCAGTAGGCCCTTACTATGGAGTAGTCTCCAGAAGCTGTGAAAAGAGCCTAAGGTCTTGGCTGGCATGAGAGTAAGAGGGAGAAGGATTCCTGCCTCTCTTCAGATGGCAAAGGATGAAAATGTGGTGAGGACTCAAATTTGTACTCAGGATTGTGTTTTGTTTTTAATTTTTATTCTAAATAGGGTATACATTTGGTTGTAAGTGGATAGGGACAGAAGATGTAAAATATCTTTTGTTTAACCCAAAAAACATTGTAGAATGTTTAGAAAAAGGTTCTAAACATTGCAGAATGTTCAGAACCAACGATGGTTCTAAACATGCTACAATGCACAGGCTACTCCCACAGCAAGGCTGAAAAGTGGAATTTGTTATGTTTTCTGCTGCAGGTAGAGTCTAATTTCCTTTCTACAAATACCGAAGATGTCTATTCCTGTCTTATGTTATTGATTAGTCATGTGAGAGGTGGCTGTCCTGAATGATTTAACTGACTGCCAAGAGATTTAGTGCTAAGATCAGGTGTGCTGACTCCTAAGATTATTTCCTATTGTTTGCACCTTGAAGGGTCAGATACAAAGAGGTCACTGAGGATCAAAGTTACCAATAAAGAAGGAGGATGGGTGAGTGTGTATCCTGTGCCTGCTGTTCTGGGACCAGCTCTTTACTGCAGTTTGTTAAATCGAAATTCAGAAAACCCAATAGCTTGTGAAAGGTTCCGTTTAAACCCAGGCATATATTAAACTTGGTTCTCATCTTTAAAACTTACTGCTCCTTTTTAGAAAATGAGTGATTAACAATTAGTTCAAAAGCTTCAATAATAGGGCATTAATATCCGGATACTCCAGCCTTCTATTTATTCACCGAAAATAGTATTTTGAGTGCCCACTCTGCGCCACATGCGTCACATGCTGTGCTGGGGGCTGAAGATATGCTGGTCTTCTCAGATTGGTTAGGTAGGGTTGAGCAGGTTATTAAAATGCCATTGTCTTACACTCCAAATGTCCCATAGACACTGTGTGTGTGTGTGTGTGTGTGTGTGACTGTGTGTGTGTGTGTGAGAGAGAGAGACAGCTCTCTCATGTTTTGATGACTGAGCACTGTTTGCTTCTTTTCTTCACTTGTTTATCTGCAACCTCTTGATCTCGGGCATTTTGACATGAGCCTGTGAGGGTGATCAAGAGACACGTCTGAGTGATGCACTGTGTTAAGCAGCAGAGAGGCTGTTGCTTGGACAAAGCTTGTGTGCCTGTGTCCCTTCCCTGGAGCTGAGTGCTTTCCCTCAGGGGAATAGGGGAGTTAAAAAGTAAACAAACCCTGTTTCTTTTCTTTACTCACTACACTTTACTTCAGGTCACCAAAATGTGTAGGTTCTTTCTCCCTCACACTAAGGAATTCTCTTCTTCTCAAAGGGCACCAACTGTGTCCTAATTTAAGTCGGTTCTGATGCTGTCTCTAGATAGCGTCAGATTCTACCAAAACAGTTAAGCTTTGCAAGACTGCACCCCATTTCATATGCCAGTCTCTAGTGGTGGAGCCCCGGGTTATCCACAGCTTCTGTTTAACTTGACTATGAATGGAACTAAAATACTGCACCCCAAAATATACCGCTTTGACGTATTTTCAGAAGGCTGTTCAGAGTGTCTGCAAACTGAAGAATCTCGGAAAAAGCTGTCTGTCGTGGGGGAGCATCTGGAGAGAATAACTGCATCAATGCTGCCAGGCTTTCTTTGAGGTCCTCCCTTTTCCAGGTCTAGAAAAGATTAACCAAAAGTCTGACACATTTAAAAGTCCCTAGGAAACATTTTCCATTTACTCTCTTTGAGGGTTGCTACCTCTGAGGTTTCATCTACATAACAAGACCCCTCTGCTAGCCAGGCCTCTCTTTTCTCCCACCCATAACCTATATTGTCATGATTACTCAGTTTACCACCATAACCTGTTCTTGGTGGTGCTCCAATCCTCCATTCTTTCTGTAATCTAGAAATGGTAGATATGCCTCTCTAGCCCATTGGGGGGTTACGCACTGTTACAGAATGTTAATAAGTTTGTATGCCATTTCTCCTATTAATCTGCCTTTGCCATGTTAATGGAAAACACAAATTCTGTAAAAAATTTTTAAATGTTAATTCCGAGACAGTAAGAATGACCGCAAGCCTGGGAAGCCGGTGCTCAGGCTCAGGGAGTACTGAGAAAGTGTGCCCAAGGCTGCTGGATTACAGTGTGGTCTTATACATTTTAGGGAGGTGAGAGTCATAGGAAAATACATAAATCAATATGTACAGGATATATACTGGTTCACCCAAGAAGATGGGATATCTTGAAATGGGGCTTACGCCTTATAAGTCAGAGGTCCTTTGATTTGCAATTGGTTAAAGGAGTAAGCCTCTGTCTAAAACTTGGAGTCAGCAGAAAGGAATGTGTTAAGATAAGGACTTATGTAGCAAGGTTGATGGCCTGTGGGTGTGACTTAACCCTTGCCTTGTGTGGCCTTAGGTCTTGTTTATAATTTGGTATCTTATTGTCACAAAGAGTCTTTTTGTCAGCCTTTTGATCTCTGTTTTAACATCAGTGCTGGTCAGTTGTTGTGTCTAAACTCCAAAAAGGAAGAGGTACAATGAGACATGCCCACCTCCTTTCCCTTTACGGCCAGGAACTCAATTTTTTAATGTTTCTTTGAGTCCCTTTGGCCAATAGGGAGTCTGTTCATTTGGGGGGCTTAGAATTTTATTTTTGATTTACTATCAGTTGACTTTCAGTGAAACTTCAAAGAGCAAAGGGGAAGGTTTCTATTGACCCCCAGAGCTCCCAATCAGAGGTTCCCAGGACACACTCCTCGTGTTCGATCATGTGCTAGAAGAGCTCACAGAACTCATGAAAACACAAGGTATTGGATTACCAGTTTATTACCAAGAACTATAACTCAGGATCAGCCAAATGGAGGAGATGTGCAGGGCAAGGGATAGGGAAGTTGTGTGGAGTTTCTCTGCCCTCTCAGAGCAAGGCCACCCTCCTGGGCCTCCACGTGGTCACTAAATGGAAGTTCTGTGAACCTCTTTCTTTTGTCTCTTTCTTGTGGGCTGCATTACATAGGCTTGATTGATTAAGTCATTGCCTATTAGCAGTCAATTCAAGCTTCAGCCTATCTTCCCTCTCCAGAGGTCAGAGGGTGGGGCTGGAAGTTGCAACCCTGTAATCATGTGGCTGGTTCCCCTGGTAACCAGACCCCATCCTGTAGTCTTCCGGAAAGCCAGCAGTCATCTCATTCACAAAAGCTCAGGTGTGGGTGAAAGGAGTTTGTAACGAATAACAATGGACTCTCCTCTCACTTTTACTGCTCAGCTCACTTAGGAAACTCCAAGGGTTTTAAGAGCTCTGTACCAGGAGCTCTGTACCTCTTTATAAATCACAATACCCCATGGAGTATTGAGGTTAAGCACATGGACTCGCTGATCGGACATGCCTGGGTTTAAATCCCCCATTTACTACTTATTTGGATTGGAACAAATGGCTTTACTTCTTTGAGTCTCTGTGAAACTGCCTTTACAAAGATCTCGATCGTGGGAGAAATCTAGCATGGCTGACTCCATTTTGCCTCTAGCCTTACAGCGTGGCTGGCGTCACTCATTGCTGGGCATAGGACAAGCTAACCACAGGAGAAATTTAGCTTATAATTTAACTTTGAAGCAAGAATAATAGCAGCACCTCCCTAAAACTGATCCCCTCCTTCTTTGGGGGACGGAAACCACCTCTGTAAGATTAACAGAAGGTCACTAGACAAGATAATGGGAGGAGCTTGAATCCTGCTCAAATGTAGTCATAATTTCCATAATCCCTTACTGACCAGAGTTATGTGGCCACAGGTCACAAGAATTGTGACTTCTTCAATTGTTACTATAGATAGCATCGCTTTTAAGGAACCTAAGATTGATCTTTGAGATATTTTCAGACTTTTGCATTATGGCAACTGCTGACCCCACCTAGATTTGTGACTCATGGTTGAACTTATCTTGTGGTTCTTCAACCCAGAATCAGACTCAGTACAGGAGGACTGTTTCCCACACCTCTGTGACTGCACCCCCAACCAATCAGCAGCACCCATCCCCTACTCCCCTGCCCACCAAACTGTCCTTGAAAAACCCTAACCTCTGAGCCTTCAGGGAGACTGATTTGAATTATAACTCTGGTTGTTCCATGTGGCTGGCCTCACATTAATTAAACCCTTTCTTTACTGCAATGCAACGGTCACAGTGAATTGATTTTGTCCGTGCAGTAGTCAAGAAGAACCTGTTGGGTGATTACATCTGCTTCTTCATATGTAACACAGAGATGCTCAGAGTAAGACCATGTCAGGATGCTTATGGGAGGCCTAAATGAAGTGACATAAAAAGTAGCAGAATTTCCCCCACTCCAGGGTAACTTACATTGACACCATGGTGCCTGAGGTGGGCATGGAATAAGATGCTTAACAGAAATAGTACAAGTACCAATACCAGGGCCTTTAGCAGCAGTTTTATTCTCTGAGCCAACAGGAGAAGGGGCAGATGGAGGGAGCCAGCCATGGGCATGGGAGAGTGTCCAAGCGATCTTCAAGGACAGCAGAGGCATTGTGTAGGGGCAGCCTGAGCAAGTCAACATTAGAAACCTTCTTGAGACTGCCCAGAGGGTAGGGGATACACTTTTAGTCAAATCTTATCTTTCAGCATGACGAGTGAGCCAGAAAAACAGTGATGTCTTTTTTCACCCGTAGGCTGGGGAAACTACAGTAAACATAGGCAGCATGTTATGGCTGACTGAGAGGCAATGCTAGCAATTTCGGACAGACGCAGTGTTATAAATTGGCCCAAGGCTATTTCAGGAGCCCTGAGATAACAGTGGTAGAAAGTGAACCCAGAGATAGATGAGCAATGACTTCAAATATTAGTTTCAACACTAAGTAGTATATTTGGAAAGTCATATAACCTCTGAGCCTCAGTTTCCTCATCTATGAATTGGAGAAAATACTGTTTCATATGGTGGCTGTGGGTCTTAAATATAATCAAGTCTACAAAAAGAGTTTTCAAACTGTCAGTCCCTGTGCAGATTTGAGAGGTTGTTATATTATTTCTAACTAGGCAGTGTTACTGTGGATTTTAGTTTAGTGGAAAGAAATTCTACTAGTTCATGCTCTACGTGGTAGAATCTTTGAACCTTATGTTCTCACTCATCAAACACCTTAAAGTGTGGAGGTGCCTAGAGTGGCAGAAACAGAAAAATCTATCATCTAATTCAAAGCAACGTCTTCTTTGTAGCTCACAGGAAAGGAAGTGGAGGGCACTTCTTTGGTTAGGTTTGCTTAATTCAAGAGGGAAAAAGAAAGTTGCAAATGAGAAATGCAAATCTAGGAACACACCCAGCCTCGTGCCTGGCTTTAATAATTGCTTAAATAAGAAACTATAGTATCCAGCCATACCTCTGCACACATTCACTCACATATTTAGGGTCTAAGTTTCTTTTAAGTGTCACTGATGGAAAGCTCCACCTTGGACGTATCCTGTCACTGCTTTCTGCTTATTTTTCATTATTGTATTTCTATTTGTTTTACTTCATTTGGGCTGCTATAACAAACTACCATAGAATGGGGCTTATAAAAAACAGAAATGTATTGATTATGGTTTGGAAGTCTGAGAAGTCCAAGATCAAGGTAAGCGCAAAATCAGTGCCTGGGAGGGTCCATTTCCCTCAGGACAGCCTTCTGATTCACAGAGGGCTATCTTCTTGCTGTAACCTCATAAGAAGGAGGTGACCAGTTTTAGGGAGGTGCTGCTATTATTCTTGCTTCAAAGTTAAATTATAAACTAAATTTCTCCTGTGGTTAGCTTGCCCTATGCCCAGCAATGAGTGATGCCAGCCATGCTGTGAGGCTAGAGGCAAAATGGAGTCAGCCATGCTAGATTTCTCCTTCTTTTCCTCAAATATTCCCTGCCACAGTCAAACGATACCTTCAACCAGCCAGTTGCCCCAGTGGGGAACCTGAAAGTTATTTCAAAAACCTGCTGTGTTAGGCTGTGCTTGCACTGCTATAAAGAAATACCTGAGACTGCGTAATTTATAATAAAGAAAAGGGATTTAATTGACTCACAGTTCTGCAGGCTGTACAGGAAGCATGATGCTGACATTTGATTGGCTTCTGGGGAGGCTTCAGGAGGTTTACAATCATGGTGGAAGGCAAAGGGGGAGCAGACATGTCTCACGGCAAAGGTAAGGAGCAAGCAAAGGTTGCAGGGGCAGGGGGGCTGCCACACACTTTTAAATGACTAGATCTTGCAAGAACTCACTATCACAAAGATAGCACCAAGCCATGAGAGACCTGCCCTCGTGATCCAAACATCTCCCACCAGGCCCCACCTCCAGCACTGGGGTTTACAATTCAACCTGAGATTTGGGTAGTGATAAATATACAGACTGTATCACCTCCCTCCCTCCCCATTTCTTGGAATGTGTTCTTCCTTATTCTTGTTCCAATATATGTTGTCCATCCTAGCTGACATTGCCTGTTTATTATTTTTGACTACTGAAGCTGTTTTTAAACTATTTTTCTTATCTCTAGTATCGACCTCACCAGTCTACCTCACTTAGAGCTACTAGAAGTTGTTTTATCATAAATTTATACTAAAATGCAAACCTCAAGGCACAGTGGCTCTGTGGCTGAACCATGGGGCTGGTGCCACCATGCTGGTCACCAGAAAGACTTTCTGTTGGCACCAGGATAACTCAAAGTCAGAGGAAGATGAGGACTCAGAGGAGGTTCAATTAAAATTGGAATAGGCCAGAGAGGTTCATAATATGAGGAATAGGTTCAATGGGTGCTATGGCCCTGCTGTTGGGAAAGAAGATACAAGAAGAGACCACTCTAGTGAAAGACCCCTTTCAGATGAAGACAGCTGGTATGGTGGATATGAAAGCACTGAAGAAAAAGTGCAAAGATAAAATCAGTGAAGAGGAAGACTTTCACTTGGGGACATCATTTTCTGCAGAAACCAGCTGAAGGGATGAGGATGCAGCCACAATGAAGTACACTGAGACAAGCTAAAGAAGAAGAAAGGGATCATGGAACATGAGGAACAGAAAGTCAAGCCAAGGAATGCAGGAATTTATGAACTTTCAGAAAACATCCACATTTCCTCAGCAGACAAGACCAAGGAGACGTTTTCCAAACAGATGCTGAGTGGCATTCCTGAGTTAGACCTCGGCATCAATGCTAGAATAAAAAATATTTCCGTAGAGGATGCCAAGGCCCATCTGCTGGCAGAGCAGCAGAATAAGAAAAAAAGGCAGTGAACTATCCTTCATGCCTACCAACATGGCTATGAATTACATGTAGCACAACAGATTTTATCATGAGGAGCTCAACGTGCCCATATAGAGAAACACAGAAGAACCCAAAACCAGACTCTTGAGAGTAGGCCACCTAGAGAAGCCAGAGGCTGAGAGGTCCCCTCTTAACTGCAAGCATCCTGGTAAGCAGAAGGCCACTTATGACTGTCATTATGAAAAGGTCAAGAAGATGAACAGGCTGTACTGAGCTGTGCAGAATGGGATGTAAATATTGCCTTTCTCTCCCTCTCTCCATTCCTCTCATGAAAAATGGCTTTCTGGACTGAGCATGCTCATTTGCTAGCAGACAGTTCCAGAAACAGACTCTATTAGGCCTGTGGCTTACCTGCTGGATGTTTCAAGCACTACCTTGGTAACTTTTTGAAACAAAGCAATGCATAATTTCTCATCTGTGGGCAAACTCTATTCTTGTGAACATTATTAAATGTTGTTTGTAAGTATATTGACTTTCTCTTCATATTTGCTCCAGGTCAGGAAGAAACAACTCTGTGTTCCTGGTATGATGATACCCTTTAGATTGTGCTTTTATTATTATATAGGCAATCATATCTTCCAATTTCACGTATTTGGAATGGGGTCAGAAATGCATCCTTCATCAATTAGAGTGGGTCTGGCTGACAGAAAAATCTGGGATTAGATCACAATGATACTGGTGTTTTCTGACTTTTACAAAATTACCTGTTTCTTTTCATTAAAAATGAAAAAGCAAAAACAAAAATACGTATATATAAAATGCAGACTTAGTTCTATTACTTCTATGTAATTTCTTCTTCCTCTGAATTCCTACAGCCTCTTAACCCTTGACAAATATTTTCCTATTTTATAGTTTAAAAAATGTCATCTGTGTATCGTGTTTCTTCCTTTGTTCCTTTCCTCTCTCATGTCTTTTCCTTACGCCTTCCATGAATTTTCTGTAGCCTGTTCTCTTTTTTAATTTCGTTTAGCTTTTATTTTTGGTTCAGGGGTACATGTGCAGGTTTGCTGTATGGGTAAACTCATGTCACGGAAATTTGTTGTACAGATTATTTCCTCATCTAGGTACTAAGCATAGTACCAAATAGGTATTTTCTCTAATTCTCTCCCTCCTGCCCCGTCCACCCTCAAGTAGGCCCAATGGCCTGTTGTTCTCCTTTTTGTATCCATATATTTTCATTGCTTTTATCTCACTTTTCGGTCAGAACATGCAGTATTTGTTTTTCCGACGTTGCGTTAGTTTGCTAAGGATAATGGTCTACAGCTGCATACATGTTGCTGCAAGGACATGATCTCATTCTTTTTTATGGCCACATAGTATTCCATGGTGTACCTGCACCACATTTTATTTATCTAATCTACCATTGACCAGCATTTGGGATGATTCCGTGACTTTCCTATTGTGAAAAGAATGTAGCCTTTTCTTTATGCTAGGCTGTGAAACTAAGATTATAAGAAGATTTATAATCCAAAAAATATTTTCATGTACATCATCGAGTTTATTTCCTACATTACTGTCAACATGTAGAGAGAATTATCTCTATCTTTACAAGTGGAAACATGCACGCAAATAAGTCAAGTGTATTGCCCAAATCCATAGAACCAAGAAGGACCATGCCTAGCACTGGGTTCTCCACTCTCAAGTCCTATAATTTTTCTGCTCTGCAATCCTGTTCTTTGAAGGCAGGCACCCTCATACTTCACATCTGCGTTCACCATTCCAACACATCATAATGCATTGTCAGTACATAGAGATCTCTGATTCAATCCAATCAGGAGAAGTCGTGTTCCACCAAAGGCTTTTGGGGGCAGAAACACATGGTATGATAGAGGGGAATCTGCTGGCTGCAAACATTAAACATGTCTGAGAAGGAGTAAGTATGCTTTACCCAAAGAAGAAAGCCCTTTCATTGTCCTGGCTACTGGGCTAAGTAAAAGTCAGTGACTGGAGCTTCTCTTGTGGTTGTCTGTGGGTCTATGTGACTCACTAGACACGAACACCACAAAAGTAAACACTGCTCCTCATTCTTATGATTGTTCAATATTTATCTATTACAGGGATTCATGCTTAGGGATTTAGAAGTAGATGAGAACTTAGTATCTTTGCAGACAAGGGTTCCCAAACTCCTGTCATCTGTATAATAAATGCGTATAGTAGATCTTTGTAATATATTATACATGTTTGCAACATGTGAGTCCTATTTGTACTCTCATTTATTATTTATTGACTCTTTATTATTTAGTGACTATTATTACCATCCCTGGTTTTACAGGTAAAGAAATTAAAGCTTAAAGTAATTAGGGGACTTGCCCAAATCTCTTAGGACTGGAATTAGTTAAAAATTAGTGTCAGAACTGAATTTAAACATGAACAGTCTGATTGTAGATTCAGGGGTGTGTAACCAGCCCTTCCTGCCTCCATATCCAAGGCTTTTTCTGCTTCTTGGTCAAAGGAACCTTGCTGTAAGGACAATGCGGATGGGGAGATAACCAGGTGCCTGCAGCCCTCCGTGAGGGGAATGCCAGAAGCCTTGTGGGGGATGTTTCTGCGGTGCCTCCTAGGCAGAAGGACGGAGCTCAGAAGAGAAAAATCAGGAGTCTTTCTGGACAGAAGCTGAAAAGATGGTAGTGCCTGGAGAAGACGGGAAGCCAGACACATTTCTCTCTGAAGTGAGCTAACACTGGCCATACAGTTCAAGTCTGTTTCCCAAGGAAAAGATATAATGCTGTCTTGAAACTGTTCTCCCTTCCGCTCCAAAATGAAGGTCAGCAGGAGAGAAGTAGCATCTGAGATGCTAATGAAAGAAAACCCCAATGACTGCAGAAGCAATTTAAAGATTTGCCCAGATTTGTTTAGGCCCCCGTGGCTGTGCCTTCTACGTGCAGTTTCTCCTCAGCAGCCTGGATGGGGAGATAAATACATTTTTTAAAAGTCCAATATTCAGGCACTTTTGAAACTAGGGAAAGCGGAACCTGGGAGGCTTAAAATATTAATCATGTATCCAGGCTTGCCAGAGAAAAGAGGATGGCGTTCTGCAGGTGTAATACAGAAAGAAAATCCCCTCCAGGAACCAGTGATACAGAGGTGGATTTCACTCATGTGTGCACCAGACACAGACGGAAAGCTTGATTCATACTTAATGCAGACCTAGATTCAAAGGCCCCCTTCTTAAAGGGAAAGCGGCTGGCCAGAAGCGTTCCTCCAGGACACTCTGAGACCTCATTAGACTATCATTAAACAGCCAGCGAGGCTCTGCTGCAGCAATAGTCTGAGTCCAGAAACGCAGATGAAAGGCTTTAGGAATGTTGGATTACAAAGCAAAGCAGGAGCATTCAGAGGTAAGAGTTTAATGGCAGGATTCCCTAGTCTCCGGTCCAAAGCCTAGGAAAGATCATCATCAGAACTAACCGGGTCGTGATCCCACTCGTGCATCTCCTTTGAACCCTAGGAGGTGGACTTGGCAGGAGTCATTTTTATTACCCAGGAGCCCCTGGGCCTATCTCCTGTTCCTCCTCAGGGCTCCCTCTCAAGGCAAATCTGCTTCCTGTGCTCACTGTGGTTTCTTGTCACCAGCCAGAGATTCTGTTTCTTCCTAATCTTCAAAATGGCTGCCACACACCAGTTTGCTTTCTTTGCACACCAGTTAAAAGTCTATTCAGCTCCCTGTGTTTTTGCTGCAGAGACTGAACCTGCAAGATCTTTTTTGAAATAAGAGTTTTAAAGCAATGAAAATAGTGAAAGTAGCAACAGTGAGGAAACAACCAGGGCTCTAGAATTTTAGCATTCTTAGGGTTTGGTTATTGGCCGTTAGATTCGGATGTTCCTGGAAGTCTCAAGAACTCAACATTCTGTTTTTATTTCTAAAATGTACATAATTTTCTTTTACCCATTCCTCCCATAAGAATTCCATTTCTTCTTGAAGTGGAATAAGCAGTTTCCTTTTCTTTGTCCTTGCCACAGCCTGTTCAAACCTCTACGTCCTTTTTTCTCTCTCTCTGCTTTGAATGTTTGTGCTTGGAATGCAGAGACGTTCTTCTCTTGATGAAGGCTTCCTCCACCTCCTGCATTTCCCACTCTCCTAGAAGAACCTATAAGGACCTTCATGAGAAACTCTTGAGCAGATGCTCTTCCCCACCTACAAACAACTATATTCTTCAGGACTGGAACCTCAATCACCAGGACCTAAAATGATTTCTTGCACATAGTGGGTGTTTACTTGAAGTAGTCAATGGGGTATGTCTTTGTATAATTGTCAAATTCTTTTATGACTGCAAAGTGACTGGGTCTTGTTGAAACAGCTTTAGACTCAGGGACTCAGGTTTCAGTTTCAGATCTGTTGTCCACTGGCCAAGTGGTGGTGGATGCTTTCCTTAAATGTTCTGAGCCTTACTTTGCTCACTTAAAAAGTGAGGTCAATAACACCTGCCTCACAGTTGTTTTGTTTGTTTTGTGTTTTTTTGCATTAGATTTTTTTTTTCCTTAACAAAAACATGTTCAGAGGAAATAAGGAGCACATTTTGGAAGATACTCCTAGAAACTGTATTTATTTGTGTAAGTTCTAAGACTGGCCCCGGTCTTTAGTTCGTTTGAAGTTTCAAAGAAGAGACTTCAGAGTGGTTGAGTGTTATTCCCAGAGGCTGGGCAGCAGTTAGCAAAATGACCTCGCGGTGTTGGTCTTGCACCGGGCAGAATCAGATCCTGGTTTGTCTGCATGCTGAGTGAGGTCAGTGAAGGGTACATGAGATTTCAGTTCTTTTGTAGCAGGTGTAAAGGTCTCTAAATTCTCATGATGCTTATGTCACCAACCATTTTTGATCTTTAAATTATTAGAATTGACTACAGCTTCTCCCTCTGGTTGCTTTTTCTTATCCAGTTCCCTGTTCAGACTCTTATGGTTCTTTAAAGAAGGATAGCTTTGTAACCCTATGCCAAGTTTGGCCACATGTGTCCTGGACTTTGGCTCCTAAGCCTCTGGCTCTCAGAGGGCCATTCTCCAAAATCTCACTCCTCTAAAGGCACCATGCTGGCACAGGGACTGCCCTTTTCTTTCACTGGGTCACAAGAGATCCTCTAGAAACCCAACCGCATATATTCCCTCACTTCTGGCTTAACAAAGAAAATTCTGGAACAGCAACACACACACACACACACACACACACACACACACACTACATGCTTCACGTTTCTCCCACGTTAGCACCAGATAGTTATTACGAAGGGCCTAGAAGTTGGTAACCTAAAAGCCCTTATCTTGTTCTCTCTTTTCATTCTGGAGGGTTTTGCCCATTTTTTATGGAGTTGTTTTTGTTTCTCATAAATTTGTTTAAGTTCCTTACAGATACAGCACTGTTCACAATAACAAAGACATGGATGGAATTAAGCTAAATGTCCGTCAATGACATACTGAATAAAGAAAAGGTGGTACGTAGACACCATGGAATACTATGTATGCATAAAAAATGAGATCATGTCTTTTTCAGGGACATGGATGGTGCTAGAGGCCTTGATCCTTAGCAAACTAACAGAGGAACAGAAAACCAAATACCACATGTTCTCACTTATAAGTGAGAGCTAAATGATGAGAATATGTAGCTGTTCTGTGTTCACATAGAACACAATGATGGACACATAGGGGGGAACAACATACACTGGGGCCTATTGAAGGGTGGGGAGGTGGGAGGAGAGAGAGGATCTGGAAAAATAACTAATGGATACTAGGCTTAATACCTGGGTAATGAAATAATCTGTACAACTAAGTCCCATGACACAAGTTTACTTTACCTATGTAACAAATCTGTACTTGTATTCCTGAACTTAAAACAAAAGTTTTAAAAAAAGACCTAGACACTTTTCCCTCCCAGTTCCATGAAGTCCCTCAAGGAAGCCTCTTGCTGCAGTACTAAAGACACACACATACAGGAAAGCTCAAGTTAATAGTCATTCGTGCTATGTATCGGTGAACAGCAAGACATGCAATTGACACAGGGAGACAGAAAGTTCAGGTTCATATTTCTAGTTCTTTTTTTTTCCTAGCCAAATTATAATCAGAACCTTGCCTGGTGGGAATAAAATCAGAGCAATGGCTGTTTATTGGATTTGGGAGTATAGTGACATCATGGGACAGTCTGATGTCTCCATCTTCCATTTGGGATGCTTTTGCCAAATGAGAATTAAACAGTGTTATTGCTTTCCTTCCTTAAAGATCTATGATTTCATAAACCTCAATTGGTAAGATCAAAGTCTCAGAATAGAAAGGGTCAGGGGAAAAACAACTTAAAAATTTTACCAAATACGCTTAAAAGACAGAATAGATAAGTATTCTAAAAGTATTCACTTGCTTTACAAGCCAGATTCATGGCTATGAAACCCTGCTCCAATAAATAAGCTTCTCCTGGATGGCTTTCTTCCTTGTTCAGGAAATATTACTGCAGCATTGCAATCTGCCGAGACCAAATATTTCACCAGCTTTATGTTGTGCAGAGTGTACCTCTCTTTCAGCTTTTTAAACCAGCTTTTTCTGGCATGGTATTTGTTGGCTTTTGCGTGCGTGTGTGTGTGTGTGTGTGTGTGTGTGTGTGTGTGTGTGATTTTTTTCATAGATCTCAGAAAAATGTCCAGCTGTTTCACAAGGTGCAAACACATTGCCTGGCTCTGACTCTCTGTTGGATGGATTTTAGATAAGGTGGTTAGGGAAGACTGAATTAAATTTAAACAACGAAATAAGGGAAGGAGTCATTCAAAATTTGGGAAAAGAGAATCCCAGGCCAAGAGACTAGTCATTGTAAAAATGGAAAGGAGGCCAGGACTAGAGTGGAATTGCATGAGTTGGAGAGAGGTGGGCGATAAAACTGTTGGGGCTTAATCACATACGGTTTCATGGGTCATGTGAGGAGTGGTGGCGGGGAGTTGTCATCAAGGTGATAGGCAGCTTGTACAGATTCCAGAGTATTTGATCATTTGCATGACCTTGGAGAGGGCTTGGATCACACCGTACCCAGCAGTTGTGTGGTTCTCTTTTTTATATTTTCATGCTGGTCAGCTTCCTTCGGGCCAAGGTTTTTTTTTTTTTCTAGATACCTTAATGTCTTCATTGAGGTTAGCCTTCATCCTGCTGGCCTGGGGCCCCCTCTTTTTCTGGGAGGTGACTTTGCATATCTCATTCTAACTATACTAATTTTCTAGTTTAACTCTTTGTGGTACAATTTCTTACTTCTTGGAGTGAATATCACTATCACCTTCCTACCCGTGTACCAAAAACATTATTTCATACACACAGTTGCTTTAGGAATCCAGGCCAACAACAGGTTTTTTAAAAATGCTGTTTGGAGTCCAGGTGTGTTGGGAGCTCTAAAAGCAAAAGCCAGACTGAAAACACTCAGCATTCTGAGAGAGAGAGTTAGAAATAAACACTTACGTCATCCCTTTATTCCCCGCATTGATGCAGTCCAGACGGATGATGGCCTAGCATTTTGGATTTGTCTGCTTTCCTCATTAATTCTCCTCTCAATTCTGCTTTTATTATCTACAATGACAATGACACACTATCCCTAGGCTGCTTCTAAAGTCATCTAACTGTCACCAGAGCAGTAAAGACTTGCATCTTTTTGCACAGTAAATAAATTAAAGTGCTTCTGGTATCTGAACGTCTTGATTAAAGCATCATTGTCATTCTTATGATTACTACTATTCTTTGCAAACCTACTGTGTGCAAAGCATAGCTTGTGGCTTTACATAAAATATTTCACTTACTTGTTGCAACAGTGCTTTAAAGCGGAGGGTTATTCGTCTAACACACAGAAGAGGAAAGCAGTCTGAGCATGCTAAAACACATGTCCATAATCAAAGTCTGTTTCTCACCCAGACCTGTACATGCATCCCAAGCTTCACCCACCTGATTCTGTGTGTCTCTTCATTTCCAGACTGTTTTCAACTACTTCCCTTTCAAAGGCTTTTTCTTCTCCCCGAGATTTCTGTCTACCTTTGCTTTCTCTACTCAGAGCATGTCTTCAAAATTTTTCAAGGAAACCATCACTCTTTGTTTTTTGTCTTTCTAATCTCTAAAGTCACAGACCCTCTTTGCTGCAGGAGGCCTTGGAGATTATTTTCTCTGGATGTTTCCAATCTTGAGTCCCCAAATAGTCGACTTCCAGCTGTTTTCAATATTCAGAAATATCTAGTTAAATCACAGCACTGTTTGGTTTGTACAACTCAAATATAAAGTTAAACAATTATTATTTGATGAGTATAATTTGTCTAGTAGAGAGAAATCTTCACAAGATTTGGCTCATGGTGGGGTAAGTGTAGAAGAAAAAAGAATGACAAAGAAAAGTTTTTAGTGAAAACTCTCAGAAATAACACCAATTTGGGCTTGTGTGCTCTTTTATTGACGACTCAACTAATGTCCACTGGGAGGAAAAGTGAACATCGATTAAGGTTTACCGTGAATACAAATTAAGTTTAAGCTGTCCAACTATTCTTTCTAGAGAGTGGCAGAACAGTTATTCATGGAAAATTCATTGTTGCTTCCAATTGAATAGCACTGGCTATTATAAGTTTCTGTTTTTTTTGTAGTTTTTACCCTTTTGTTCAAGTTCTCTGGAGCTTCACACAATGGTTCTCATTGCTATTACAAGTGATGCCTTTCAGGGATGGGGATCTGAGAGTGATGGGCTCACTGTCAGGTATGCTAGCATCGGGAAAGAGGTTATGACTGTCTTCACACAGACAATAGCTGATAAGTCCATTGTTTTCCTTAACAAGGCCTATGAGGCATGTGCAGTGGCTCATGCCTCCCTGCTCTTTGGGAGGTTGAGATGGGAGGATTGCTTGAGCGCAGAAGTAGACCCCATCTCTAAAAAAGAAAAATTTAGTCAGGTGCGATGGTGTGTGCTAGTGGTCCCAGCTGCTTTGGAGGATGAGGCTGGGGGGAATTCCTCGAGCTCAGAAGGTTGAGGCTGTTGTAAGCCGTGTTTGTGCCTCTGCACTCCAGCCTGAATGATAGAGTGAGATCCTGTCTCAGAAAACTGAAAACAAACACACATACACACACAAACAACTCTCATGAGTTTCTCTGTCATTTGACGCTGTTTGCTGCTTCTGCCACATGTCTTAGAGCTTTGAATTACAGATATACTTAACTACTTGAACTTCTGCCTGTGTCCCGGGTTCCTCCTTTCTAGAATGTTCTCTGTCCTACTCTCTTCCCCAGATTCACTTCCTTTTGGAAGCTTTCTACCACATAAAATGACTGGATAAATTCCTCTAATACCTGCTTCCATTATACCTTGAGTATTTTCTGGTATATAATATTCAGTTATTATTAACCATTTATTTCTCTCTCTTCTTACTAGCACTATGTGTTCCTAGTGACCAGGGATGATATTTTACTCTCTTAGCTTCAAAGTCTAGTGCTTGACTGAGATACATGATGAGTTTCTAGTGAAATGAATGACTGGATAAATGAATGAATACATTTGCAATAACAAAATTTTAACCTCCTTGTCTTTTCCTTCATTCACATGGAGCTCTGCGTCACATTGCAAAAGCCCTTCCAGTGTCTTGTCCAAGCCCATGCATCAACTCGACTTGTATTCCTTCATTATCATGGCAATAAAAAGTAGGGAGTTTAGAAGGAAGAGAAATGGGATGAGGGAGGGAGGAACAGAGAGGAAGCAGCCAGGAAGAGATAGTCACATCAGAATAAAAAGGTTTATTTCATTGATGAGGAAACTGAGACTGAGAAAGGAATGTGACTTGTGTAAGTCACACAGGAGAGACCAGAACCTGGTTTTATGGCTGCCAACCCTGCGCCTTTCCACTGTGTCATGAATATTTCAGCAAAAGCATCTGCCACACGCAGATGAAAACATACTGGTTCATTTCCAAAGACAACAACCTCATTGTCAGGGTCATGGGTTGAAATATAAAGAATTATTCCTGATTTAAACACAGCCTCTCACTTGGAGCAATGACTTAGGCTAATTTTGCAGGCGGCATGTTTTCCTTTGAGATTTCTCACCGGATCTGTTCCCCATCTCCTAGATTGCATAAGGGTAATGATGAATTCCGTGACTAGATCCCAACTTCCTGAGACTCAAAATAATCACTGTTCTGTTTTCCACGGGAGATGAAGATATATATTAGGATTTTAACATGCTTTGAATATCCACTTTCAGAACAGGAGACATCCGCAGCAGGTGGGGCTTGCAAATGATATTTCTAATCAGATGTTCATCCAGAAAGTAATTAACTTTAGGAAAGTAAAGGCCCTAGAGGCTTCTGAAAAGATTTCCTTACTCTCAACTCTCCCTGAGCATTTCTTGATCTTTGCCTCCCCCCCCTGAGCTGCAGAGCCCAGAGGGAAGATGAGAAGCAAGTCCTGCTGATAAGGATGCAGATCACATTTGGGTGACTCAGAGCTGTGCGGTAAGAAGCCTTCCTTCCACCTGTCCTCTCACCACCCCAACCCCAGAGCCCTCAAGGTTGTATTTTCTCATGTTTGTGAATTGCTCAGAGCTCTGCCAGGCTTTTCAGTTTTATCTGGCCTTCTGCCTTGGCTGCCTTGCCTCTCCTTTTAGGAAATTCAAGGGAGGAGAAATGAATAATCTGTTTCTGAAGTCAGAGAGACAGGAGTCTCAGCCCTGGGTCGCCCCTTCCTACCTGGGTAGCTGTGGATGAGCTGCAGCCTCTTTCCGAGTCTCCATTTCTTACGGATGACCTGGGTTATGAGAGGACCATGGAGACGCCCCACCGAAAAAGTCCGAAGAAAGCACTCAGCTTGCTGCCTGCTTCCTAGAGGTTTCTCAGCAGAGTGTTCATATTATGCTCTAGCTCTATCCTGTCTCTTTGTGATGAAACCAAGTCTGGATAGAGTTTGGCTAGTGTGTTAGTTTCCTGGGGCAGCTGTAACAAAGTACTATAAAGTGGGCATCTTAAGACAACAAAAATGAAATGTCTCACAGTGCTCAAGACCAGAGGTCCTAAATCAAGGCATTGGCAGGGCCACGCTCCCTCTGAAACTTGTAGAAGAGCTTTTCCTTACCTCTTTTTAGCTTCTGGTGGTTTGCCAGCAATCTTTGGCATTCCTGGGCTTGCAGCTGCTTAACTCCAATCTCTGCTCTCGCTGTCACATGGAGATCTCCCCGTGTGTCTCTGTCTTCACATGGCCATCTTCTTATAAGGGCACTAGGCATGACCTTATCTTAACTTATTGTATCTGCAACAGCCCAATTTCCAAAAATGATTGCATCTGAGGTACTGGGGATTAGGACCGCATATTTTTATTGTGGGTGATGGGTACAGACACAATTTAACTTATACGAGGTAGATACTAAACTATATGCTAATATATTTCAGTCTATTTAGTCAGTGTAAAATACAAACTTCTATCTTGATTAGATGTCAGTTGGGAAATGTATAATTCATTTTACTTCATTCTTCTTTAGTCTACTTTTTAAGTCTTTCTCCTCCATTCCAAGCCTCCCAGCCATTATTTTCATTATCTAATCCACTATTTGCCCAGCAGTCAGTGTTCTCTCCCTAACATCTTCTCCTTTCTAGAACGATTGTCTGTCTAGAGCAGTCGTCTTTTTCTTCCTAGAGTGAAGGTCAAACTTACCTTCACACAAATTATCTTTCAGGACCTACCCCTCATTCACCTGTGGGGTGACTAACTGTCCCAGTTTGTCCTGGAATGCCCTGGTATTAGCATTAAAATGTTTGCACCCTGAGAAATCCTTCCGTCCTGGACAAGCTGGTTTTCACCCTGTTACTTTTCTACATGTTTTAGCTAAAGATACTCTCTGGCTACTACAGATTTAGCTTTGTTTTGCCACATGTGTGTTGTATTGGCATTAGCTGTTCGCTCATTGTGCTCTGCTGCTCAATTACATGTTTCTTAAGGGATTTAAATCCAGACAAATCTGGGTTTGAATTTCAACTCTTGTGGCCTTAATCAACGTATACATTATTGATGTCCATCAAAGTCAAAAGATGCAAAAGGGACATAAAACTATATATCCTTTGGTTGTAGTGAGGTTAAATTAGATATGATGAATAAACCACCTGGCAGAGTGCCTGACAGATACTAAGGTATTGCAGAAATGGTAGATGGTTTTTCACTGGTGAGTATGTGTGTATACTCTAGCACACCTGTGTTCAGTAAGTGCTTTTGAATGAAACTCAAAGCTCCAGAGCTCAAATCTCTTGAGCAATGATCTTTCTATCCTGTCATTTTCTTTCTCTGACTTAAAAATAAATCTATTCTTTCAGAGGCTAGTTTTACTAAAAATTTGGTTCAAAGCCTTGCCAAATAACGTAGGATATGACAGATGTATTTCCTATAGATATTTTACTACTGGAATTTTCCATGTGTCAATAATTTCCTACCCTCCAGTAGATTTTGATCTTGCCAGATTCCTTGCCTGGTCCATGAAGGGAAAACAGAAAATGGAAAGACCTTGAACTCCTTCTTGTACTCCAGCTCTCATGCACTCAAAATACAAACTCATTTAAAGTGAGCGTGGCATCGTCAGCTAAAAGTTGAGAGTAATTTAAAGGCTTTTCTTCTCTATCAGCTCCCCGAGCCCCTCCAAACAGAAACATTTTAAACTGATGCCTCTTGAGAGTTCTGTGTATGGGGTGTAGAGAATGAATGAGATTTCCTTCCACCCCAGAGGGGAACAGGAAAAATTCTGATTGTGGTCAACTGTCTTCAGCCTCTGGTTTTCCCTAAGATCCTCATTGTGGGGCCACTTGTTCTTTGTATCTAGTGGGTATTTGATGTCATGGTGAGATTAATAATTCACAGAGTCTGGGCAGTATTTTTCCACTGAGGGCTATGTGCAGACAAAAGCTGAGTGCTGGCAAAAGCCCGAGGGCTCCTGACAAGGTCGGATGCCTTGTGCTTCGGCAAGTGCTCAGGATGCCCAGTAACCCCTTCCTTGCTGAAAATGACACACAGAAAGGCAGGAATTTTTGAAGGACTTTTAGCTTTATTGGCTGGGATTAAAATAAGTTCAATTAAATAGACCTCTAGAGATGGCAAATGAACAACAACAACAGAGATAAAATGTAAATAAAATTTTAATTATCAGTTCCAAATAATAATTTAAGAGGGGTTATCAAATCATGCATCATTAATTGTTATAGATGATGAGAAGGTTAGTTAGGGGAATAGGAGGTGTGATCTATGACTCTTATTATTACTAGTGCTTATTTTGATTATTTCTAGCTACCACTTCTTTGAGTTCCAGGAATTCTGCATTGCATCTGATATCACCTCTGATTTTTACACTAATTCTTTGAAACAGACAACCTTATTCCCATCTAGAAAATACAAAAAACTGGCTGATACAGTCAACAAGGCATTTCAAAGGCCACAAAGGTGGCAAGAGGTGGAGCCAGTGTTTGATCCTAGAGTGATATAATCTTTGGATATATATCCCCACTTTCTATATGTGCTATATCACCTTCCAGTAATAATTAAAAATTAATGGTCATGAAAAAGGTTCTTAGCATTTTGCAGGGATATAAGAGTTTTGAAGCCACCTATATCCCTTTCTGCTTGCTTCTCATAGCAGCCCTGGGAGGAACAGGTTGGGGATGACTGCCTCCAACTGGCAAATGCAGAACTTGGAAGGAAGTTAAGTGATTCCCAACCCCACTAATTAGTGAGCAAGGTGCTCCTCGAACTCAAGACTTCTGACTCCACCACTAGAGCGTTGTATTTTGTGTTTCAGAGAACAGAAGCGCTTACATCAATGGTAGCTGCCATTTTTGGTTCCAAACTGAGCCAAAGGAGATGAGGCTGGAGACAGGTCTGAACTCAGTATTCTGTCTTTGCTGATCTCTAAATCTACTTTGCTAAGCCCATGTGGTTTCCTGGGCAAAAGGGCTCTTATCAAACTTCTAATGGCCATGATGAGGTCTGCCATCTTTTGTTCCTGTCCATTTTCAAACTCTGGTTATCCAGCCTCCTAGTGATACTATGATCTCAAAAACCTTTTTATAAATTCATTTTCTACTTTAATCCCCCAGAATCAGGTTCTGCTCTTCGTAGCTGAGAATTCTGACTGACACAACATTTCACCAGCACTGTATGCAAAGCAGCCACAGTGCTGCTGTGTAGACTGTCTTCAAGTAACCCTGGCTCCTACCCATTCCCTTTTCTTAAAACCATAGATTATGTGCACCGTACGTTCATACTTTTGCTAACCCATCATCTCCACTATGTTTTATTGAACAATTTCATGCAATTGCCTGATACATGATTCTTAGAACTCTTAAGGGGCTGGTTTTAGGTTCACTCCAGGAAGGAGAGGAAAGCCTAATGAATATGGAGAAGGAGAATGACAGTTGTAAAAGAACTTCAGCTGGTTGGGATTTCCCTAGCCAGTACACTGACTTTTTCTCCTTCCTTTTCTCTTGCTATTTTCCCCACCATCTACTGTCTCCTTCTTTTCTTTTTATTATCATTTTCTTTTTAACTTTCTCCAGTAGAAGAAAAATGAGGAATATTTGGATCTCCTGGAGTCCAAACATCAATTTGAGCCTCTTTTGCTATGAATGTGTTCTACATTATTTACCATGCTAATGCAAAATTACCTTGTTTAATCTTTGCAAGCCTTTAGAGGGCAAGATTATTATGTTCTTGTTACTGAGCAAGGAGAGGGAGTCTAAACTGAAGTTTGAGGCATAATGGGACTTGTTCTTAGCAGGGTGGCTCCTAAGCAACCCTCCCTTCTTTTCCATGAGGTTGCCAGCTTCAGTTAAGGGGCAGCACAACACAGGCATTAGGACAACAGACAAGGAAATACAAAGCTTTTGGGGTACTTGCTCTGCTACTTACCTACCAACCGTGTATCCTGAACAAGTTGCTCAAACTCTTCACATCATAGGCAACACCATGTGAGTGCAGGAATGGGAGTGTGGGAGTGTGCATGTTGGATACTCAGTGGAGGATAAATAGAATTAAGGCATTTTGTTTGAAATGTTTCTTTTGCCTTACATTCAGTTTGCTTCCCTACATCGTGCCTCTTGACATATCTCTGGAAGGCATGTGATCTAGCTTTCTTTACCAGCAAGCAAATGTCTGAGTCTGTGAGGGCTACTGCCACCAGATATATTCTCCTGGTCTCTTCACTTGGGAAAGATGTGCTGCCAGAGCACAGAGTCTTGTCTTTTTTTTTTTTTTTAAAGCTCAGTAAACTGATCACATTTACTACTTACTTATAATAAAATCAGATGGGGACTGGAGTAGAGCACATGTAATAGTAATTCTTAATTTTGCCTATAATTGATGAGGTCTGGGAAGTTAAGAGTCACATTTCTGCCCCAGGAAAATGATTGACTACATTGTCGGGCTTTCAAATAGATTGCTTGTGGCTCTAATGCATTGGGCACAGTCGGGATAAATTCTTGGTTCGGCTACTTACTTCTAGGCCAGATTATTTAATCATTCTACGTCTCAGCTTCTTCTTCCAATTTGAGGATAATAATTCTAGAACCTTATTCTTGGAAATGGAATGGTTGTAAAGATTAAACAAGAAGATCTCTGTTAAGCAGTTAGCTCTGTGTCCGACTCAGAGAAAACCTTCAGTTAATGTTCACCATTATTATGTTCAGTACCTAAGACACAGTAGTTGATGATAAATAGCAGTCATATGTCCCACTGTTTGGTTGTAAGGTGGCATAAGTCATATAGGTACAGTGACCTAGTACTTTTTCATTAGAGAAAAATTGGCAAATCTGCTCCTTGGAGTCAGGCTTCTATTTTAAGGGACTCAACTGGCAAAAATAAGAGTTTTATATGCTACCTTCGCTGAAAAATATAAAATCTACCTTTGTGTTCTCAACCTAAAAAATATTGAGAAGTAGACAAAGCTTTTTTTTTTCTTTTTACTTTTTCAAAATGACTTGGCTAGTGCTATAGAAGTGGAAGAGAGTGGATAAAGGACAGGAGGAGGTGAGCTGCTTGAAAAGCATTTTATAGTGTACCAAGAGATGAGTTCTGCTATTCTTTTTTTTTTTTTTAAACAGAGTCTCACTCTGTGTCCCAGCCTGGAATGCAGTGGTGTGATCTCAGCTCACTGCAACTTCCACCTCCCAGGTTCAAGTGATTCTCGTGCCTCAGCCTCCCGAGTAGCTGCAATTACAGATGCCCAGCACTACACCCAGATAATTTTTGTATTTTTGGTAGAGACGGGGTTTCACCATGTTGGCCAGTCTGGTCTCGAACTCCTCACCTTAAATGAGTCTCCCGCCTCGACCTCTCAAAGTGCTAGAATTACAGGTGTGAGCCACCACACCTGGCTTTCTAATCATTTCAAAACTCAACACCTTTGTGTGTGTAAGATTCCTTGGCTAAATTGCATACTGTATAGAGGTACAAATTGTGATTAGAATTTTCTTTGTTTTTCACATGCATATTGTTCCTATGTAGTAAGTAAAGTGTCTTTTTACCTATCCATACTGTGTTTTTTGTTGTTGTTTTGAGACTTGCCATTTTGCCACACTGACCTTGAATTCCTGGGCTCAAGTGACCCTCTCACCTCGGCCTCCCAAAGTGCTGAGATTACATGTGTGAGCTGCCACCTCCAGCTCATACTGTTTTATTTTCAGTTTCTCCCATTTTATGCCTCTGTACTTTTGTCCATGCTGTTTTATCTGCCAGGAAAACATCTGGCTGTTTAAGTCATCTCTCAACACTATGCTGAAATGTCACATCCTCTGGAAGGGGGCTGCTGGCACCCAAGGAAGGCTGGTTGATCCCTTGAGATTTCTCAGACTGGAAGCAAGACTACCCCTGGCACACCAGCTAGAGATTAGCAAGTACTCAGATAATCGGGCATAGCCAGGACAAACAACAGGATCGGTACTCTCAGAAAAAAGTCCTTCGGATAGTTTAAGGTGTTCACTTGGCCAAATTGTCTTGATCCTATCTATAAGAATATTAAACTCTTGTTGTTTCGGGCGTCGTATTACAAGGAACAGATGTGTGCTGTTTTCAGAAAGAACAGCCAGGGCTTGGCTTTTGTTTTGCACCACCTGTTAGTCGAAATAAAACTAAATTTCACTTTCTCATTTCCTCTTTTTTGAGACAGTGTCTTGCTCTGCTGCCCAGGCTGGAGTGCAATGGTGCCATCTCAGCTCACTGCAACCTCCGCCTCCCAGGCTCAAGTGATTCTCCTGCCTCAGCCTCCCAAGTAACTGGGATTACAGCACCCACCATCACACCCAGCTAATTTTTGTATTTTTAGTAGAGACAATGTTTCAGCAGGTTGGCCAGGCTGGTCTTGAACTCCCGACCTCAGATGATCCACCTGCCTCAGCCTCCTAAAGTGCTGGGATTACAGGCATGAGCCACTGTGCCCAATCAACTTTCAAATTTTTAAAAATAGATATAATGATAACTATTTGAAGGTCTGACATGAGATCAACTATGATAATGTATTTCAAGTATCAAGCATGCCTCTGGGATCCAGTAGACACTCACTAAACAGTAGTTATCATAAAGTACTCTGTCCTTACAGGACATTCTGGGGTGCCTTTCTAAGAAATGGCAGTTCACTTCCCATTAAACAGACATGAAAACCTCTTTGTACAAAGTGGTCCTTGAGGTATCTCATCATAGAAACAGCCTAACTGCATGAGTTACTCCATCTTTTTGGAAATGATAACTCTGCCAACTACAAGGATCATATTCATGAGAAATATCATTGGTAATTATTGTTGCTAGTGAAATCAAGATATAATAAAATAAGTGGGTTTATGGATAGACAATTAAAATGACATTACAGGTATTTTTAAAAAGCAAATAAATCTTATAAAGGACACTTAATTTCAAAACACAGCTGATTCATCAAGATTAAAATCTTGCTTTTTTTTCACTATAGAAAGTGCTGTTATCACAATTATACTGATGAGGAACCAGGCTTAGAGAGGTAAAGTGTAAACTGCATTTCTTATTTCATTTCCCTTCATGACATTTTATTTCATTTATTTATTATCTTTAGAGAGACATAGTCTTGTTCTGTTGCCCAGGCTGGAGTACAGTAGCATGGTCATAACTCATGGATACCTCGAACTTACGGGCGTAAGCTCCCTATCTGCCTCAGCCTCCTGAGTAGCTGGGAATACAGGCTAATCCCTGGCTAATTTTTTATGTGTCATCATCCCTGGCTAATTTTTTAGTTTTGTAGAGATGGAGCCTCACTATGTTGCATGGCATTTATTAATAGTAGTTTGCGTGAAAAATTTGAATGATTCTTTTGACATTCTTTACTGTTTATTTTTGTTATGAATTCTCCAAGAAATCAGGCTTGCTTTTGGTTGTTATTTTATTAGTACCGTGACCAGGTACATCATACTTCTGGAAAACACAGGCAAGGTACAAGAGTGGGAGAGAAATCATAGTAGCACTTTCTTTCTTTCTTTCTTTCTTTTTTTTTTTTTTAAATGACTGTTCTATTTTAAACTAATTTAGGACTTAGAGAAAAATTATAAAAAGAGTATAAACTGTTATTTTATATCCCACGTCCCATTTCCTCTAAAGTCAACAATATTAATATCTTACTGACTATAGTGCAGTTATCAAAACCAGGAAATTTACATTGGTACATACTATTAACTAAATTATAGCTTTTTCAAAATTCACCCGTTCTTCTCATTAACCTCCTCCTCCTCGTCCTCCTCCTTCTCCTTCTTCTTCCTTTTCCTCTTCAAGACAAGCTCTTGTTCTGTTGAATAGGCTGTAGTGTAGTGGCATGATTATAGCTCACTTTAGTTTCAAACTCCTGGGCTCAGTCAATCTTCTTGCTTCAGCCACTGGAGTAACTGGGATTAGAGGTACGAGCCACTGCTCCTAGTAATTTTTTTTTTTTTTTTTTTTACTATTCCAATTCAAGATCCTACATTGCATTTCATTGTTATTTCTCCCTAGTCACCTTCAGTCTATAACAGTTCCTCAATCTTTCTTTGTCTTTCATGACTTTGACACTTCTAAAGAGTAATGATCAGTTATTTTGTAGAATGCCCCAAGATTTCGGTTTGGGTAATATTTTCTTATTTTTGAAATAAGGCTATGTATTTTTTTTTCCAAGAATGCCACAGAAATAACGTGGTTGCATCCTCCTCAGTGTATGATATCTAGGGCTTCATAATGTTGACATTTCTTATGTGATGCTTACCTCGGTCATTTGATTACGCTTGTGTCTTCCTAGTTTCTCCATTGTAAACTTAGTGTCTTTTCCTTTGATGTTGATAAATATCTTAGGTGAGATACTTAGAGATTATGCAAATATCATTTCTTTTCTAACTCCCATACTTTAATTTATGGATCATGTCTGTATCATTTGTGGCATTTGCCTACTGAGATTCTAGATTCCTTCTTTTCCTTCTGTATCTATTAATTGGAGTTCTACGGCCTCTTCTTCTTGATTTGCATATTTATTTTATTTCATTTAATCATATCTGTAGAGTGTATTTGTGAAATTGTATGGGTTAAAATCCAACACACTACCATTATTTATTATGTACAAGTAGCATTCACACTCCACAGTGGCCTTGGCTGGATTTGAAATTGCGCTGGGAAAGAGGAGTGGAGATGCAGATTAAGCTCAAGGCCTCAGCCTTCCCCTCCAACATGAATTGAAATAATTATATTTATATCAGCATGTTGAGTTCTCATGTGGATATGGAGGTAGAGCATAAAAATGTAAGAGAGAGAAAGAGAAGGAGAGAGAGAGAGAAAGAAAAAAAGGGCTGCATGAAACCAGGTAGGAGAGAGAACAGAGTAGCTCTTTCTAGAACTGCTTCCTGAGTAGACGCAGGCACCAGCAACCTGTTATGCTATTCTTGAGTAAGCAGAACGAGAAGTTACCTATTTATCTTGAGAAAAAGTACCTATACTTTTAGGAAACTTGGTTACATTTTAAAAAATGCAATAATCAAGCATTCTTCTGTAATGAAATTTATCTCTGACCAAATAGAACTCTTAGATATTTTGTCTTATTTCAAAATATCTAATTACATTTTAACATAGGGCTAGTCAGCAACATTGACTGAATCTTTTGTGAGACTTCAAGGGAGGGATTGAAAGAAGTAGGAGACATGCAATGTTCTGGAAAGACTTCTGTGTTATCTGGAATAATGAGCAGGGAAAGCTCTCCAAATAACTCAAATGCTGAATTAGAAACCAGAAATTCAAATTCTAGTCTTGAGTTATTATCCTGGGGGCTTAATATCCATATCTGAAAAATGAGGCTGTTGTATTTGATGGTCTCTGAAATCCCTCTCTTTCAGTACTCATATTCTGCGCTGTTCTCTGTAATATGTTTGTTTAATGTTGGTTTAGTGGGTATGTTGTATTTATTTATAAGGAATGCCTAGAGAGTTTAAAGCATTTTAGCCTCAGGGTCTATGAACTAGAAGTGCCCGAAAGAGGACGAATGCAAGCTGCCAGGATTTGCAAAGCTTTGAAAGGCTCTGGGAATTCCTGAAGACAAATACACCAAGCCCTTCTGCACTTGATGTTTCAGTGTAATTGTTCGAATTCAGTTCTGCTGGGCACATATGTTAGAGAGTTTGGTTTTAAGCCTAGCATATGGTGGCTTTGGAATAAAGTTTGAATTCTTTTTAAAATCCTTGGCTTGTGCATCTTCCTAGTTCTAGCAAATGACAGAAAAGAGAGTGAGAAGACCAGTCTAGTTAGAGGTATTATGTAAGTGAAGGCTGCTTTTCTCCACTGAGGAAGCTGACATTTAGCATTTGGAAGCTCGAGTCGTGTTTTGTTTGTTTGTTTGTTTTGTTTTGTTGTTTTCTTTCTTTGTGTTTGTCTTTGTGTCTGTCTATCTTGGTTTGAATCTGTTCTCCTACCTTCTCTCTCTTCCTCCTTCCCTTCCTCTCTCTCTCCCCTTCTTCCCTCCCTCCTTTCCTTTTTTGCTAATGAGTTCCGTGGGGGGTAATTTATGACCCCTAAGATGAATAGAGATTTTTCTATGAGACAAATGTCTATTTATTGCAAAGCTATGTAAAGAAGAGAGGCCGCAGGCAACATGGTTTCTCTATGTAACCAGGCCAGAGCCTGCTCTCAGCTGAGGGATAGCCCCTCCTGGGATGCCGTCCAGGTAAAGAGGAGAACTAATTCATTTTTCTCAGCAGATCCTAAGTCCTCTGAGTTCTGCATTTGTGATTTTTTTTTCATGTGGAAATTAGAGTCAGAAGGAAGCTTGCAGTCCCTTTTGGTCAGTGTGCTCCAAGGTGAGTTGAAGTTTTGGAGGTACCACAAGGTTGTTAAGGTTAAGTGAGGGAGTCTCTGAGTCCTCCAGTCAGTCCTACTTTAGGTGATATTATAGGCAGTTCAGAGCATGGAGAGTAGAGCTAGGCTCACTGCTATAAGCTGATTATTAGCTGTCAGAGCCAGGTCATGTTACTTAAACTGCCTGTGTCCAAGGTCCTCATTTATATAATGGGAATAATAATTACGCTACTTACCTCACAAGGATGTGAGAGAATTAAATGAGTTAGTACATTTAAATTACTTAGAACAATTAAAGGCATATAGTAAGTGCCATATACATTTTTTTCTGCTATGACTAATAGTATGTATAGCATCATCACTAAAATTTCATACATCAGTTCACTTGATGAGAGGGTTTTGCTGTTAAGAGCCTACTTAAACAATCTCTCTCACACACACTGGTATTTTTCTAATTTTATCCAGAACAAAAAAACCAAAAAACCTTTTTATATAGTCAGCTAAGCTCTGCTTGAACGTGCCTGGTGATAAAGGGCTATTTCGCCAACTTATGTGGCTGCCTGCTTTGTTGACAATAAGCTCATTCTAATGAGCTAAAATCGGTTTACTTGTAGGTTTCATCCATCCAACCTTAGTTTTTCTTTCTGGAATCATATAATATTAGCCACTTTTACTTTCATACAACAGCTAGTCTTCCACCCAGCCAAAAGATTAAACATCATTGATGAGATCAAGTCTCTTTGCTTACTTCCAATGAGTGTGAGCTCACTACTGCTTGAGGCTGCTTCCCTGTTTGTTGGTGAATCTGATAATTAGATATTCTTCCTTCAACCTGAGTAGTTTCCTTGTAACATGCACCCACTGTCTTCCCTACAATTGCTTAACACTTCAACTCTCCTAATCCAAATGGGCTTTGAGATGATAAAAGAGAGTCCCCTTTTGTCTTTTCCAGGACAATGGTTCTTTCAACTGCTCCTTATGTGTAGAATTTCTCTAGGATTCATCATTCTGTCTGGATCTATATAAATGAAGCTGAAGTTCTGATCATGACCATTCCCTGGATCACTCCTACCCCTGCATTCTTGGAGCCTCAGAGTTTTGAACTCCTGAGCTCTTCCTTTCTCATTCACCTGCTGGAGTTCATTCTTTTTGATACCCACTATAGGGAAAGCACCTCATCCTGCTACAGTGGGGTATAGAACTCTGATGTCTTCATACAAACTGCTGCCTCTTCTGAGCTGTGGGCATTGGGAACAGCCAGCAGCTACTTTAGGGCAGGAGAGCTCCCTAAACTCCACCTGAAGGCCTCACCTTCCCACACTATCTCCACTGAGCACCTAAGTGATGATGTTGTGTCCCTAAGTCTCAGGGGTAAACTGAGGCAGTCTGTTTCTTTTCAGGACTGACACAAGTCTATGGGGCTGGAGGATGAATGACAGCAAAGGACAGGCCCTCTTGCAGGAGGACAGTACTTCCTGCCCCTGCCCTCAAATGCATATGCAAAAATAATTTCCTGTTCTGTGCATGAGGTTACTTTCTGTGGTCCCATTGATATGATTTGGCTATGGCCCCACCCAAATCTCATCTTGAATTGTAATAATCCCCATACATCAAGATTGGGGCCAGGTGGAGATCATGGAATCATAGGGGGTGGCTTCCCCTATACTGTTCTCATGATAGTGAAAAAGTCTCATGAAATCTGATGGTTTTGTAAGTGGAAGTTTCCCTGCACAAGCTCTCTTGCCTGTTTAATATATGACTTTGCTCCTCATTCACCTTCCACCATGATTGTGAGCCCTCTTCAGCCATGTGGAACTGTGAGCCAATTAAACCTCTTTCTTTTATAAATTACCCAGTCTTGGGTATGTCTTTATTAGCAGTGCGAGAACAGACTCATACAGTAATTGGTACCACTAGAGTGGGAATCTGCTGTAAAGATACCTAAAAATGTGGAAGCAATTATGGAACTGGGTAACAGGCAGAAGTTGGAACAGTTTGGAGGACTCAGAAAACAGGAAAATTTGGGAAAGTTTGGAACTTTTTACAGACTTGGAGGGCTCAGGAGACAGGAAAATATGGGTAAGTTTGGAATTTCCTAGACACTTGTTGAATGGTTTTGACCAAAATGCTGATAGTGATATGGAAAATCAAGTACAGATTAAAGTGGTCTCAGATAGAAATGAGGAACTTGGGAACTGGAGGAAAGGTGACTCTTGTCATGCTTTAACAAAAAGACTGGCAGCATTATACTCCTGCCCTAGAGATCTGTGGAACTTTGAACTTGAGAGACATGATTTAGGGCATCTAGTGGAAGAAATTTCTAAAGAGCAAAGCATTCAAAAGGTGACTTGGTGCTGTTAAAAGCATTCAGTTTTATGTATTCACAAAGATATGATTTAGAATTGGAACTTATATTCGATAGGGAAGCAGAGCATAAAACTTTAGAAAATTTGCAGCCTGACAATGCAATAGAAAAGGAAAACCCATTATCTGAGGAAAAATTTAAGCCTGCTGCAGAAATTTGCATAAGTAATGAGGAGCCAAACGTTAATCATCAAGAGAATGCAGAAAATGTCTTCAAGGTATGCCAGAGAGATTTGCAGCAGCCCCTCCCATCATAGGCCTGGAGGTCTAGGAGGAAGAAATGGTTTCACGGGCTGGGCCCATGGCCTCCCTGCTCTGTACAGCCTAGGGTCTTGGTGCTCTGTATCCCAGCCACTCTAGCTCTGGCTAAAAGAGAGCAAAGTACAGACCAGGTTTCAGAGGGTGGAAGCCCCAAGCCTTGGCACCTTCCATGTGGTGTTGAGCCTGAGGGTGGACAAAAGTCAAGAATTGAGGTTTCAAAACTGCTGCTTAGATCTCACAAGATGTGTGGAAATACCTGGATGCTCAGGTATAAGTTTGCTATAGGGGTGGGGTCCTTATGGAGAACCTCTGCTAGGGCAGTGTGAAAGGGCAATGTGGGGTGGGATCCCACACACAGTCCCTACTTGGGCACTACCTAGTGGGGCTGTGAGAAGTGGCCCACCATCCCCCAGAGTCCAGGGGATGGGTAGACCCACCAATAGCTTGCACTGTCCACCTGGAAAAGTGGCAGATACTCAATGCCAACCCATGAAAACAGTCAGGAGGGAGGCTGTACCCTGCAAAGCCACAGGAACGTAGCTCCTCAAGACCTTGGGAACCCACCTTTTGCATCAGTGTGACCTGGATGTGAGACATGGAGTCAAAGAAGATCATTCTGGAGATTTAAGATTTGACAGTCCCCTCCCACATACGGGATTTTGAACTTTCATGGGGCCTGTAGCTCCTTTGTTTTGGCCAGTTTTTTCCATTTGGAACAGGTGTATTTACCCAATGCCTGTCTCTTCATTGTATCTAGGAAGTAACTGTCTTTCTTTTGATTTTACAGGCTGGTAGGTGAAAGGAACTTGCCTTGTCTCAGATGAGACTTTGGACTTGGACTTTTGGGTTAATGCTGGAATGAGTTAAGACTTTGGGGGACTGTTGGGAAGGCATGATTGTGTTTTGAAGTGGGAAAGTGACACGAGATTTGGGAGGGGACAGGGGCAGAATGATGTGGTTCGGTGTTTCCTGACCCAGATCTCATCTTGAATTGTAATAATCCCCACATGTTAAGGACAGGGCCAGGTGAAAATAATTGAATCATGGGAATGGCTTCCCTTATACTGTTCTTATGGTAGTAACTAAGTCTCAAGAGATTTGATAGTTTTATAAATGGGAGTTCCCCTGCACAAACTTTCTTTCCTGTCACGTTATTGATGACTTTGCTCTTCATTCACCTTCCACCATGGTTGTGAGGCCTCCCTAACCATGTGGAACTATGAGTAGATTAAACCTCTTTTCTTTATAAATTACCCAGTCTTGTATGTGTGTTTATTCACAGTATGAGAACAGACGAATACACTCAACCACCTGCTCAAACATGTCTTACCCGTCTGAACTCAAGGTGGGACCCCCAGTACACAGGAAAAGCTTTGTAGGCCTTGTCATCTTCACATTATCTCACCTTGACTCTGAATCAGGAATGAATTACCATGAAATAAATGATGATGCAAATGTACATGTTGGGGTGAATCTGTAGTAGTGACAGGAAGTGTTCTTCAAGAACACTTATGTAGGCGTGAACAAAAGGGTGCTTCCATAAGAAGATAGTTTTTGACAGGCACAGTGGCTCACGCCTGTAATCCCAGCACATTGGGAGGTCAAAGCAAGTGGATCCTTTGACCTCAGGAGTTTGACATCAGCCTGGGAAACATGGCAAAATTCCTTCTCTACCAAAGATCCCAGCAACTAGGGAGGCTATTGTGGGAGGATCGCTTGAGCCTGGGAAGAGGAGATTGCAGGGAGCTGTGATCAAACCACTGCACTCCAGCCTGGGTGACAAAGTAAAAGCCTGTCTCAAAAAAAAGATTTAAAAAGATGGGATTTGACCTGAGTAGGGTTCAAACAAATAAAGAGTGATGAGCTGCAAATTTTAACTGGGATTCTAGTGCAATATGTGTATATGTAAGCTCAGTATAATTTCCTGGGATATATGAAGAGAATAAAATGGGATCGCTTTGGGGAATAATTAAAATAATTAGGTTTTAAATTAGAACCATTGACTTGGAAGGCTATTTTCTAATGGTGATTTACTCTAATGCAAACAAACAAACAAAAAATCAATACTATTTGTGTGGTGCAATCTCATTCAAATTGCTATATTTAGTTAGCATTTACACCTTACCAAGGCTGACAGTAATTGTTTATTTGTCTATAATGGTCAAGTTGCAACCAGACAATCTAAAAAGAAAATTAAAGTCCTTGTTTTATCATTTATTATTTGTCAATTGCATTCATTATTCTTTAGGTAGATTAGGTGCAACTTCTAGGCCTTAGCTCTTTTAAAACAACTTTGAAATTGCTTAATTTATGACTTCAAGTTTTCACCCCCAAACAAAACTATTAGGAATGTGGAATATTTTTTCAAACCCACTTATTCGTTTATGAATTTATGAAAAAGATATTTATTAAACCTATAAAATGTGTAAGGCAATATGCTAATCAAAATGGGGAATTCAAAAATGAATGATATTACCTTTGCTCTCAAATAATGGAAGAGAAGAATCTTTTGCATTTTGTCAGGATGAGGGAGAAGCGTCCCTTGCATTTTAATCCGAGATAGAGTAAAATTATTGTTTGCATGGTGTCAAAAGCCAAGTGCAATGGAATTAAGTAGGAGGGAGCTACAACAATTTAACTGTGGAGTCGGGAGGACTTCAAATAGGAGATTTTCTTAGGGAAAAATTTCAGGTAAGAGTCTTCAGGGAATAAAGCAAGGTATGAACCAAGACCTGGAAGCTGGAAGTCTAGAACATATTCAGAGAATAGCAGGTATTTTGATGCTGATGAGGAATATCGTATTTTGAAAGAACTAGGGCTAACAGTGCAGCTTTTCTAGATTGTTCAAGACTCTAGCAGACAGGCTTTAAGGAGTATGTCCTCTGCCTTTACCCAGTGGGAAGACTGAGGAGATTGGAGCAGAGGAATAGCATGACTTGGCTTCTGCAGTTCCCCTTGTCCCCTTTTGTAGGGGGAGGCGTTGTTTTTCTAATCAAATCCATCCCAAAGACCTATGTTACAGGTCTTATTAGAACTCTCACTTTGCAGATGAACAAACTGGCACAGAGGGATAGGGTAGTGAAACTAAGCCTTTTTCCTAATAACAAATGCTTTGGAAAAAATATGGCACTCTCTCTTTAGCACATGCATCTAAGTCTCTGCTTTGGTTGTCTCAAATCTCTTAAGGCAGGGAAAAGAAAAGAAAAGAAGCAAATATTGGCAGGTCTTTTTCATGTGAAGAAAATTTTACATATATATATATATATATATATATATTCATATCTGATACTCACGTAACATTAATACAAATGGAGTTTTCTTGGTTGTGAGGCCAAGAGGGTCCCAGACTTGCGTTGATGAGGGGAAGAAGTTGGAGAAGAGAGGAAAACAAGGAGGTAACAACAAAGTCTCTTTTGAGATGAACTTTGTGCTAAGACCTTTGGCACATATTTTCTCTGAAATTTTCACAGCCCTAGGACGTTGACGTAATGACCACTTTATAGATGAAGAAATTAAGGCTGAATATTGTTATATAACTTAGCACGCACAAAATTCACAATTATTGAATACTTAGTAAACGTCAGGCATTATTCTAAGCATTTTTTGGGTCTAAACCACTCAATTCTCACAGGCAAAGAAGGGGTACAGAAAAGGATAAGAAACTTGCCTAATGTGAAATAAGCAGTAAATGTATGAGCTGGGAATTAGACCTAAATAATTGGGCTTTAGAGTACACTTGTTTAATCACTATATTTGGCATTAATTTAACAGTTGGCATAGATGAACCATGGAATATTCTAAATCCAAAGATCATGACTTTTCCACTATTCCATGAGGTTCAAAATGTTTTCAAGCAATCAGTTCAATTCAAGTCAATTCAAAAAATTTATTGACTGCTTGGTGTATGCTGGACTTTGTGATAGGTGTTGGAGATTGACCAAAAGAAACACCTCTGTCCCCCACCTCACCCCCACACATACTCACATTTACTGCTAAATCTGAGCCATCACTGAGCTGGTGAAAAAAATATCTCTTAAGGTTTATAGTGCCCATTAAATATCTAGTAATTTATGTCATAGCTCAGAAGCACAGTGTTTAAAATATGTATGCACTTGAACAATGCAAGTGTTAGTGGTACCAATTGCCTGTGTAGTTGAAAATTTGCCATGTAACTATCGACTGTCCCCAAATTTAACTAACAGCCTCCTGTTGACCAGAAGCCTTGTGAATAACATAAGCAGTCAATTAAAATATGTTTTGTATATTATATGCATTATATACTGTATTTTTATAATATAGTAAGCTAGAGAAAATACAATGTTATTAAGAAAATTATAAAAAAGGAAAACTATATTTGTTATTTTAAGTGGAAATGGTTTATCATAAAGGTCTTCATCCTTCTCATCTTCATGTTGAGTATGCTGAGGAGAAGGAGGAAGAGGAGGGGATGGGCTTGCTGTCTCAGGGGTGGCAGAGGGAAAGAGGTAGAGGAGTTGGAAGGGGAGGCAGGAAATACAGGTATACTTTAAATGCAGGTACACTTCTTCCCTTTATCAACATAAGCCTGGGAGCCTCTTGGCTTCACAACCAAGGAAAGTCCATTCATATTAATGTTGTGTGAGTATCAGATAAGAATATATATACACATGTGAAATGCGCTTTACATGAAAAAGGCCTGCCAAAATTTGTTTCTCTTGTTTTTCTTTTCCCTGCCCCAGGAGGTTTGAGACAACCAAAGCCGAGACTTAGATGCACGTGCTGAAGAGACAGTGGCATATTCTGTCCAAGGCATTTGTTGTTAGGGAAAAGCCTTAGTTTCACTACCCTGTCCCTCTGTGCTGCAGCCTGTTCATCTGCAAGGTGAGAGTTCTAATAAGACTATGTTGTATTCTCATTGTTCAACACCTGCCTAAAAAAAAAAAAAAAAAAAAAGACTATGATGTAAGCCTTTTAGATAAATTTGGTTGGAAAAACATCAGCAAAAACAAACAAATAAAGAACAACAAAAAGATGTAAAAGGGGAACGGGGAATGCAGAAGCCAAGTTCTGATCATGTCATTCCTCTGTTCCAATCTCCTCAGCCTCACCACTGGGTAAAGGCAGGGGACAAATTCATTAAAACTGTCTGCTAGAGCCTTGAACAATCTAGAAGAGCTGCATTGTTAGCCCTAGTGCTTTCAAAATACTTGATGTAGTTTTTATTGAAATAACGTCTGCATATAAGTGAATTCGCATACTTGTGTTGTCCCAGGGTCAAAGGTATTTAAATATTGATTTTATCTATTTAAAGTATCTATTTGCTAGCATCTGCCGCTATTAAAAACAAGCATATTATTTATCTACTGCTTCATAAAAAGCCATTCCAAAACTTAGTGGTTTCTATATTAAAACAAGGACTATTTTTATTTGCTCTCAATCTCATGGGTTTGCACTCTTACAAGTCATTGTTTTGTTGGCCTCACCTGAGGTCATGCAAGAAAGAACAAACACTGGAAGGTTTAAGATGACCTTAACTATGTGGTAATCAATGCTGACTGTCAGTTGGGCCAGAAACTGTATCTGACCACAAAGAGTTTCACTTAATGTTATTCCAAATCTCTTACAGGTACAACTTTTGGCCAGTTCTAATCTAGTACTGCACAGGAAAGATAATTTAAAGAAACATAGCATTAAAAAGCAAATAATAATAATAATAATAATAATAAAATAAAGACACATAGCTTCCAGCTTGGTTGATGGACCGAAATGTAGCACAGTCTACCTCTTGTCACCTTTGCATTTACACAACTCTATTGTATGTTTTCAATATTGAACTTGGAACTTAAGTAATAGTAAAATCATGTTTCAACTCTGCATAATACAGTTATCTCAATAGAATGCACAAGATCTCATATGTCACTTTATCCTTTTGATGATGCCCATCTTTCTAGCTCAATCACAGTCTCCCTTTGGTATCTGGTAATTTAAATATTATGAAGCTAACAACTCTCAAAACTTTTCGTATTAAATAGGGTAGTAGGATAGGGAAAATACTACATATGCAAGTAAATATATTTATATAAAAGCAAAGATGAAACTGCACAGTCTTCAGACTGTGATCACATGGCTGTAGCTGGTATTTAAAGTTTCTTCTATTACCCTATTTGATATTACTTGTGCCCTCAGTAAGTACCTCAGGTGATCATGTTTTCTGCCTATATGTTCAAACCCTTTTTCCCGAGGGCCTTATACTATTTGCCATTCTGTCTATATTTGATTATTGCAGTTTTCTATTAACTTTTATCACAGGACATGGGAGTACTAGAGAGAAGTTTTTGTATTCTAGGCCCACTCCTTCCGACCCTTGGGTTGTTGTTAGCTAACATTCTTTGATAGAATCCATCACTCTCATCTGTTCAGCAGCCCCATTTTTTGCCTATGGTTTCGGTGGTGTGAGGAATTCAATGGGGTCGGGTGCTGGGCTCAGCTTGCTGTTTAGTGGTGTTATAGTTGTGATCTTTTGTGGAGACATTATCCCTTGAGAACTGAGAGTTCTAAACCAGCTGAGCTCAAAGTGGTGGTACAGAAAGACACAATTTTTACTGGTTCATTATGAGTTAAAGCGAGATAAGCTACTTTCATTTTCACCCATTGAAGACCACAGAGCCAAGAGTTGAAAAGAACAGTAGACTAGGGAATCACTTTTGGATTGCAAAACTCAGTCCCAATCAAGGAAAATTTCCTGATTCAAAAACAAAGAACCTGACATGTGCTCAGCTGGATTTTAGAATTGCTATGGACCAGTGAATGCTATGCACCTCTATTCCTCTCCTTTTGAATATGTCTATTTTAATTATTTTGTACCCATCTCACCATTGCATGTTGGGTGTTTGGGAAACAGATAACTTGTCTTATTAATTTGTAGTTCTTTGGTTCAAGAAGGCCCTCATGCAAAGGAGTGTACTAAAATAACCTCATTTACACCTGGACTTGATATAGATTATGAACCACGGATTTCAAGCCAGATGACCTGACTGGCAGGATTTGGGGTCAGGCTGGAAAAAAGATAAGTGTAGTTTGTACATCAATAAGTGTGAATTACTGGGGCAAAAGGGTAGATTCTGCTTTTCTCTGTACATCTCTCTGCTTTAAGAGGCTGAGCTCTACAGATTGCAGCACCAGGGCTCCTTAGTCCTCTGGCTTTCTTTAAGTTTGTCCGAAGGGCAGTTCCGGTAGGAGATTACAGGGTGGGAAGAGAGCAAGTCTGAGACTTTATTTATTTATTTATTTTGCTCCCTTACTGCTTCAGAGTGGTTTTGGCAGAAGTTGTGTGGCTACCTTTGGTGGACCTTCTGTTTTACCACCCCCACCTTCCAACCCTCTCTCTTTCAGAACTGGGGACTACTATTAAGTTGGTGCAAAAGTTATTGTGATTTTTGCCAGCAAAGGTAGTAGCAAAAACTGCAATTACTTTTGCACCAATTTCTGGATTGCTATTGGTCTCTGGATACCTCGACATTTCTTTCTGGTTTCTTTAACTTGACTGACACTTCTGTAAATAGTTACAGTTTAAAAAAAATCTCCTCTAAAATCCCAGCTGAAGTTTCAGTTTTCTGCTGGGACCTTGACTGATAAGTTTAAAATGATGCTTTTTGTCATTTACTAAGTATGCAACCAAGGAAAAATCATATAACTATTCTGAATTTAATATCTTCACCTATAAAATAGAATTATAGGAAACTATTTAGTGAGCATCTATCATGCTAGGCACTTCTTTTAGATTAACGCATTTAGTCTTTATATTAATTTGTGTGAATATATCTTTTTCGTCATTGTCTTCCCAAACTATACAGGACCTGGAACATGACAGATGCTCAGTAAGTGTCTCTTAAGTGAATGATGCAGACACAAATTGGCATTATTACTACCTTAATTATAAAGAAATTGATGAGGTGGCTGCGGGCCGTGGCTCATGCCTATAATCCTAGCACTTAAGGAGGCTGAGGCAGGAGGATTGATTGTCTGATCCCAGGAGTTTGAGACCAGCCTGGGCAACATAGAGAGACTTCATCTCTATTCTTTAAAAATATAAAAGAGAAGGTCCTAAGATGGCTGAATACGAGGCAGCTCTGGAATGCAGCTCCCAGCGAGAGAGATGCAGAAGCCAAGTGGTCTCCACAATTCCAAACGAGGTACCAGGTTCATTTTGTGGGTATGGTTGGACAGTGGATATAAACCAAATAGGGCAAGCTGAGGCAAGGTGGGGCATTGCCCCACCCAGGTGGTACATGCAACTGACTGGAGGACTGGGGATCTCCCCCTCTGGGACTTTGGTTCAGATATAACACTCTACCCAAGCCCTCTACTACCCACAGAACAGGAGATCTTCACCAGGCTGAAAAGCCGTAGTGAGCTGCCTGAACAGGGCAGAACAGCAACTTCAGCTGGCACTGGGTCTGTCAGCATAGATCTAGGTGGAAGCACTGGCTGATGCCAAGAAAGCCAAAAAGCCAGCAGGATGGAGATACCTGCCCCCCAGAAACAAGGGGAACTGAATGCAGGGAAACAGGCTATAAGGCAGGACGAGTCTCCTCCCACAAAGCCTAGCAGGCTAAAAAACTCTCATTTCAGAGTTTTGCACCCAGAACATTAGTTAGAGAGTGACCAGGAATGAATGTGCTCGACACAGAGGAAGGGCAGCCACCATTGCAGAAGCTGACCTAATATTCCTGAGCAAATATAAGATGGAGGAAAAATATGCAAAAGCTCCACTGAATCCGTGGCAGCCCAGCAGCACCTCTGAAGGCAGACAAAGGAAAGGTCACCTCCCCAAGCAGCTACCTGAGATCAATCCTATATAAATTCAACAAGTTGGGAAGAGACCAGCCCAAGAAGGATGAAATCATCAAAAACTAGAATGCCTCTCCTCCACCACAAGATCACAAATCCTCACCAGCAAGGGAATGAAGCAGGATGGAGAACAAATTTGATGAACTGAAAGAAGCAGGCTTCAGAAGGTGGGTAATAACAAACTTCTCTGAGTTAAAGGAACATGTGCTAATCTGATGCAAAGACACTAAGAACCTTGAAAAAAGGTTTGATGAAATGCTAATGAGAATAAACAGCTTAGAGAAGAACAAAAATGACTTGATGGAGCTGAAAAACACAGTGCAAGAACTTCCTGAAGCATACACAAATTTTAATAGCTGAATAGATCAAGCAGAAGAAAGTATATCAGAGATTGAAGATAAATTCAATGAAATTAAATGAGAAGGGAAGCAAAGACAAAAAAGAGTGAAAAGAAATGAAGAAAGCCTCCAAGAAATATGGGATTATGTGAAAAGACCTAATCTATACTTGATCAGTGTACTGGAAGAAGATGGGGAGAATGAATCCAAACTGGAAAACACTATTCAGGATATTATCCAGGAGAACTTCCCCAGCCTAGCAAGGCAGGCCAACATTCAAATACAGGAAATACAGAGAACACCACAATGATACTCCTAGAAGAGCAACCCCAAGACACATAATTGTCAGATTCACCAGGGTTGAAATGAAGGAAAAAATGCTAAGGGCAGCCAGAGATAGAGGCCAGGTCATCCACAAAGGGAGGCCCATCAGACTCACAATGGATCTCCTGGCAGAAACCCTACAGGCCAGAAGAGAGTGGGGACCAATATTCAATATCCTTAAAGAAAAGGACTTTCAACCCAGAATTTCATATCCAGCAAAACTAAGCTTCATAAGTGAAGGAGAAATGAAATCCTTTATGGACAAGCAATTGCTGAGAGATTTCATCAATACCAGACCTGCCCTACAGGAGATGCTGAAGCACTAAACACAGAAAGGAAAAACCAGTACCATCCACTGCAAAAAAGAAGCAAATGGTAAATACCAACAACGCAATAAAAACATTATGCCAAACAAAGGGCAAAACAACCAACCAGTAACAAAATGACATGATCAAATTCACACATAACAATATTAACATTAACTCTAAATGGCCTAAATGCCCCAATCAAAAGACACAGACCAGCAAATTGGATAAAAAGCCAAGAAGTATCAGAGTGCTGTATTCAGGAGACCCATCTCACAGGCAAAGACACACATAGACTCCAGAAAATAAAGGAATGGAAGAAGATTTACCAAGCAAATGGAGAGCAAAAAAAGCCGGGGTGGCAATCCTAGCCTCTGATAAAACAGAATTTAATCCAACAAAAATCAAAAGAGACAAAGAAGGGCATTCCATAATGGTAAAAGGATCAACACAACAAGAAGAGCTAACTATTCCAAATATATACGCTCCCAATACAGGAGCACCCACATACATAAAGCAAGTCCTTAATGACCTACAAAGAGACTTAGGCTCCCGCACATTAATAGTGAGAGACTTTAACACTCTGCTGTCAATATTAGACAGATCAATCAGTCAGAAAACAAACAAGGAAATCCAGGACTTGAATGCAGATCTGGACCAAGCGAACTTAACAGACATTTACAGAACTCTGAACCCCAAATCCACAGAATATACATTCTTCTTAGTACTACATAACACCTACTCTAAAACTGACCACATAATTGGAAGTAAATCACTCCTCAGCAAATGCAAAAGAATGGAAATCATAACAAACAAGTCTCTCACACCACAGCACAATCAAATTAGAACACAGGATTAAGAAACTAACTCAGAACCACACAACATCATGGAAACTGAACAAATGGCTCCTGAATGTTGACTGGAAAAACAATGAAATGAAGGCAGAAATTAAGATGTTCTTTGAAATCAATGATAATGAAGACATAATGTACCAGAATCTCTGGGACACATTTAAAGCAGTGTCTAGATGGAAATTCATTGCAATAAATGCCCACATGAGGAGCAAGGAAGGTCTAAAATCAACACCCTATCATCAATATTGAAAGAGTTAGAGGAGCAAGATCAAAGAAACTCAAAAGCTAGCAGAAGACAAGAAGTAACTAACATCAGAGCAGAACTGAAGGAGATAGACACACAAAAAATCAACAAATCCAGGAGCTGGTTCTATAAAAAGATCAAGAAAATAGATAGACCACAGGTCAGGCTAATAAAAAAGAAAAGAGAGAAGAATCAAAATCGATGCAATAAAAAATGATAAAGGGGACATCACCACCAATTCCACAGAAATACAAACCACCATCAGAGATTACTACAAACAACTTTATGCACACAAACCAGTAAATCTGGAAGAAATGGACAAATTCCTGGGCACTTGTACTCTCCCAAGACTAAATCAGGAAGAAGTTGAAATCCCGAATAGACTAATAACAAGGCCTGAAGTCGAGGCACCAGTTAATAGCCTACTGACCAAAGCAAGTCTAAGTCCAGATGGGTTTAGAGCTGAATTCTACCAGACATACAAAGAGGAGCCAGTACCATACCTTTTGAAACTACTCCAAACAATACAAAGAGAGGGAATCCTCCCCAATTCATTTTATGAGACCAACATCATCCTGATACAAAACTGGTCAGAGACTCAACTAAAAAATAAAACTTCAGGCCAATATCCATTATGAACATAAATGCAAAAATCTTCAATACTGGCAAACTGAATGCAACAGCAAATCAAAAACCTTATTCATCATAATCAAGTAAGCTTCATCCTGGGGATGCAAGGCTGAATCAACATATGCAAGTCTATGAATGTAATCCATCACATAAATAGAACCAAAGACAAAAACCACATGATTATCTCAATTGATGCAGAGAAGGCCTTCGACAAAATTCAACAGCACTTTATGCTAAAAACTCTCAATAAACTAGGTATTGATGGAACATATCACAAAATAATAAAAGCTATTTACGACAAACTCACAGCCAATATCATGCTGAATGGGCAAAAACTGGAAGCATTCCCTTTGAAATCTGGCACTAGACAAGGATGCCCTCCCTCACCACTCCTATTCAATATAGTATTGGAAGTTCTAGCCAGAGCAATCAGGCAAGAAAAAGAAATAAAGGATAATAAATTAGGAAAAGAGGAAGTCAAATTGTCTCTATTTGCAGATGACGTGATTGTATACTTAGCATATCCCATCATCTTAGCCCCAAATCTCCTGATACTGATAAGCGACTTCAGCAAAGTCTCAGGAATACAAAATCAATGTGCAGAAATCACAAGCATTCCTATATACTGATAACAGACAAACAGAGAGCCAAATCAAAAGTGAACTCCCATTCACAATTGCTACAAAGAGAATAAAATATCTAGAAATACAACTAACAAAGGATGTAAAGGACTTCTTCAAGGGGAGCTGCTCCTTGAAGCTCAAGGAAATAAGAGAGGACACAAACAGATAGAAAAACATTTCATGCTCATGGTTGGGAAGAATCAATATAGTGAAAATGGCCATATTGCCCAAGGTAATTTATAGATTCAATGCTATCCCCATCAAGCTACCAATGACCTTCTTCACAGAACTAGAAAAAAACATTTCAAACTTCATATGGAACCAAAAGAGAGCCCACATAGCCAAAACAATCTTAAGCAAAAAGAACAAAGCTGGAGGCATCATGCTGCCTGATTTCAAACTATACTATAAGACCACAGTAATCAAAACAGTATGGCACTGGTACCAAAACAGAGACATAGACCAATAGAAAAGAACAGAGGCCTCAGAAGCAACACCACACATCTAAAATCACCTGATCTTTGACAAACCTGACAAAAACAAGCAATGGGGAAAGGATTCCCTGTTCAATAAATGGCGTTGAGAAAACTGGCTAGCCATGTCCAAAAACAGAAACTGGGCCCCTTTCTGACACCTTACACTAAAATTAACTTCAGATGGATTAAAGACTTAAACATAAAACCTAATACCATAAAAACCCTGGAAGAAAACCTAGACAAAACCATTCAGGACATAGGCATTGGCAAGGACTTCATGGCTGAAACACCAAAAGCAATGGCAACAAAAGCCAAAATAGACAAATGGGATCTAATTAAATTCCAGAGCTTCTGTACAGCAAAAGAAACAATTACTAGAGCGAACTGGCAACCCACAGAATGGGCAAAATTTTTTGCTATCTACCCATCTGATAAAGGGCTAATATCCAGAATCTACAAAGAACTAAAACAGATTTACAAGAAAGAAAAACAAACCGATTCAAAAGTGGGTGAAGGACATGAATAGACACTTTTCAAAAGAAGACATATATGAGGCCAACAAACATATGAAAACATGCTCATCATCATTGGTCATTAGAGAAATGCAAATCAAAATCCCATTGAGATACCATCTCATGCCAGTTAGAATGGTGATCATTAAAAAATCTGGAGACAGCAGATGCTGGAGAGGATGTGGAGAAATAGGAACACTTTTACACTGTTGGTGGGACTGTAAATTAGTGCAGTCATTGTGGAAGACAGTGTGATGATTCCTCAAAGACCTAGAAATAGAAATACCATTTGACCCAGCAATCTCATACTGAGTATATACCCAAAGAATTATAAATTGTTCTGTTATAAAGACACATGCACATGTATGTTCATTGTGGCACTGTTTACAATAGCACAGACTTGGAACTAACCCAAATGTCCATCAACGATAGACTGGATAAAGAAAATGTGGCACATATACACCATGGAATACTATGCAGCCATAAAAAATGATGAGTTCATGTCCTTCACAGGGACATGGATGAATCTGGAAGCCATTATTCTCAGCAAACTGACACAGGAACAGAAAACCAAACAAACACCATATGTTATCACTTATAGGAAGGTGTTGAACAATGAGAACACATGGACACAGGGAGGGGAGCATCACACAGTGTGGTCAGTTGTGGGGGTTAGGGGAGGGACAGCAGGGGGTAGGGAAGGTGAGGAGGGATAATGTGGGCAGAAAAACCAGATATAGGCAATGGGGGGATGAATGTGGTAAAACACCTTTCCATGTATGTACCTATGTAACAGTCCTGCAAGATGTGCACATGTACCCCAGAACCTAAAGTACAAATAAATAAATAAATAAACTGTCGTTTACAGATTTAAAAAAAAGAAATTGATGCTGGCATGCGTCATGACACTAGGTAAAGATTACAGAGTTAATAAATGGCACTGTTCGAATTGGATGCTAGGCTGCCTAATTTTAAAACCTTTGCTCTTTTTAGTCAATGATCTTGCTTGCCCACCCAGCTAACTCTTATAGAACCGTTGTGAGAGTTAAAGGACGTGAAAATGTGAAAGCATGCTATGAATTCTGAAGCCTACTTATGTATACTGTATCATCATTATTTTTATGAATGTAGTTTAGAACCTCTTTCCCACTCTCCTGCCCTACAATATCATACAGTCATAAAGTACAAATTCATGCTCATGTGTTAGCCAAACATAAATATGTACGTTGCTTGCTAGGAAATAAAATTTATTTGAGGATTTCTGTCATTTTATGTTGTTTTCTCAGCTATATTCTTCTAATAACATAACTAATTGGAAACAACTTTTCAAGTTTCAAAGCATGACATTTAAAAGAAAAATTTATTTTAAGAAAAGCATTTGGGCTTTGGATCTAGGTGTCAGAGAAACATTCTAAAAGTATAAGTTTAGAAAGAGCTCGAACTTGTTTCTCTGATTCCCAAGTCACAAGTAAATGGAAGTCATGGGAGTCACAAGAAATTGTTCCTGGGAACTTGGGTAGAGATTGAGGTTCTGAACCTGGGACACATTATTGACTGTTTCCATGATGAAACGTAGGTCTCCCAGGGAGTCTGCAAGATTGGCTAGACCCAAAAAGAAATGGACTCTTTGATGAAAAAATGTTTGAAAGACCTTTATAGAAGTTATATATAGAATGGTATTCAAACCACTTTTCTGCCTCTATGTTACTTATACATCACTTTAGAAAGTTCGAAGTGTTACAACACAAAAATAGTGATGAGATACATTTATCCTTTAGGGCAATGTCCTTGACCATGGAATTTTTTTATTTCGCTTATTGGGATCCACCTTTCCTGACCTCTGGTTCTGTAATTTTGAAGACCTAGGATTCTATTTACTAGTTTTATGGTAATTGAAACAAAACAAACTCACAGAGAAGAAGGTGTGAATCTAAATAGTGAAACTGGTTTTAGCAAACACAAGCCTCTAAATCAGTGTAGTTCTTCCAATTGATTGTTTGAGAAACTGAGGCCTTATGTCAGTGATGACAACATTGATAAACTGCATTAATTCTGAAAGACATGACATAATAACCAATCTAATCCTAAAGGTATTTGGAATACTTCCCTACAATGATAAAATGAAGCATTTTAGAAACTCAGCCTGAGTAACATTTCATGTATTCTTTCATTCAGAGGATCAACAGATATTAGGTTGGTGCAAAAGTAATTGTGGTTTTTGTCATTAATATTTATTCAGCGCTTACTAAGGCATCAGACATTATTTTTTGACACTGGTTTGATGCGGTCTTATAGTCCGGGCCCTTGAATAACTCACAGATGCTCAAGTAAACAGATGGGGCAGAGAGTCTGATGGGACAGACAAGTAAACGTCAATAATTGAGGATGGAAAAGATGAGCAGAGGGCTAAGTCCAAGGTGCTCTGGAAGGGATGCATCAGCATTCTGGAGGACCAGAGAAGTGTACTAGAAAAGAAAACTCTCAGGCTGAGTTTTGAAGGGCACTCAGGAGTAATCCAGGAAGAAAGATTGAAAAATCAAGGGCAGTTTCAGCAAAGGAAATGCAATGAGGGAAGATGGTTTACTCATCAAGCAGTTGTTCATTATGGCTGGAGCAGAAGTCAGGTACTCAAATGCCTGGAGAAGAAGTGATAACTGTAGGTTAAGGGCATCACCATACAAGGGACACGTGTAGTCCAACCTTCCTTAGATTTGGATTCCTCAGACAAGAATTAGCGTCTACAAAGGAATAATCACCACTTCTCCTTTTCTACTTGGCTATAAACACGTTTAGAAAAGGTCTTTCACTGTCCCAGGTTTTAATGGGACATTGAATGGGACTATCATGGGAATTCAAGAAAATTCCCTGTCCTAACTCTTGTGCTTCTTGAAATCTAATTTTTTTTACCTGCATCACCCCTTAAAAAATGAGTTTAAATAATGAGTATTCATTGTTGAGTAGTGAGTAACATCTTACTGACTGATCCATCACTTTCCATGTTGAGAGCCACAGTTGCTAAAAGTAGTCTTCCTTCACCGCAGACTTCACTTTCAGATAATTCCCCTAAGGTACAGACACTGGTTTAGATGGGACTGGAGGTTGCTTTGCCTCTCTAGGACTTGATGCTTTTGGTGACTGACTTTTCTGTCACCCAAGCACTCTCGTACTGGACTTCAGCTCATTCCCCTTTATTGCCCAGACACATCAGGTCATATGGCTTAGGACTCCAAGAATAGTCTTAACTACTCAGTAAAGTGGAGATCATCTGAATTTAGGGCTAAAGGGCCAATATCAGATGGTAGTGTGGACTCTCCTATCAATTTTAATGGTTGACAAGCCTCTACTGAATGCCCTTGAGACCTATGATAACTGGGAACAACAAAGTTTGCATAGCCTGTATTGGGTAACAGATACACTTCTTTCAAAAGGAAGAAGAGTGGAAGAAGATCCTTTCCTCTTATGATCATGCGTATCTTTCTCCAAAAGTAACCCTCTGCCAAACAACCATTAGAACTGTATAGCCATTTGACTGCCTGCTCAAATTCTTGTAGGGCCACAGTGCTTCCATCCTTCTTTTGAATCCAGTGATTGCCTGTGCTCTAGGGGTTTTCTCACTTGTGAAATCCAGCAGTGTTGAGAACAGAGTAACCTTCTGTAGGATGTGCAGTCTCAGGTGCCTCCTCAAGAGGTCCTTTAACATCACACTGACTGAGTTTGCCATACATTAAGAATTTTACTTCTGTCAAAAATCTTCCCGTCATTACAACAGGGTTACTGATCTTGCTGACAGTTATCAAGTGGTTCCTGACTTTTACCAGGGAAGCAGAGAGAACTTCATTGAAATGTTGGAGCTAACAGCCATGCTACATAGTCATGCTGTCGTATGTTCTGCTGGCCTGTGAGCTCCTCCAGGGCGACTGGCCATGCTTTTGTCATATATGTATACACACACACACACACACACATATATGTGTATATATATGTATATATGTGTATATATATATATATACACACACACACATATATATGTATATATGTGTGTGTGTGTGTGTGTGTGTGTGTGTATATATATATATATACACACATATATATACCTGCTTTATGCATTCATGGAATGCTGGTCCCACTCAAAAGCACTCCCATAGCATCCTCATTCTTCCAACTTGTTATAACCCATATTTATGCTCACTTGTTCTCTGTGTGGCTACAGTGGTCTAGCCTCAGACCTACTCGTGTTTATACTTGTTCATTTGTTTATGCAAAGTTTTAGAAACTGCTGTTAAGCTTTGGGGTACAAAAGGGCAAAAGAATCCCTGGGTACTCAATGTGTTATTTCAGGAAATTGATCTTGACTTCCTTCTGCCTGGATCCTAGTTTCTATGGCATACCTGTTTATCATTCCTCTTGGCATTAACCTTGGATCTTTATGACATTTCTGTTCCTATTCTTTCTTCATTTAGCCATTGATTGCTTTCCCTGATTTTTGTCAAGTTGTGAGCCTTGGTCTCATACTGTTTTATTCTTGCCCTCATGATTTGTCTTATTCTGCCCCTGTCTGCCAAGTCTGATGCTCTAGCCTGCCACAGCCACATATGGTCTGGTCTCACCACATGATGTGTTAAGGAAGCATCTACCCTAGACCTTCTACATGGAGTGTGTGCACAGGTCTGGATGTGTGTTGCTCACCTGAACTCCTACATGTCTTGCTTCTTACTGACTTGACTCATCTCTCCCTGGACTTCTTAGCCTAGATCTGAGATCTCTACATCTTAGAATCTGAATATCTGAGGCTCCTTTGCTCTGATATCGTCTGGAATTTCGAATAATGACACTGTCTTCTGTAGCCTCAGTACTGAGGGAGTGGCACTAGCCAGTCAGGTTTTCCTAGCAGCCCCTTAACCCTTGTTTGCCACCTCACACCCAATATTGCTTTTACAGAACAAGGGACTTGTCTGATGACGGTGGGAGGCTTGGGTATCAGTACTAAAAGAGACTACCTTTTCCACATTTACTTCTCTATTATTCCACTTTGTCCATTTCTATGAGATATTAAAACTCATTAATTTGATAATGAAGCCTGAAATTTACCACTGTACAAGAAGAATCACTGGTGAGGATTCTTTAGAGATGGTTTAAGTGGACAAAATGTTGGAGTAACTGCAATGTTCTATTTAAAATCAGAGGTCTGGGAAAAGGTTGATACAGCCTTAATCTGCTCATTGTTCCTCCCAAATGCATAATTTCCAATGCTCTGGCTGCTTAAATGAACTGTTTGTGCACCGCTGCTCTGAAGTTGATCTGTGTCATACTGAAAACAAGATTTAAAAACACTACAATGTAGGGAATGTTCCAAGTTTGCTTCTTCAAGGGCATTTTCTTACAAAGGTAAGAAAAATGATTGCTATGAATATTCAATTCACACCATGCCTAATTTTAACCCTATTTTAATATCTCTTTTTTTAGGGTTGCAGAAAGAGTAGCTACCCAAAGCACATGGGTGAAGGGACAGTGAATCCCCTGAAGACCACTAAAGCCTAAAATACAAGATGAGGATCACAGTCAGGATACTAGAGATCCATGGTTTCACGTAAATATGAAGCATTGAAATGTTTTTATGCTCTCTGGTTTCAAAAATGTGAATTTTAGAAAAAAATTACTAACAGTATTTTTGTGAAGCCAATAATAAATATACGACAGTCATGAAAACACAGTTGAAAAAAATTTTATTTTCTAGGTTTCAAGGTGGTAGAAGGGAACAAAAGAAGGTCTGTAAGATACCTTGAAAATTTATTTTTTTAAAAATTTTTATGGGAATGTTCTTTCTTGATGTCCACATTTGTTGACAGTCTTTCAGTCAGTCACCGAATAAGCCCCAAGGATCCAGAAATAAAAGACACAATCTTTACCCTGTGTGATAGTCTGCGATAATTGTCGTCAAATATTTCCAGTTATCCACCTACAAGGCTCTTCCTGGCTGCTTGTGGTTGGATATATTTAGCTTTGGTCAATGAGTTTTGAGCTAAAGTATCTGGTGTCACTTCTAGGCCAGAGAATTTAATTGTCAGTATGAAACTCTTCTTCCTCTGCCAGCATGCCTGATTGTGCTGTGGATAGAGCCTATTCTTTTTGTATGTGATTAGAAACTGTGCATATGATTGGATATTACTCCTGTGGTTGGGTTATTAATCAGTCAGCTTTGAGTCAATCAAATGGGAATTAGCTTGGGTGGGCCTGACCCAATCAGGTGAGCCCTTTAAAAGAAGATGAGGTGTCAAAGAGATATGCTCCTGCTTTCCTAGAAGAAAGCAAACAGACAGCAACATAATGGGACGTCAATTACATCATTACAAGAAATTGATTTCAGTCCAAAAACACAAATGGGCTTGGAAGAGAACCATAAGTCTTAGATGAGGTTGCAGCCCTGGCTAGCACCTTGATTTCAGCCTGGTGAATCCCTGAGCAGAGGACACAGCTAGCCCATACCCATATGAAACTCTGAGATAGTTCATCTGTCTTGTTTTAAATTTGCGGTAGTTTGTTGCATGGCTATAGAACTTTAATACTATCATGAGGGGCTTCTCAGGACTCAAAGATTTTTACTATTAGGATGAGTTTTAAAAGAATGAGAATAATCCAGATAAAGAGCGATGGCACAGAGGAAATATCAAGATGAAAGAAGAGCAGATGCTAAAATTTGAAAACCTGAGTGAATAGGGTGTGTCTTAATTAAAAGCAATTCAGTTTATATAAGGAGGACTGATAGTAAAAACATTTAGCAACTCATAAAATCTGCACTGTTGCAGGCCAGGCCCTCTGAAAGCAGATGCTGGGGCAGAATTAGCTCTCCCAAAGGTTTATTAGGTGTTGACTTGTGGCAGGAAGAGGGAGGAAGATTGGGCAGGGGCTTATGTTTCACTAAGATCCAGTCGCAACAAAGCTTTGGCCAATCAAAGGCAGTTCTGAGAAATTCCTGCTTATTGGGGGATTCCCCACTGAGATGAAAATGGCCAGGCACTTAGCTCTCATCCTGCTCCTTTATTTGATATGATTGTTCCAAGAAGAGCATGGCCCCAGGTCTCTACAACCAAACTCAATATTGGATAGTGTCTGATGACTGGATTCCTGGCAATGAAATGATAAGTGCTTCCTTGAAGGAGGATCTGGGCTGACTATCTCTGTCTGCCGCAAACTCTAACCGACAAGAACAGGACATGCCTGGTAGGGCCAGGCATCACTAGTTAATGAGTCTTGGGAAATGCTCAGGAGTTTTAAGGAAAGTACCAGTTAAGTGAACCCTAAGCCTTAGATGAGGTTGAGTGGTGGGGGAGTACTCTAGGAACACAGGCTGTGACTAGCAACCAGTGAAAAGCATTTCAGCTGGAATGGCTGAGTCAGTAGACAAGGTCTGAGGAGCAAACAAGGACCAGATAAAGAAGGGTTCATTTTGTGACCTGAAGCATCACATTTCACATCCTATCAACAAGGATTTAGAACCACCATTGAATCCACTTTTCCACCATAATTAAAATTGTTGCTGAGCAAAGATTGTACCCTGACCCCAGCATGGTCACATCCTTCGAATGAACAAACTCAAACCCAAGACACTGAGGACAGGTAACATGGCTGCCAAGAACTATTCAATATGAAAGCAGTAAAAAAGACTTACATATGCCATGCTTCTGAGCTTCTGGATAATTTATTTACACAACTGCATTTCCATCTGTCACTGCATTGTCCTTTAAACTGCCTGCCAATCCCATGATTTCACCAGGCTGTGGCTGGAAGCATCCCTCAGGTCCACAACATCAAAGCCCCTCTGTTCCTCTCATGCTGTCATTTACAAAGCTCATGCCAAGGTGGATCCATTTTTTGTGATGCGATTTGCCATTAATAGATTCATATTGCTCATTGCTCTAGGGTCCAGTGTCTAAGAGCTATTGAAGTGCCCTTAAGCTCCCCAGGTTGCTGAATCAGAACTTGCTCATCAGTCACTGTTGGCACCATTTAGCAGGCTGCTTGCTTGCCAGGAAGAGTCTGATGCCTTCATCTCCTCTCCTCCCAGATGGAATGTGGACCCTCCGCAGTTCTGGGAAACCTCACATCTTTTATGGAGTCATATGAAAGGCAAAAGAGAAGGTGACATTGAGGAAGGTGGGCAGGAGCACAGAGGTGCCATCGATGGTTCTTCTGGTTCCTAGTGAGAGAAGAATATGCCAATGTGTTATATAGGATCTAAGAGATCACTTGGCCCCAAATTCCCATTTTATAGATGAGGATGAGAGATGCAAAAAGGTTCATGCTTATTCTAGATCATCATTATGGGCAAATTGTGACCTCCCCCAAATTCATATGTGGAATCCTTAATCCCCAGAGTGACTGACTGTATTTTGACAGAGCGTCTATAAAGAGATAATAAAGGTTAAGTGAGATAATAATAAGAATGAGATCCTATTTGATCAGAGTGGTGTCTTTATAAAAGCGGAAGAGACATCAGAGCCTCCTCTCTCTCTCTCTCTCTCTTTCTCTTTGTATCTCTCAGCACACAAAGAAAAGGCCATGTGAAGACACAGAGAGAAGGGAGAAGGAGGCTGTTTGCAAGTCAGCAAGAGAGGCCTCACCAGAAACCAAACCTGCTGGCACCTTGATCTTGAACTTTCAGCCTGGAGAATTGTGAGAAAATAAATTTCTGCTGTTTAAGCCACTCGACCTGTGGTATTTTGCTATGGCAGGCCAAGCTGATTAATATAATCACCCAGCACACTTGTGACCTAAGTAGTTCTACTCACTTAGCAATCTGGGGGGTTGTGAGCCGTGGAAGATGACTGGCTGTTTACAGAATGCAAAAGGGAAGGAATGAAAAACCAAGGAGCAAGCATAGAGAGAAAAAAATAAGAAAAGGTAGAGAAAGAGGAGGATGGAGAACAAGAGAGGGACAGAAAAGCAGAAAGTAGGAGGAGTTAACTTCTAATTTAGATCTGCAAGAAGTTTTTAAACAATCAATACATTTTATTTATCCTTCGACTATGAAGTCTGTAAAGATGAATAGAGATAAATGTTTTTATTGAATCAGGATTTCAGAGTGGTAAGGACACTAAAGGAAAAGAAACAAACCTCAAATTGGATAAAGAAATTGGCGAGGTTCATACGGTAAGTTCAGCATGGCAGCCTTATTGTGCATGGTGGTGGGCTTGTCACAGATCTGGCTCGCAGGAGATAGCCCACCCTACCTGTCCTCTGCCCCACTTCATGCACATATGTGGCCAGGCAGTTGAGAGCACAGACTTGGAAACAAAAGGAGCCTGGGGCAGATCCCAGTCTTGTGTTTTTCCACCTTCGTGTTTTCTGATAAAATGCCTCTGCTCCTCCGATTTCAGATTGCTTTTGTCTCTAGATTCAGGACTCTCGGTTCTAGAGATGTGCTGATATTTAAATGTACGAGTTCAAATTTAATGAAAATGTAGGGAGAAGTACTGAGACTTTATTAAAAAATAAGATGAAAAGTACTTATGTTTCCATAGCAATTAGATTGGAACTTCCCCCATCTTCCTTGCAATCATATCCAAACAATGGATGTAAACTCCTACATGGTAATGTTATTTTTTCTTGATTGGGATTTTATACACAACTTTTTTTTTTAAACACAAACCCAGAGATGGCATGCAAACAAAACCAATGCCATTAATCTGTGACAATTAGAATTAGCTGGCCTCAGCTCTTGCCTGTGGGTGTGCCTGGTCTTGTAATCTATGACCAGGGATGTGGGCTTTATCTTAGAGCTATTGTTCCTGTGGAGGATCCAACAAGGGGCATGAAATGCTCAGATCTAAGCCTTCTGCAAAGACACTGGTGCAGCATGGAGAACAGGTTTAAGAAGATTGGGGACTGGGATGGGGGCTGATTGGAGGTTTCTCTGCAGATGGAGGTTTCTCTGATTTAATAATCAGGAATTGTGTGGAGGCTCTGCCCCTCCAACTTCTCCAAAACAGAATGGGGATTTGCCAGAGATGTGCAGGCTTGAACACATATCCAGGAGTTCTCTGCAATTCTCCTCTCATTTCTACCTTGATAAATGCTGCTTCCTGCAGTTTTGCTTCTATACAGCCATGGGTACCCTGATCAGCATCTCTCATAGGTGGAGAGGGAAACCTAAGCCACTTTTTTGACACTCATATTAATTTTAAAAAGTGAAGAAATATGACAACAGGCTTAAAGAAATCATATTTTATTTTAAATGTTTATGTTGAAACATTTAAGCCTTTCTTTTTCAATTAAGCTTTTTGCTGGTGCAAAAATACAAAAAAAGACAATAACTTACTAAATTACTAAAACAGGGTATTATAGGGAATATAAGATAGAAGTGTAAAATGAAATGATGAATGTCTTCCTTCTACCCTAGACCTTCACTGTAACTTTGTGAGTCACCTGAATAACTTCCTCTCGGGTGGACAAAGACCTTGGCAAAGTTGAAGCCTAGGCTTAGACTGAGGGATGCATCTTGCCTCCCAGGCCCTCCTCTTCCACCCCCCTCACCCTCATTGTGAGTGATGGACAGTGATCCTGGTAACTGGAAGGGACTGGCTCCAACCAGCTAACTTGCTTCCAGTTGAGGCTTGGCCTGCAGGGCAGCAGGTTGACTGGGAAATTAGCTTACAAGATGAGTTCTTTCTTTAAAAGTGTCCTATCTGCTAAATGTCACCCTAATGCTGAATGAGAGTAGCCCAGAACTTACCACCTGACTGACTCTGGGCAGGACATTTCCTCCCTTTGCTGCCGATAACAATTCTCTAATGAGTCATCTATAAAATAGGCATAATTAATGTCTTATCTATCTGAGAGCAGGAACACAGACCAAATGACCTCTTGGAATCTTTTCCAGCTCTAAGGCCTAAGAGTTGGAGGAAAAGGTAGTGTGTTGTAGAGCAGTGATTTTCAATGTGTGGCCCCCTGACAAGCTGTATCAGCATTACCTGGGAACTTGTTGAAAGGGCACATTCAGGCCTTACTCAGAGACTTATTGAATCACAAACTCTGGGTGGGGCCTGACAATCTGTTTCAACAAGCCGGGGTAGAATCACTTAGACTCTCTGAGCCTCAGTTTCTCAATCCACTGAAATTATATAACTCCACCTCTTTCAAAGGATTGTCATGAGTTTCAAATGATATAAAAGCACCTAAGACACAGTAGGTACTCAATAAATGTCAGCTAAAGATGAAGGACAAGAAAGGTTTAAAAGGAAAATGAATAAAAAAAGAATGAGAACTCGGTCGTCATTTTTTCCTTAAATAACATCTTCAACGTTACATAATTTGCAATTTGAATGCAAAACAGCCCACCCCAGGGCATCATAGAAGCTTTGAAAAATCCAATATTATACAGACCGCCAGAGATTCTGGCTGCTAAACCAGGCTTAAAAACTAATTTTCCCTCTTTAAGGAAGTGACATTTGCGCATTCAACACAGCAGCCATAAATTTAGGCTTTCTTACCACCCCCTGCTGTACATGAGGTTATTATTTTTATCAATAACAAAGCTATTTCTTTTTGAGTATGTGGAGCTGTTTTTGAATCTCCCCTTTCAGCCACACTGTAGTTAACAGCAGAGTAAATAGCTCATTAAAAGACAAAAACCAACAAAATCGAAAACCATTTTTAATGGTAGGAATGTGATTAGGGCATTTAATTAGACTCCAAAAAATACACTTTCTATTAATAATTGAGGATACATTCTATGTCAATTAAAAAAGGATTACCAGCAAAGGTTTGGAAAGTTGAACTTAAACGGAGCCTGAATTTCAAAGCTGTTTTTATTTGCAGGATATTTCAGGGGAAGTGCTCAGAGTAAACAAAAGCAGTGCTGCTGCTCCTTAGGAATTTTGAATACGAAGTAAGCTTTTTCATTCTCACGGATGGGGCATTGCTGGTCTCCTTTGATATTGTAAGGGATTGACCCCTGAACCCCAGGCATGAGGTCAAAAGTACTGGAAGGGACTATTTAAGTGGGATGGAGATTGGTCTAGTGGCTTCAACTGTATCACTTCCTTTTTGTGCTAGGGCTGTAACACCTGCTTCTCCCACCTCTCCGAGACTTCAGGCCAGAGTATTGCCTTTTAAATCTCTGGGGCCAATTCTTCCTCTCTCATGAACTGTTGCACAGATTTTTTTTTTTTTTGGCCATTCCATTGATTTGATATAAAAATGTGAGTCTGAATTAAGGAAAATATTATGGTCTAAATCCTCCAAAGGATTTGAATTCTGGAGACAGTGATATTCATGCAATCAGAGGTGAAGTACCTCCAATATCCAATGGAGCAAGGTAGGTCATGAGAAAGATGGTGACTCTTCGGTCTTCTACGTCAACGACATGAGTCTGGCCTGAAAATGAAGACAAAGCTGAACAACAAGAAGTGAGGTATTAGAATGCAGAAAAGTAAATAAGAGGTAGTTCAGAAAGGGGAGCAAGATTATTTCTCTATTCAATAAAGATTAAGTTCCTACTATGCGGCCAGACACTTCCCCAGGGAGCTTAAAATGAACACATTTTTATTGATCTCTAAGTTAATGCCAGTATAAATAACCTTATATAAGGCTGGAGGGTTAAGTTCTTGCCATTTACCAAAACCTTTCCAACTTTTAGCTCCTTTGACCACCATGAGAGGTAAGCAAGGTAGATTTTGCTGCCCATATTTTATAAATAATGAAATTGAGATCTCTCAAGTAACAAATGTGTAGACTTGAGAATTCTGACTCAGATCTCCAGATTCCTATTCCAGTGGTCATTCCACTTTACCCTGGGGGTTCTCAGGTTGATTCAAACCTTCTTTGGGTAAGCTCAGAAAGTAAAAAGCGGAGTTTATGCCTTCCCATTTGTAGAAAGCACTGAAGCCCTGTATGTAAACCATACACAGTAGTCATATATTCTTGTAAGGAAGAGTGATAAATAGATGTAGAAATTCATTATTTTATCAAAATACTTGTGGAGCACCTACTAAGTGGCAAGCACCACACAAGGTGCTTTTAAAACAGAAATGCAGTGAGTACAAGGTAGCATGAAAGGTAGACTGCAACGTCACTGAGGGAGGAATGAGATGGCACATGCAGAGCAGTATAGCCCGTGTTCCTGGAGCCACATGTCTGAAATTCAACAAGTGAAGGGTGGTTTGGAAAAGACAGGCATGAAACAGAAATGAGAATGGATGCCTGAATGACTGAGGGGAAAAGAGATTTTGGGAAAGGATATGGTATAAAAAAGCAAACAAAGAAAAGCATGGCAATGTGTGGACTGATATGGATGCTGAGCCACAACTTGAGGCAATTGACTGAAGGTGCCATTCAAATCGTGAGAGCCTGACGTCCAGAAAAGCTGAGATGAATAAATAAATCCCTCTGTTCTCAAGGAGCTCACAGGCTCCCTGAAGGAAATCCAAGAATCAACAAATATCTGCAGTGTGTGGAGTCTTCACCAGACTTCGTATCACATTTTAAGCAAGTGCTTTCTTAGGAGCTCAGCTGGGGGTGGGATTGCTTCTGGGCCAGGCGTGGATTTGTTTGGTGCTGGCCCTGCTGGGCCTATTAAACTGAAGTTGCAAACTCATGAAGTTGAAGTGTGAGCATCCTCCCACTCTGGGTTGGGCTATGGTTTCAGGAGGACGGCTGGCAGCCCCTGCTATTCTTGGCTGCGGGGACTCTCTCCTACACGAAATCTCCAGAGGAGCATCATGTTCTAGCACATTGTAAATGAAGGCAAGAGAGCATTTAATGACACCCAGGATTCAAATAACTTTGTCTTTCGTGCATAAGCAGAGCATTAGAGGAGGAGAGAGACAGTAGGGGCCCAAGGTTCCCTCCCCATCCATGCTACCTGGGAGGGGAACAATCTGGTAATGGTGATTGTTTGAAAAAATGATAAAAATACCTCTTTTTGTCCTTTTCCACCCTGGAAATCTCTGTGTCTGTGTCTTGTCATCAGCCCCCAAGACCTTTTCTCCTTTTGTTTGTCTCTATCTCTGAATTTCTTTGCCTGTGTCTATTTCTGATTCTTTCTGTGGCTATGTTTTGCTTCTGTTTTATTTTAGCTCTCTTTTTCTGTCTCTCCTTTTCCTTTTCCTTGCCTCTGTTTCTGTGCATGTTTCTCCTTTGTTTATGTCTCCCGGACTCTCTGTGATTCTGTGTTCATGTTTCATTCTCTGACTCTCTCCTCCGTTTCTTTCTATGTCCCTCTCTGACTCCCTATGACCCTCTGTTCCTGTCTCTCTCTGACCTTCTCTGTGTTTATTGCCTCATTTGCTTCCCCTCCCTCTCTTATTCATCCTTTCCCTCCTACCTTGTTTTCTTCTTTTAGTTGCTACAGCATTCTTGGAAAAGGTTGAACAGCTGTCACCCAGATCCTGAGAAACAGAGAAGAAGCAATATTGCTCCAGTGAGAAATTATGGTTCAGGTCCAAGGATAAATCAGGAGATTTCTTTCCTTGCCTGCTATACCATCCCTTTAAATGTTTCAGTAGCATTACATCTATGCATCTGAGTTCCAGCATCCTAGAATGGCAGAGCTGAAAGGATCTTCAGAACACATGGACAAAGCTACCCTTTATCTTTCACATGGAAAAATCAAGGACTCAGGAAGAGGAAATGACCTATTCAAGAGCACACAGCTAATTTATCCCAGAGTCAAGACTGGAATAAAAAGGTTTGAAGGGCAGGTCGAAGAAATATTTGATTCACTAAGCTTTCTGTCAATCATTCATCAAATATTCAACAAAATTTACTATTTGCAATGTCTTTTACTAAGTTTTAGGACAAATGGTGTGTTCTTTCAGAGGTCTCCAACCTGTGCGAAACCCTATGTGTTAGAGTGTTAGGGATCCTAGAAATGACATCCTCTCTTTCCACTCCTGGATTTAAAAGTAGGTGAGAAAATAAAACATGAGAAAGATAGAGATCAAATTATCACTTTTACTGCTGGGAAACGATTGGCGAATGGCTTTAGAGCTACAGCCAAATAAGCATGTTAATATCCTCTTCCTTGAGTACACATTTAAAGCCATTCCAGTCGGACTGAAGTTTAGGTCCATTTGGCAGACACAAGTGAGCGGAATTATCACCTCGTGACAGATCTGGGAAGAAACAAAATGGGAGACTGAATCCCCAAGGCTTGCAAATTCTTAGTGGATTAGCTACACCAAGAAAGAAATGTGGACCGGTGGCTAAGCACCAGCTTTGATCTGTGGGGAGATAAAGCAGGGAAATGCCCACATGGAGCTGTGAAACTGGGGGTCAGTGGAAGAAGGTGAATGCCGGTTCTCCTCCTGACAATTTCCTGATGTTTCAGTTCTCTTAACTATTAACTTAAACCCTGAGCCTGTGGTCAACCAAGAGTGAATCTGTCTCCTTTGTGAGAGGAGATCCACAGCACATAGGGAGAGCCTGGCTACCATATTCCTGGACCAACTCCCAAATATATGCAATCTGGATAGTGGCAAAATCACCCCTAAAAGTGACTCTTGGGGGATGAGAGTAAAAATTATCTTAAGCATTATCATAGTTTTTAGTGTTCCAAAGCTCAATTCTACCTGACAACATAAACAGATATATATTATGTCTGTAGTATTAAAATTTAATGGATCAGATGAAACAAAAACGAAGTCTATAAAGCTCCTATGGGATGTCGGCTAGATGGTTGTGATGACGACAAAAAAAAAAGATTAAAAGAAACTGCCCTCGTACTAATCCTGACTCCGATGTATATCCTCCTGGGACCACAAGTGGGTATTTCACCTTTTCCCCCAGAAAGCTCTGAAGTCCGAAACCAAAAGACAGAAAGACACTTCTATCCAGTGGCACCCCTGATAGCTTAAGAGAAGAAAGGGAACTTTGCTTAAGAAGTAGATTAAACTGCTGAAAGCTTAGGCGAACATTTTGGTGAGGAGGAAAGATGCTGTATAAGGAAAATGGTGTATCAGCAGCTTCCCTCAAAGCAGTAAGGAATGCTGCAGTAAGAGATATGACTCTAGGGCTGAACATTCAAAACCTGGAGGAATACCAGGCTGGGACTAGGGTAAGATGCATGAGGCACCCAAAGTATAAAATGTAAGGAAGGGGCACCTACATAACCTGAGGGCATGTAGCTGTCTCCTTAATGTTCCGCTCAAGGCACTTCACTCGACTGACCCTAATCCTGGCCCTGAGAAATACAGAGCGTGAGTTGTCCATGCTAGAGCTCTTGGTCTTCATCAACCCCTCAAGGCTCAGCACTTGGCAGGTTTGTCAGATGATTTGACTCTGGAATGTACTAAGGCTGCATGTCCAGCTGAACAAATGTACAATCCAGAAGGAAGTCTTCCCTGGGGGCAGGTGTTCTAGCCTGAGCAGTTTCACAGTGAAAAGATATGGTCTCTTTCCTTACAACAGCTTTTAGGTGCTTCATTGAGAAAGTCGCCATTATTAAGGTAAGAGTAGTAGCAATGCTGAAATTGCTGCCCCTTTCCATGCTGTCGTTCCAACTGTATGGTGAGGGAATTTAGGATCAGGGTAAGCACAGCCTCTTTTGATATACCCAGGACTGGCATCCACATCTATCTAAATTACCTGCCATAAGGTAACAACAAATAGCTTCCTAGTAAAGAAGCTAACTAATACCATAAAATGGTGGTGGGTGTGAAATGAAAGAAAGTCTAGTTCTTTCCATGTAGAATCCATTATTGGTTTTTTTTTTTTTTTTTTTTTTTTTTTTTTTTTGCATTGATGCCCTTCTAATCTGAGTGGCTGTGAATATAGATTCTGGAGACTGTGTGTGTGTGTGTGTGTGTGTGTGTGTGTTTGTGCGCGCACATGTGCACATGCTTGGCATACGTGTGAGTGGGTGAAGGTGATTTGATTTAATTATATGCCTCATTCACTCAGACAGAGGAAAATAGAAATTAACTTCCATTATTTCACTAACTCTACCCCTTCATCGGAATTTTCACGATCACATCTTTGAATATGCATCCTTTATCTACACTAGCCCTAATTGCAGGGGCTGCGCCCTTGACAGTCCTGCTTAGAGCAGTATTCACAAAATGGTCCTTTTCCAATTACCATGTTTCAGAAAACAGCAATGATTCCCCAAACTACTGCCACCAAATTTCCTTTCCACAAATGTGGGTTCAGCCTCTTAAAAGTTGAATAAATAAGCATATACTTCCTTGGAAGTTAACTTCAAGTGGACCTGTCTTTTTCCTTATCTATTTTATTAATAGGTTTCTGTTTTCAGGGATTTTAAAAGTAAGATGAGTAGAAAATTATTTTTGGCGTGTGGAACATGGACCTCCTAAAGGAGCTTAACTGTAGAGTCTGGATCTTGTTACTGATGTTTCAGTCATTTAATACCTTTCTACTAAGCACTGACTGTGTGTTTTGTGACTTCCAGTTGTCATAGCCATGCTCACTGCCTTTCCCCAGGCAGCCCCGCCCTCCTCATTTCACGCTGGGTCTCTCAAACTCTGTGTTCCTTGCATGTTTAGAATTCCTTCCCTGGTGGGATTACTTGGTTGATTTTGTATGAGTTGCTTAGCTTCTCTGTGTCTCGATATTCTGATCTCTAAAATTGGGATAATAATGATGTCTACCTCTTTGGGTTGCCTGAAGAATAAAGGAGTTAATATGTTGTTTATTCACTCTGTTGATTGTTTCCTTGGCTGTGCAAAATATTTTTACTTTGACGCTATCACATTTGTCTATTTTTACTTTTGTTGCCTGTGCTTTTGGGATCATTACTCAGCCCATCATCAGGAAGCTTTCCCCTTATGTTTTCTTCTAGTGACTTTAGTTTCAGGTCTTATGTTTAAGTCTTTAATCTATTTTGAGTTGATTTTTGCACATGGTATGTGATAAGCTTCCAATCTTCTTCTGCATGTGGATATTCAGCTATCCCAACACTGTTTATTGAGTATATTGTCCTTTCCCTATTGTGTTCTTGGCATCTTTGTTGAAAATCAATTATCCATAAATGCATAGATTTATTTCTGGGCTCTCTATTTTGTCCTGTTGATCTATGTTTTTATCCCAGTACCATACATTTTGATTTGTAATATATTTTGAAGTCAGGAAACAGTGATCAGAATGAAGAAACAACCTACAAAATGAGAGAAAATATTTGTAAATCATAAATCTTATAAGGGGTTAATACTGAATATATATAAGCAACTCAAACAACTCAATAATGAGAAAGCTAGAAATTTGATTTAAAAATGAGAAAAGGCTCATGAATGTAATCCTAGCACTTTGGGAGGCCAAAGTGGGTAATGGCTTGAGCTCAGGAGTTTGAGATAAGCCTGGGTATCATAGTGAACCCTGTCTATACCAAAAATACAAAAATGTAGCTGGGCATGGTGGTGTATGCCTGTGGTCTCAGCTATTCAGGAGGCTGAGATAGGAGGATCACTTGATTCAGGGAGGCGAAGGTTGCAGTGAGAAAGATGACACCATTGCACTCCAGCCTGGGTGACACGGTAAGACCCCCATCTCAAAATAGATGAGTAAATAAGGCCAGGCATGGTAGCTCACACCTGTAATCCTAGCACCTTGGGCGGCTGAGGTGGGTTGATCACGAGGTCAGGAGCTCGAGACCAGCCTGGCCAACATGATGAAACTCTGTCTCTACTAAAAATACAAAAATTAGCCAGGCGTGGTGGTGGGTGCCTGTAATCCCAGCTACTCTGGAGGCTGAGGCACAGCCTCCTGAGTCTATATTCACAGTCACTCAGATTAGAAGGGCATCAACACAATTAATTAATTAATTAAAATAAAATAAAAATGAGCAAAGTACCTAAATCAAAATTTCTGAAAAGAAGACATACAAATGGCTAATAAGTATATAAAAATACTCAACATGAGAAATTCAAATGTTCATAATCAGAAAGATTCAAGTTAAAACCACAATTAGATAACACTTCACACCCTTCATAATGGCTGTTATCAACAAGATTAAAGGTAACAAGTGCTGACGAGGATGTGGAGAAAATGAAACACTCTTAACACTGTTGGTGGGAATATAAATTATTACAGCAATTATGGAAAACAGTATGGAGGTTCCCCATAAAGTTAAAAATAGACCTACCATATTGTTCAGCAATTTCGTACTGTGTATTTATCCAAAGCAAATAAAATCAGTATGTTGAAGAGACATCTGTACTCCCCTGTTTACTGCAACGCCATTCACGGTAGCCAAGATATGGAACTAACCTAAACGTCCATCAATGACTGAATGGAAAAAAATGTGTTAGACATACACAGTGGCCTATTATTCAGCCATATAAGAAGGAAATATTATTTGCAACAACGTGGGTGAATCTGGAGGCTATTGTGTTAAGTGAAGTAAGCCACACACAGAAAGAAAAATGCCACAAGATACCACTAACATATGGAATCTTAAAAAGATGAACTCATAGAAGCAAGAGTGATGTGGGAGGTGCGTCCTGGAGAGATGTTGGTCAAAGGGTACAAAATTTCAGTTAGAAGGAATAAGCTCAAAAGATCTATTGTACAACATAATGACTACAATTAGTAACAATATTTTACGTTCTTGAAAATTGCCGAAAGAGTGGAGTTTGTGTTCTCCCCCAAAATAAGATGTGAAGTCATACATACGTTAATTAGTTCAATTTTACAGTATATACATATTCCCAAACAATTTTTGTCGATAAAAAATAATAAACTTCAGTAGTAGTTAATAAAGAAAAGCATAATATGCACCAAACTTAATATCTGGCACACAGTGCTTTGTAACTGTAAGTAATTGTTGTTGTTGCATATAGGAGCTTATGGAAAGAAGAGAGAAGAGAATAGAGGAAATTTTCAAGACAGTTAGGAAGTTGGGGATCAGGTTTCATGGCATCTCAGTGTACTCCCAGGAGCACTTGTTGTTGGGGAGGGAAGGGGAGGGGAGGGGAGGGGAGGGGAGATGTTTCTGCTCTTCACTCCACCCCAACTGCCCCTCATTTTAGGATTAGCCTGTAGAAACTAAGAAAACACATCCAGTTATTGTATATATAATCCCCCTCTCCCCATGCCACTCAGAAGCTGCACCTGACGTTTGTGGGATGTAGGGCCTTTCAAAGCCTAGTCTTGCCTTTGCCCTCTTGCTTGTGGTGTCCTAGCTGTTAAACATAACAGCCCCTTGGGGCTTCTGACCCTTCTCCTCCCTGGGCAGGTTGGGTGAGTAGACTACCCCAGACACTCTTGATTAGTCTAGAAGGAAAAGGGAGCTTTGTTAGCATCTCATTCAGAGGCCTTAGGATTCATGATCATTTTTCTGAAAAACCTGGACAAGATGAAAATAAAGTTAGCATTGGGTGTCTGTGCAGCTATGAAGGAAGCAGCACATAACTTAATTTGCAGTTGGCCCATGTATGTGTGCAGCACCCTTGCTCAAGCTCTCCAAATTCCTACCTCTTAAATCAGATGACTTGCTGCTCCTCTAACTGTTAATGCATAGTTCTGGATGAACCCAGCAGACTCTAGTGACTAAAGCAAACTACTTGCAGGCCCCAGAAGGAGACACTCTGATTTCCTGTGGCTGGAGCAATTTGTCTTACCTCTCCTCCATCTGATGCTTGCCCATCCTTCAGTTTAAATATTGTCCCCTCTGGATTTTTTTACCCTAATCCTGCAAGTCTTGGTTCTGTAATTCCAACTTCTCAACACTGATCTCCCCTTTTTCCCAGCACCAAACATATATCAAAGGGAACTGTTTTTGCCTGTTTACTTCCTGAGCACTCTACTAAATCTTGAGCTCTTTGAATACTAGGACTCACAACTAGCACTGAATACAAAGCCTGGTACCTGCTAAGAGTTGGACAGTTCAATGAAGATTTGTAGACAAGAACTTCTAATTCACCCACGTTCTCTTTCTGGACCCTGAAAGATGAGGACTTGGTTCTGAGAAAATATGAAAGGTAGACATGTTTAAGGCCATGAAAGAGCAAGTGCAAGGCCCTGAGGTGGAATCATAAAGCATATTTGAGAAAGAAGAATGAGGACATAACAAACCCAAGAAAGGATGGGAAGACAGGCGTCCAGTGAGAGGGATGAGAAATACATTAGAGAGGGTACCATTAGCCACCATAATAAAAAGCCTGGATTATTTTACATGTGCAATGAGAAGCCTTTGGAAATTTTTTGCCAGGAGAGTGGGACATCTGATTTATGTTTTGCAAAGATCCCTCTGGCTGTTGAGTGGAATCAATTGGAGAAGGATAAGCTTGGAAGCTGGTAGGTTGTTGCTATTCTCAGTTTCTATTTGGAGTCTTGAAATTGGTGCATTTCTATTAACTTAAAAAAATAACAACAGAAAGAATGTTTAATATGAATTAGTTTATTTACAACAATCTGTCTATGAGGCATTTTTGGAAACTGGGAAACACTTTCGTTGTACTCTTTTAGACTTGAAATTATAATGTTTTATTACAAATTTATTTTCAGAGTAGGGTGTAATTTCCTTTTATTGCAAAACCAATGTCAAAGAAACAAAAAAGAAACAGATGAAAGAAAAAAAAATTCACCTCTCCATCTCAGAAAATCAAGGTTGTTTTTTCCCCCCAATTCTCTTATAGTCCTAGACTCTGAATATAAAGAATTGGTTAAAGTTATAATGATGATGGATATACAGTGTATTGAATTCTGTTTCTTTCAAATAATAGATACCACAGTACTTTCTATGATTCATGTAAGTGCTCAGCTCAGCGTTTGACATATAATTAGCAGTATATGTTCAAACACTGGCTTTCTTTTTAACTCTCCTCCTCCGTGTATCTCCATTGTTGTGTTAGAATAGTTGTTGTGTTTCAAAGGGGTTATAAAGTGAAAAATCCATTTTTAAAAATCATTACACTTCATTGGATATTTAGGCCATTTACATTTTTTCAATCTTATATAAGTTATTGCTTAATTAAACTTTGTTGTATTTATAATTCTTTATTCTTTAGATTCTTGCCTTTGAACACTTGTTTCTAAGAGAGTAACTTTTGGGTGGGAAGAAAAGTTCCTTTCCCCCCCAAAAAATGCTGCATAGATTTACAATGTATGTATAATGGGCAAAAGTTAAGTTTATTGGTCATCCACCTCTGAGTGGTAACCCCATAGTTCCTCAGGAAAGCTGGAAATTCCTGCTTTAGGATAAATAAGTATAGGGAGAGGAGTAGAATTTTGAGTGAAAGCCTAAAATTATTTCTTGAATTCTCTATGTGACTCTTGATCTGTGCATTTTTTTTAAAAGAATTGAATCCTTTTGTCCTGCTTTCAGAAAACTATAAGCAGACCAGATTACCAACTACACTGGGTAGTACCACTCTAATGAATTATGTTAATGAAGTGGGCATCAATGGCATCTCACTATCATTTTAACGTAGTTATCTGTATTAGCTAGGGTTCCCCAGAGAAACAGAACCAACAGAATATGTAGATATATAAGAGAAGATTTATTGTAAAAATTGGCTCACGAGATTAAGGAGTCTGAAAAGTCTCACAAGGTATCTGCAAATGGGAGGACCAGGAAGATAGCGATATAATTCAGTCTTACCCTGAAGGTCCAAGAACCAGGAGCTCCAATGTCCAAGGGAAGAATAAGAAGAAAGATGAATGTCCAGCTCTAAAAGATGGAGAGTTCATTCACCGTTCCTCTGCCTTTTTGTTCTGTTTGGGTCCCTCAGGGATTGGATTTGGCCACGTTGGCAAGAAGCAAACCTTCTTTTATCAGTTTACTGGTTCAAATGCTAGCTCTCCTGGAAACACTCTCATAGGCATACCGAAATAATGTTTTAGAGCTATCTGGACATTTAGTAGCCCCTCAAGTTGAAATCTAAAATTAACAGCCATAGTCTCTTCAAATACAAGGGAAGTTTATCATTTCAATGAAAACAAAAGACTGAAATTTATTGGGTATTTGCTATGACCAACTGTCTAGATTGTAGGAAATGCTCCATAAATCGTAGCTTTTTATTTTTCATGAAAATGAAACAGCTGGTCATGGGTTTGGTATGAATTCTCCTTTAATCCTTACCCTAACTCTGTTATGAATGTAGTATTATTGAATCTATTTTATGGATGGGAAACTGATGCTGAGAGAAATTGAGTAATTTTCGAAAGGTCAGAGAGTGAGGGGAGATGATGCCCACCCAGGAAGAGGGATTTGTTGGACCTCACTGCTGATCACCCATCCTCTTGCATGAATTGAGTATGCATTACCTATTTTTTTTTATAGTGAAGTTGATGTTTTTCTCACTAATTTGAATTTACTACTGCTAGGCAGAAGGTGTGTATTTACTTTCTTGGCATATTTAATGCAAATATTTTTCCCAAGGACTTTTAAAAGGTCCATTTAGCAGGAAATATTAAAGCTGAGGGAGTCATAAGTTGAGAAAAGTGCAGGTCTAATTTTATTAGCGTACTAGGTGTGTGATTGCAAGAAGCAGAAGGAGACATTTTTACAATGTTTACTTAAAAACGTTCCTTGGGTTTTCAAAAAAGGAACGAAATTGAGAAAAACCTAATAATAACTCCAAGAGTTGAGAGATCCCCTGTTGACTGCTTTAAGCCCTAATAAAACTCTCTGCAGCTCAAACATTCCTTGTGTCCTTTTACTCTTCCTTTCATGGTGGGTATAATAAATACAGTTTTTACAGATGAGGAAAATGAGGCAAAGATATAATGTAACTTTACCAACATCAGAGAGATTTTAAGTAGCAGGGAGAGATTAAACAGATGTCTGGAGAAGTCCAAAAACACATGCTATGTCTGCAATATATATCAGAAGGTGTCTACAGAGGTGCTTGTTTAGAGCAAATTGTAGGCTTGAGAAAGCTTCAGTGAAGTGGCACCAATAGGCTAGATGTAGATCACTTCAATAAGAAGAGACAGGCTGCGAAATTACATCTGTCCAGTGTGGTGGTACATAATGGCAGGGAAGGGAGATTTGAAACACAGGTTTATGCTTCATTTTTCTTCCCTTTTTCCTTTCTTTGTTTCTCTATCCTGCCCTCCATACCTCCTTACCTCATTCCCTTTCTTCTCCTTCCTTCCTCCCTTCTTTCTTCTTCCTTCATTCCTACCTCTTTCCATCAACTATTCAGCAAAAAATATATTGAATGTCTTATTCTAGTGTTGACAAAAAGAGTCAAACTCTGTGAAATATTTAAAAAGATTTATTCTGAGCCAAATATGAGTGACCAAGAGCTCATGAGACAGCCCCAGGAGATCCTGAGAATGTGTGCCCAAGGTGGCTGGGCTACAGCTTGGTTTTATACATTATAGGGAGACATAAGACATCAATCAATATATGTAAAATGTACACTGGTTCAGTCTGGAAGGGCACAACAACTGGAAGTGGAAGCTGCGGGTGTAGGAAGGGTGGCTTTCAGGTCATAGTTGGATTCAAAGATTTTCTGATCAGAAATTGGTTGAAAAGTTTTATCCTGCAGATGAAGCTTCCAGGTAGCCAGCTTCAGAGCTCTCATCAGACCTAAAAAACTGCCAGACTCTCATAGTTAATTCTCTCTCAAATCAGAGGAAAGACCCAGAAAAGAAAGGGGATTCTCTACAGAATGTAGATTTTCCCCACAAAAGACAGATTTGCAGGTCCATTTCAATATACGTCAAAGAAATATATTGTGGGGTAAAATACTTCAATTTCTTTCAGGGCCTGAGATCTGTCATGTGATAGTACACCAGAGTCAGGCTGAAATTTGGTGTCTTGTTGCGACAAAAAAAAAAAAATCTGTTTTGTCATTCTTAAGGTCTCTAGATCTCTGTTTTAATGTTAATGCTGGTTGATTGTGCCTGAATTCCGACCAGCATTAGAGAGGAGAGTATAATGAAGCATATCTGACCCCTACTCCCATCATGGCTGAACTAGATTTTCAGGTTTACTTTGGACTATCCTTGGCTGGGAGAGGGATCCATCAGTCAGTTAGGGGGCTTAGAATTTTATTTTTGGCCCACATTATGCACTGAGGAAGCTGAGGTGAATGGAACATAATTCCTGCCGTTAAGGAACATACATTAAAGTGAAAAAGGTAGATAAACACATGATTATAAAACAGTGTGTTACTATTTGATAGTTAACATCCACAGAGAGCCATGAGAATGCAGAACTTATTAGTCAGTGGGTGACTGCTCAGTATTTGTTGAGTGAATATGAAGCTCAGAGGTGGGGCATCAGAATCTAAATGGGATGGGAGTGGTCAAGAAAATTTCCTGCAGGAGGATGAAGTTGGAGCTGAGTGTCTTTTAGAAGGATTCACAGAAGTTAATTAGCTGAAAGGTTGAGCAGAGGGAGGTATTCCATCCCAAGCACATGCCAAGTACAAACCTTTAGAGGTGGAGACTTGAAGTCAATGTACAAGGATCTGAAAGGTTGCTGGAATTTCCTTCCTGGAGGTGAAAGCTGGGACTCTGGAGGTCTCATTTTTTTAAAGCTCACTTTCTATATTATTCCTGAGAATTTCTCCCATGGATGCCTGTTCTCTTCCAGACCGTGTCCTTGCTGCCTGAAACAACATCAAAGGTGGCCCCACATCAAGAAATCAGTAACTTATTACCATGTGCAGAGGGTAAACTGGTTTGGGAGTGAAAAACAAAGCCACCAGGCTCCTAAAGGAAAAGATGAACAGGGTTGGAATGGAAGCGGTAGATTTGTTGTTCTAAGCATGTTGGGGGTGTGAAAGTTCCACATCACACCTTTCTGAACTTCTGCAGCCCTCATTAGCTTCTTACCTGGGAATCCAAAGATCAGCTATTTTGAAAGGCCATTTTAGCATCCCTCATGCCACCTGTGGTCCTGATGTTGTCGACATGTGAGGCACAGCCAGATGGCTTGTCTGTTGTATATTGTGTGAGAAATATATAATAATCATAATGGCTATAATTTAGTGGTCATTTCCCATGTGCACACTTAATCTCCATAATAAACTTATAAGATACAAATTATTATTCTTGTTTTACTAATGAAGAACATAATTTTTTGAAAGATCAAGTGATTCATTCTAGAATACACAGTCACCACTCAAGGTAAGAGTACTTGGGTCTGTGCCACACCAGCCTTCTGCCTTCTTGGTATGCTGCTTAAACTGCCCTTCAGCAGTTCAGTCCTTAGCATTTGGCTGTTCCTTCTCCCTGGAGCAAAAATCTACCCCTCTTGGTAAAATCCTAGGTTCTGTGGATGTCACGCTCTTCCATAAAGACTTTCTTGACTCTCCTCATGTGCAAATCAGAATTACCCCTCCTTTTATATTTTTACTTTGTATAAACTTCTGTTACTGTCTATGTTCCATAGTGATTTTGGGATTCATCCATGGGGCTGTGAGCCCCTCAAAGGTATCTCTCTTTCTATCTCCTGTGCTGATCCAGAGCCTTACAAATATTTAATGAACAACTGAATTAAAAATTGTTTTGGAGATTTCAACTAGGAACATTACTTCATTTGTTCATGACAGTTCTCAACCCTAAAAATGTTAGCCTTTGATTTATTTATCCACTTTATAAGGCTGTAAAATTTAACAGGTATATCCGATTGACAATAAGAAAGTAATAAGACTGCTAGAGAGGGAAGCATGACTTTTCTTTAGCTCCTCTTCTTCTGAAATGTCACAGGCAGATCTGAAGGATGTCTTTCTTCATATTCTTTTGTCTTTTCTTCATCACTCCCTTCTCTTCTTTTTCCAACTCCAAAGCTATAAATGTCCATTCCAAAGATAAGATCAGGCTTAAGAAATTTGGGAAGAAAGATGAAGACAGTTTTAAATTTGCAATGTGTCTGCCAATATTTTATACTTTTTGGTTTTGTACATTTCTTTTTAAGAAGCCACTTAGTATGGGGGCCATGGTGAGTACTGATCTGAGATAGTGGTTGCCAATTTTTAGCTGTGTATTTGTGGACAAGTTACTCAACCTCTCTAAGCTTCAGTTTCACCATTCATAAAAGTGAGATTTTATAATAATAGTATGGAAATCAAAGGATTGTCACAAAGAGACCTTACATTCAACTGTGGAAAGTATCATTTAATACTTGTTTCCTCTAAATTGTTTTCAGTTAAAGTGATTGTTTACAACCTTACCTGGTCATTATATTCATGCACAGAGCTTTTTAAAAATCCTACTCCTCATGTTCCAATAAATAAAGCTTAGAGCTAGGTTTTTCTCCTTAATTTTGATTACAGACTTACTATTGGTTTATTCAGAAAGATTAGAGAACACACCATATCATAATTAAGTGGGAAAGTTGTTTTTTTAAATAGACAAAATGTGTTATTTTGAACTAGTAAATATACATTTGTATTATTTTTTATTGTTACAGGGTATTTCATGCCTTATTCATTTGATTTTGACTCAGATTCTCAGTATATCTATGGAGAGCTATATCCATCAGAAAGGAGACATCTGCATGTTTAGAAGATCTCACTGGAGCCTGGTTTTGGGGAGAGAACAATATGGCCTATCGACATGTCCTTTTGCAGATGGATACTAATTATATTAATCATTATTATTATAATGAGCAGTATACATTTATCACTAGTTTTTCTAAGACTTTAGCTGAGTGTTTTTATATATAGTATCTTAGTTTATTCTTACTGCATTTCTACTAGATACATTTATTATTATTAGATACTAGATATATTTAGTATTGCCACCAAAGGAAACTGGGATGACTTCCCTGCTTTGACATGCCTAGTGTGTGTCAGAATTGAAATTCCGGTGAGACCTTTTAAAATCCGGAGCCTGATAGGGCCCCGTAATCTGGTACCTTACTATTCTCAAATCTTATGAACAATTATTTTTGTTGGAAATCTATGCTTACTAAGCAATCTTTTGAGTATAATTTAGCTTCCCACATGGCAAGTCTACAGGGAGAGAAAGTGCTGATCAGCCTACCTGAGTTTGCTCTCCTTGAAGGTTACATTTCTCATTGAAAGATAACAAATGGGCATCAGGTTGATACATTGGCTTCACTAGGTTGGTTAATATGATCCCAGTTCTGGGAGCTGACAAATCAATAATTTGAGCTTGTGGATATGAAGGTCAGACTGTGGTGAATTAAGTAGGTACTGCCCCTGGTGTGGACTTGTCTGGAAAGCTGTCTGACCTTTTGCACTTGATACTTCTGCAGCTCTTTGCAGACTTTCTTGGAATTCAGTCCCATATTGAACAAAATAATGTTCACTGTACATTATTTATCTCATCAGGGGACTAGATATGTTTACTCATTTCCATACTGAGACTATGCTTCTTCTCCACCCAAGTCTCCCCTGATGATGCTCTTTACTCATTAGGTTAGCATTAGTTGAAGCAACAAACCAACTCCAAATCTTATAAAGAAGTTTATTTCTCACTCATATAAAGTCATCTCCCATTTTGTGTTTTTACAATCTTCAACATAGTGCCTTCAAGGGCATCAAGAAAGTGTATGGAGAATTGCATGAGGGAGATTTTTTATGCATCAGCTTTGGAGTGGTATCTGTCACTTCGAATCATATTCCATTGGCTAGAATTTAGTCACAAAGCCACATCTGAATGCAAAGGAGGCTTGGAAATGTAGTCTAGAGTGTGCCTAAGAAGAAAGAACAGGGTTTTTGAGTAGCAGTCCATTTCTTGCATGATCACAAATGATTATTTTTAGCTGTTATCCTTCCAGACCTCTAGCTTTGTATGCAAATCTTGTTTTTCTACATCTCTACTTGGATGTCTTACAGAATACTCAATTTTCAAAACTAAATTTATTTTCTTTTCCTGCCTCTTGCAACATCTTTGCCATCACGATAGTCTCTCACCTAATGAAACTATAATTCTCCAAGACATTTAACAAAGACACCTGGAATTTAACCAAGATTCCCTTTATTTTCCTCACTATCTTAGCCAGTCTCTAAGTTCTGTCTCATTTTCATCATCACTACTAGAACTTAACATGGGTTAGTGGTTCAGAGTATGGTTCCTGGAGTTAGGTTGCCTGGGCTGGAATTCCAGATCTACTATTTCTAGTCCCGTTACTTGAGCAAGCTAATCAATTTTTGGGTGCTTTGTTTTCTCATCTGTAAAATGGGAAAGACTATATGAACAGAATCTGCCTGATAGGATTATTTCAAGTTAAGTGAATCAATATACAAGAAAGCTTTACAGTGCCACATAGCATAGGCTCTCTTTTGTTCTGGTCCTAATTAAAGCCAAAACCTCCTGACTAGTCTCTGCTTCTAGTCTCACTCATTTACCTCTCTTCCTTTTCATTATTTTCATAAAGGCACAAACCCTGCAATGATACCTTCCTGTCATCTAAATAAATTCCAAATTTCTTTACATGGCAGTCAATGGTTGCTAAATCTCTGTACTCATGTTTCACTTTATTTTACATTCTCTCTAATTCAAACAATGATCTGAAGGCATATTAATTCTTAAATTATTCTTTCTTGAGATCTCTTAAAATGTCCAACTCTCTGATTTTTAGAAAGCCAAGGAGGAAGAAAAATGATTTTCTTCTAAAATGAAATGATTAGTAGTAAATGAAAAAATATTTTTTGTTTGCTACTAATTTGTATCAACTCTTTATCACCATCACCACCACTACCATCATGTATCTATATATTATCTATATCATTTTTATGAATATTATCTGTGTCTACCTCTCATGTATCTTCTTGACTGTGTGTGTGCATGTATGTGTGAGGGGATGTCATGATGTTTGACTGCTTCTGTTACTCCTTATCAATACATAGCATTTCTGAATTCTATGACAATTTCAGAAGACAGAAACCAGAAAAAAATCTGGAATTTCTAGTTAAACCCCCATGCATATGTCTGTGATCCAACTCTCTAAGGTATAAGCTACTGAAGCAAAGTGCATTTCTGATTAGAGATGCCAAATATTTAAACCTGTTTTTTTTAATCTCCCAGCCTCTACCATCACTACTCAACAAACATGGAGTCCATGAGAGTAAGACTATGAGAGGGAAAAGAAAACATAGAAGTTACTATGAATCTCAAGTTGGGGATGCCATTAGGCACTATTCTGACATGGTGACATGCTGAGGGCTTGCTCTAATGTAATGCTCAACGGACAACTTTCTAGGATGGCTTTGAAAAATTCCCGCCTCTTAGTACTTATGCATTTACATAGTCCCCTCCTTTTAAGTGTAGGCTGAATTGTGTGTTTCTAACAAAAAGTATATGGCAAAGACTGTGACTTCCAACTTACTAGAACTCTCTTGCCTTCTTGCTCTGAGAAAGCCTGTTGCCATGTTGTGAATTGCATGGCAAGGAACTAAAGTAGCCTATACCCAACAGCCAGTGGGGAATTGAGGTTCCTGGTCTCAGAACCCACGAGAAACTCCCTCCTGTGATTAGCCATGTGAGTAAGCTTGGAAGCAAACTCTCCCCCAGTTGATCCTTGGGGTGAGTGCTCCTCTGCCCGTCACCTTGATTAGAGCCTGGGAGAGACCTTGAGCCAGAGGACCCAACTAAGCCACAGCTGGGTTCCTGACTCCAGACCTGTGAGATAATAAATATTTTAAGTCTTTACAATTTTCAGGTAATTTATCAAGTATTTGTACCAATAAACTGACTATCAGAAATTCTCATCACTGTGTATAACACACATGCACAACCCTCCCTTTGTGCTTTAAAAGGCATAAACTCTGACAACAAAACATTCACTCAGAAATAAAGAATGCTTTTTCTGCTATCTGGTAGAGTTTGATTTATCATGTATTAGGTAAAGAAGAAACTCCTTCCTGTTTTTCATACACTACTCTTGAGTATTCACTCTCTCATGATCTCTCTAACTTTTTAGAAATTCATTGTCCAAAACTTAGATCCTTCCAAACCCCATCATGACCTTATATAATACTTGGTGTATGATTGGCGCTGAATTCATATTTATGCAAGGAAAGAAGAAGAAATGAAATGAAGGGCCAGACAGTCTAGTGTTAGAGATAGAGGTTTAGTAAACAGAAAATGATGTAAATATTCAGTCCACAGTTTTTACATCAATTGGTTGAGTTAGTTTCTATAAAGGACAGGGAAGACCAATGTAGCTAAGTCCATACAGACGCTCTATACTCCCTGTTGCTGGAATGTGTCTCTAATTTCTCTCTCACTATGTTCTCCTGACATGTATTTGGGGTTTCTTTATGCTAGATACTGTTCTGTGTGTGTTATATTTGACGGGTCATTGTATTCTTACAACATGCCTGTTGGAAGCCATTCATAATTAACTTAATGTCCTGTTACAGTGAAGACTCTGGAAGGAATAGAGCTTCTTTTCCAAGCCGTTGTCATTATTCTCTAACTCAGCTTCTCTTCGGTCAATCATAATTTCTGAGCTACGGCTACTCAGTCCTGTGCTGCTTCTAGTGATAATTCAGTGAGTTCCCTTTCACCATTCCCTGTGTGATTATGATCTCTGGATTTTTCTTCCTGGAAATGGGTAGAAAGCAAGCATAGAGATGGATCAGGAAGATGGCATGTTTGAGGACTGTAATATTTGATACACTGAATGAAAATAAGAGTTGATGGTGATGAGGTCAAAGGAAGCCAGGCAAGAAGATAAAGTCATGAAGGATAATGTTTATCCATTAAATAAGTAGATGTTTACAATGCAGTTTTGTGGACTTTTGGCTCTGGAGGACAGATGTAAGGAAAAGTTACAGATAAGGAAGTTTGTCTTCAAAGTAAAGGTTTTTAATAATTAGCACTACTTAATGCAGGACTGAGTGGTCTCCTGGTGAGGTGATCTTCCATTCATTACAAGTACTTAGCAGGAGCCAAAGAACTTCTTATGAGACAGGTAGGTAGGATTTGCGTGTTGGGTAAAATATTTGACTAGATAAACCCTAAGTAAGTATCATTTATAATTGCAACTCTCTGGAGGCTTTTGCCTCAATAGAGAGAGAGCGTCTTCCTTTTGATTATAAATAATGCCTTGAGAGAACCGTTACCACTTCTGGTACTGGATCTATCACTTCTCTTTGTTCTTCTATGAAAAGAAATGCCTTTTGTTTCCCATCAGTAAGTATGGCCTTTGAAACATCATATTGCAAATTCATGAATCTACTTTAGTTTGAGAGAAGTTAGTTGTAATTAGAGACAACATTGCCACAAGTTCCTTAGAATAATTTTTTTTTTTAATCACAAAAGTGATTGGAGAGACCCTACGGAATCCAGAGAAGGGAGAGGGCAAGTTGGAGAATCACCATCTGGAATGTTTCAGAAGGACAGTCTCAATATGAAAATTACAAAAGAGAAAGGCGAATATTTATCTTTGTAATAGTCCACCATCAGAACCTAACAAAAAAACAAAACTTTTAGCTCAGAGTAATAAGTAGGCAGGTATACATGTGATGGATTTATGATACTTTCTCTTTTCCAGCTCCCTTTATTTCAGCAAATGACATCATTATCCAGTTAGCAGCTTAAGCTAAAAACCTGGGAGAAATATTCAATTCATGTTTTTAAATCATCCATAAAAAACCTCCCCCAGTACAACACCAATCAGGCTGAGACAGTCTGGTTTGTCTAATTAGAAGCATCGGATCAGCTGTGGTGGCCCTCCAGCTGTGGAAGGATACATCTTGGGTAGAATTAACACAGCATAACACAGGCTTGGTCAGCCTCCACAGTGAAAAGACAAAGACACTTCTTATTTACCGTGTCTTACATCTTCAGCAACCTTTAGGTTTTTAAGATTCAATATTCATAATAAGCAATATTGTTGATCGCATCTGGATTTCAGGGTGGAATATTCAATATTCCTAATATGAATATCCAATATTCCTAATAAGCAATATTGTTGATCACATCTGGATTTCAGGATGGAATGATTGTTGGAGACCTCTCAATACCTTTGGCTTCCTCTATCTTGCTATGTGGGTCTGAAAAATAGCTGTGATTGTGAGAATTAGCCTCTTTACATTGAAACACAGCTATCTTAATTTTGTCACTTGTACTCTGCAGTGATGAATCATGTGTTTGGACCTTGACACAAACCTAAAGCTCATTCAAAGGTAGCAGTAAATTTCATGTATAAAAACTCTGTTTGATTTCTTCCAATTATGTCATTGCCATGTACTTTGTAATGGCTGACATCCATTTGTCCCCTCCCTGGAAAAACATAAAAATTCATTTCAGGCAATGAAATTCAATTTGTCTTGAAAGCAATTCTATAAAAAATAATAATCTGTGCAGCATTCTAATCTGCTTCTACAATGTTATGTTGAGCCTGGGCAGCTTTATTTGGCATTTTTTCTAGTATTATGAGAGGATAAATGGGAAATTAACGCTTCTAGTAAGGCATCTATTAATGATAATGGAAAGTAATTAAAAGCCCAAAGTAGAACCTGGAGGAAGTTTGGTCCAATCCAGAGCACATCAAAATGATTATTTTATTTGTTTAACTTGCTGTGATAGATAGTAATTAGTTCACTATTATCCATTCCTTTCTTGACCTTGACCTTGCTTTCAGTCTTTAGTCCTGTTGCCTCTATTTGCCCCACAACAGTAAAACCGGGCATGAAGATACCAGTGGATCTCCTAATATTTTTGTCTCTTATTCCTCTCTGTAGCAGCAATCCCACCTCCTTAGAATGTATAGAGTCCGTTACACCTGCCAAGATGGAAATTCCTTTCTTTGCCTGCTGTGTAAAGGCATGAAAAGCCCAAGGTGACAAGAGGCTTAAATTGGTGGTAGACTTCTTTTCTACCCTGTGAATATTGTTCCCTTCCTGAAAACCAGAAACTCTACACTTTTTAGCTAAGATTTGTAAGGACAAGAAGCATAAATTCTCCAACAGGGTCACTGAGAATGATGGCGAGACCACTTACATACTTAGGTTTCTGGACTTCTGTAGTTTACCTATTGGAGAAAACAAACCTATATACTGCTGATTTAAGCCATATGTGGAGTTTTATTCAGGGTATCATCTCAAGGTTGGCACGTTAGGTTGGTGTTTAAGGAAGCTATACTGTCATTTCATCAGGCTAGCATCTTCTATGGAAGGACCAGTGGAACATGTGCTCACTTCTGCATCCCATGTGAGTGGGTTCTTTTGTTCAAAGAGGTCACATTCCAGTTTACCAGATACTCTGTGACTCCCCAGATAATCATGCTGGATTTATGTAAAAAATTACATTGTTGCCATAATGTCTAACAGTATACAGCTAACAGAGCTAGCTTCTTAGCAGATTTTTGAATGATAACCAGGGTTAACCTGTCTCTCTTTTCTTGCTCCTTCTAGTAACAAAATAAGACCTCCTTTTCAAAGATGCCATACATGGCACTTACTAGGGAAATGAAATATTTGGATGTGAATGTTGGTAGGGACAGCTAATTTGTTGTGCTCTCCAGTGGATGCAGGACAAATACTTTCTGCTGTTTTACCTTTCAGACACTTGGGTTCAGCAGTCAGTAGGGTCAGCGTGTTCCTAAAATACCTGGGCTGTAGTGACTGAAGATCACTGCCAGAGTGTCTAGAGAGTAATTTGACTCCCTTTCCTTTCTGCAGTAGCCTTGCCATTACATGGTGGCGTAAATCATTAACACTATTTTATTTTTGATAATTTCTTTTTTTTCTGGAATAAGCTGTTTTTGACAATCATGAGTCAAAACACAAAAGTGCATGTTTAATAAAACATTTAGAATTAGTTTTTCATTCCTCTAGAAAACTGATGATAATTGTGGAATTTGCCTAAAATATTTGTTGTCATGTAAATATCCACCATGAGGGCCATAGTAATACAACTGATTGCAGCCTCTGCCAATACAGAACAAATTAACATTCCCAATTACAGAAAGTGTGCAACATGACTTTTTATTTGGATCAAATGAGTATTATTTTAAATTTACTTTCCTCATTTTTAATTCAATTTTTCTTGTGCATGTACCAAAAATGAATAAATTAAAATATAAAAGCATAGCCATGAATGCATTGGCTCCATGAGAAAAAAAGAAAGATCTTTACACACATCTGAGAATCTCTCATTTTTCAAATTAAAAGAAAAAAAACCAGAATAATTCCAATAATTGTTTAATTGTTGTTATCATTTGTTAAATACAATCAGGGGAAATCTTGGGGAGTTTGGTTCTGTCAAAGACACGCATCTGACATTAGTATTAATACCACTGTAAATACAATTAAAATTTATACGGTGAGGAAAATTTATGTTTGTGGTTATAATCCAAAGACAAATATTGATGGAACATCCGTAGCATGTTGGCATATGCCATGTTTTTGGGAAGTAAGAGATCTATGGATCAACTACAAATACAGCATTGTCTTTGGGCATGCATCATCGTAATTGCATCGAAATAAGCTTAAATGTTCTACCAGTAAAAACAGAAGCAATGACTGGCACAAGTTACAAAAATATTAAATATTACATTGAGAATAAATAGACTACAGCTTTATTTTGGGGACGAATCTGATGTTGATAAACTACTATGACAAGCATGATTCTAAGATTAGAATTATTTTGGTTAAACATGTCCCTTAAGTAAGCCAACTACTTCCTCTTGTGCTTGCTCAAGTTTGCTTGGAGCCATATGTGATTTTTACCTTATTCAGTGATTTTGATACAAAACCCCTATAAAAACAAAGCCTTATGTGATAAGTCAACAACTCTTTAAAGCTTTGTGCAGAGTGCACAAGTTTGACATTATGAGTGAAGGTTTATTAAATGTATGATCAATGTGAATATACAGACAAATTAGGTGTTTGTGTGAGTGCTTGCCTGTGTTTCTGAATGATAATCCTGAGAAAATAAAGCAGTTGCTGAAGATGGACAAGGGCAGTCATAGGATGTTTATACTGAGATCAAAAGCCAGACCACTCACCCAACAGGACATCCCAGGCTGTGGTGATAAATCAGGAACTGGGGCAATAAAAGCCACAAATGAGGCCCTTTGCCAGAAAAAATAATCCCAGCACTTTGGGAGGCCGAGGCGGGTGGATCACGAGGTCAAGAGATCGAGACCATCCTGGCCAACATGGTGAAACCCCGTCTCCACTAAAAATACAAAAAATTAGCTGGGCATGGTGGTGCATGCCTGTAATCCCAGCTACTCAGGAGGCTGAGGCAGGAGAATTGCCTGAACCCAGGAGGCAGAGGTTGTGGTGAGCCGAGATCGCGCCATTGCACTCCAGCCTCCAGCCTGGGTAACATGAGTGAAACTCTGTCTCAAAAAAAAAAAAAAAAAAAAAAGAAAGAGGTTGAGATGGGTTTGGGTTTGGTTCTTAGGATATATATTTCTATGGCAATTAAAAAAAATACTCTAAGAAAACTGAATGATTGTAGAAAGTAATGTGTAAAAGGAAACAGTGTGCATGGGCCTTACTATCCGATGAAGACCCGTGAGTCATTTAATAGCTGTGTGTATTATTTGGAAATGAAGTAAAAAGTGTCTACTCTTTCATGTGGTGCCAAGATCATAGATTTTGGTGTTGCGAGGCTTAGGTGGGTAGTTTAAATGTGGCTTGCCATTTACCTACGTCCCTCCCTGTATTTACAGTTTGCTGTAATAGTTCTTCAGTACACACACACACACACACACACACACACACACACACACACACGTTATACCATTAATATTTGTGCACTTTGCTTTAGTCATTTGACATTTAAGAAATATATTTGTATTATTTCTCCATCAGCCAATATGTAATAGATTTATCACCTCTGATGGCAGTACAGAATTCCTCACCTTTAATCAGTCCTCCACAGACAGGCATTAAAATAGATTCCAGCTTCTTGCTGGAGCAGACATTCTAGTCGGTACAGTTTTTCACACATTTACTTGTACATGTGTAGGATAAGTTTCTAGAAATAAAATTATTGGGTAAACAAAAAAGAATCCTTTTGGGAAAATATAGTGCAATTGCCCTTTAAATGTATACATCCAAGGGTCATGATTAGCTAGACACTTTTATACGCTGATGGGGGACTTGTAAATTCGGGAATTCTAGGTGTTCACTTTATATTGCTTGTAATCATATAATTCCATTTAATAAGTTGTTTTACGAGGTCATGCATCTCCCAAATCGTTTACCTTGGAGGATCCTTTAGTAAGTAGAATAGCCCTAATTTAGACACTTGGCAGGTGACTTACCAAAGTGTTTTTAAAAATAAGTTTGTTTTTATACTACATGAGTATCTATTTAGCCTTGTCTTTTTTTCCACAATCATATACAGAGGGATTTGGAAGCCTTAGTTAGTGAGTCATGTGCTTTTAATGAGCAGATTAAAAACAATCTTCTGAGTCAATCCCACCCCAGGAAAGTTCTTCCTAATCCCATGTCTGGGTGGAGATGGGCAGGCCAGCATCCAGACACTTGTTATAATCTGGCTTTTCAGTTCTCACAAAAGCTTATTTCCCCTGAGCTTGGCTAGCTGATTTCCCAGCACGCAGGTCTGCATGAAACAGAAATCACAAATGTGCCAAACTCTAGACATCTTACAGGGAGAGGCAAGGCCAAGCTCACCACTATTCCACATTTGCATGAAGATCAGATAAGGGGAATGGTATTTGGGGAGGATTGCTTGAGATATATCAGCCTGTCTCCTCTTCAGATAGCCTTGAATATACCCATGGATCACATAAAACAACAAGATAATTTTATTCAAGACTTTGCCTTGAAGGATATTTTTAAACCGAATTTCATTTTGTTGTAATATCTATTCAGCCTATTTTGATGTTGTAAGAAATACCCTTATAAAAACCTTTGTGAGGTTTATATAAAGGATGTTGTGTAGGTCATTGTATTCATCATATCACGAACTTTCTCTCTCTCTTTTATAACAACCATTGGGATACATTTCTATAGGATCTTAGTATCAAGGAAAGTTGTAATTCTTCTCAGCCATTGTCTTATTTTTATTTCACAGATATTTCAAATCTTTTAAGGTAAAAGTTGTCTGTTTTTATGTTGCTTGCTAGGAAGCTTAGAGCTAAATTTGTGATTAACTCACAGTACATTTTACTTATAGCATCAATTCATCCAGTCTAGTAGAAGGAGGCTCCCCCTTTTTCTATGCAACTGAGCTAACTCATTATAAAGAGGATGTTATATATGCTTCTATGAATAACCAATTCTTTAACTCCAAACAGTTCACACACCCATGTTAAGATATGCAGATTTGTTTCCAATCTCAAACCCCTCCTTTTAGATCCCTCTTTTGGCTTCATTTAGCTTTCTTTAGGATAATTTATGCGACCTCATCAGGTTCCACAAAACTGCCCATTTCAATTTTTTTAAATGTTCATATCTTTGTAAAATGAGAAGTGCTTTGGGGTCCTCAGCTGGTCCTAACTCAGCATTAACTGTAATAGAATTTAATTTTCTTCCAAGCGTGTGGAAGCCATGCTATACTTGCTAAAAGTTGTACAATCAGAAATTAATATTCTCTTACATCTGTTAGACACTGGTTTTTACATTTACTGCTTTTGCAGCAAGTCTGTTTGCCCTCAGATCATAAGACTATTCTAACTTGCACAATGAACATTTTATTGCTGGTTTTATCCCAGTGCTTCTGTAGGCCACTGTAAGACGTTTTCTCATGGTTTAGAGGACTGGTTCCTTGTCCATGCCCTTGTTTGCCGACATTATTTCTACATTTAATGTTTCCAATCATGTCAGCTCTTAAGATATATTATACGTTATCCCAAGACCCCTCTGGAAATTTGTGGGAATAAAGATAATCAAACAACTAATGTTTATTTGAACACAGGAGAGGTCACCCTGTGAAGAAATCATATTTTCCAGAAATATATCACCTTTATTGTAACAAATATTAAGTGTAAATTTCTTATACCAATCTTCTTTTTTTTTAATCATTATACTTAAATTCTGGGATATAAATGCAGAACATGCAGGTTTGTTACATGTGCCATGGTGGTTTGCTGCACTCATCAGCCCGACATCTACGTTAGGTATTCCTCCCAATGCTATTCCTCCCCTTGCCCCGGACCTACCAACAGCCTCTGGTGTGTGATGCTCCCCTCCCTGTGTCCATGTGTTCTCATTGTTCAACTCCTACTTATGAGTGAGAACATGCAGTGTCTGGCTTTCTGTTCCTGTGTTAGTTTGCTGAGAATGATGGTTTCCAGCTTCATCTATGTCCCTGCAAAGGATATTAACTCATTCTTTTTTATGGCTGCATAGTATTTCATGGTGTATATGTGCCACATTTCTTTTATCCAGTCTGTCATTGGTGGGCATTTGGGTTGGTTTCAAGCCTTTGTTATTGTGAATAGTGCTGCAATGAACATGCGTGTGCATCTGTCTTTATAGTAGAAAGATTTATAATCTTTTGGGTATATACCCAGTAACGGGATTGCTGGGTCAAATGGTATTTCTAGTTCCAGGTCCTTGAGGAATCACCACACTGTTTTCCACAACATTTGAACTGATTTATATTCCCACCAACAGTGTAAAAGCATTCCTGTTTCTCCACGTCCTCTCCAGCATCTGTTATTTCCTGACTTTTTAATGATTGCTATACTAACTGGCATGAGATGGTATCTCATTGTGGATTCCGAAGGACTCCAATTCCTTGTGCTCTGATAAATAACTGCAATACAATTTTATGTCCTCCAGAGATGAGACAATTTTTGAGTCAAAATATATACAATTAAAATAAGGAGCAATTTGGGGAGAGTCATTTATTCTTGTCAGGTTTTATTTGGAACATAATCAATTAATTAGGAAAGAAAATGACCTTACTGTGATGTTCACGTTAAACACATAAACAGGCATTTCAACTTTAAGTATGAGTTGTACACTGATGGTAAGATACTCTGGACAAGCTTGAAAGCAGTCCCATAACTAGTGAAATTCAACAAAAATTATTTTATTTGTGATCTGCAATTTGACATTGATAAACATAAAACAAAGAGGTTCTTGTTCTAGTGACAGGTGAGAGTTTAGAAATATACATACACACTGGAATACTATTCAGCCATAAAAAATGAAATCCTGTCATTTGAAGCAACATGGATGAAACTGGAGGACATTATGTTAAGTGAAATAAGCCAGGAATATAAAGTTAAACACTACATGTTCTCACCCATGTGTGGAAGCAAAGCATAGTTTATCTCATGGAAATAAAAAGTAGAATACGGCCAGTCATGGTGGCTTACACCTGTAATCCCAGATCTTTGACAATCCAAGGTCAGGAGATGGCTCAAGACTAGGAGTTCAAGATCAGCCTGAGCAAAATAGTGAGATCCCATCTCTATTAAAAAAAAAAAAAAGAAAAAAAAAGTAGTGGAACAGAAGATACTAGAGGCTGGGAAAGGTAGAGGGAAGAGAATATAGGGAGAGATTTATTAAAAAATAAGTTTCAGCTAGTTAGAAGGAATAAATTCTAGGGTTTTATGCCACTCTAGGATGACTATAGTTTAAAATATATGGTTTTAAATAGCTAGAAGGAGGATAATGATATAAATATTTGACACAAAGATATAAATATTTGAGTTGGTGGATATGCTGATTATCCTAATCTGTTTACCATATATTATATGTATTGAAATATCATTATGTATACTATAAATATGTATAATTACAATTTGTCAATCAAAAAAAAAAAAAAGAAAGAAATGAAATCCTCATTGGTCATAGCAGTATTCAAGGTAGCCCTATAGGTAAACTTGAATGTTTGTGACCAATTTTAACTTGCAGTATAAGACGGTTGTTGGTGCCAAGACGGCATTATCAAGTGAAGAAAGGAGACAGATAATTAATACCTGCTGGTCACATTGATCACAGATCACACAACGTCCAAGAGTTCCTTTGTAGTGCAGCTGATTGTAAACTAGAAGTAGTCAATAAAATGATAAAGTTTTCATAGTGCTGGAAGGTGTTAAGATATAACACTGGCACAAGGAGAAAGCCAGTGCATTCACCTTGGTGAAGACTTCGTTCATATGGCCAGGAGAGCTAATCACTTCAGTATTATTTATTGAATGGTGTCATATATCCATATCTATTCAGCGTATCTAAAATTTATGAGTATATCTTTCTGATCACATTTCTGTTTTCCCCATTATACTGTGAGTTTCTTGGTGGCCCTAGAGGAACTAATTGCTATTCTGCTCAGATACATTCAGATTGTTCTTACCCTTTCTTGATATGTATGCCTCAGCTTTGGTGTTTCTTTGTTTCAATAACCTAGAAACCTGTGACCCTAGGTTATTAGAGCTTGTTTGTAAGCAGCAAAGAGATCCCGAGGTTCCTGGGATGGTACACCCCCTCAGGCAGGGCTTCATCAATGACTGAGTTGTGTGGGATTATGTAAGTACATCTCTCTTGCTCTGAAGTGTGGTAAGCTCTGGAATTTAACTTACACTCCAGTGTTATGCAGGATCATGCTGTAACTCTCTTTTTTGGGACTTTGCCTGAAATCACCCTTGCTTGACTTTATCTTATTTCCTCCTCTGTTTCTTCTACTCCTTCATAAAATTTTCCTCGAAGCACTTCCTTAAGAACCACATACACAGGAATCCTGTCTCAGAGTCTGCTCGGAGAAATTCACAATGCTTGGCTTTTAAAATTCATCTTGGTTTTCACTGGCATAGTAGGAACTTAGCAAATGCTTGTGGAGTGAATAAATGAGAAACTCACAACATATTTAGATGAGAAAACATGGTGAATATCCAAGAGCCTGACTTTACTGGGGATAAATGTGATACACTTCCTCCGAATCTTGAGTGGATTCACCATGAGCAGTATGATAAAGAGGAGCTCGGCTCTTGTTCTGTTTCAAAGGTTTGCCCTGACTGATGTGCTACAGGTATAAGAAGGAGCTCCAGACAGTCTTTTTGTGGTCAGGTGCACAGACTTTGTGTTTACTTAGATCGTTTGGCTGATGAAGGTGAGAAGATGATGCTTATATAATCCGGATATTTCTTCCCACCCAAATCTCATGTTGAATTGTAATCCCTAGTGCTGGAGGTGGGGCCTTGCAGGAGGTAATTGGATCATGGAAATGGATCCCTAATGGCTTAGTTCTATCTTCATGATAGTGAATTCTTGTGAGATACGTTCATTTAAGTGTGTAGCACCTCCACTCCTGTGCCCTGACACTCTCTCTTTTGCTCCTGCTCTCGCCATGTGAGATATCTGCTTCTCTTTCACCTTCTGCCACGATTGTAAACTTCCTGAAGCCTCCTCAGAAGCAAAGAAGATGCCAATATCATGCTTCATGTAAAACCTGCAGAACTGTGAACAAACTAAATCTCTTTGCTTTATAAATTACCCAGTCTTAGGTATTTTTTCATCGCAATGCAAGAAAGGCCAAATACAGATGCTTAACACAATGGGGTGCTAGGAAATTGATTTCTAAATAGGACTATTTCTGGAAATATTCTGCACACATGTAGCAAGGAGAGTGAAGCACAAAGGGTTTATCTATGCTCTGCATCATCTGGGTCAGTCTTCTGCTTAATTTTGTTTAAGGCTTCATAGTCCCTTTGGATTGAAGTCTAAGAGCCTTAGCATGGCGCTGAAGGACTCTGGTGATTTTGGACTGTGTAACATCTCTGGCTCCATTTTCCACCACTCCTTCCTTCAGGGTCAATCCCCATGATGTCTAACGCTGAGTGAAGCCAGCCTCATACTGTCTCTCATATCTGTGGCTTTGTTCATGCTCTTTTTGCTCTTTAGCATGGATTTATCTAATAAATCGCCTTTAAGATTCATTTTGGTCATTTATTTCCATATGGATTAGGTGCCCTCATTTACTATCTCACAGCCCTCAATGCATACATCTATCGTTGGACTCATTTAAAAAAAAGTCATTGGCTATGTGTGGGTCTTTTCCTTCTAGATTAAGAGCAACTTCTTATTGTATCTTATTCCTCGTTAATTCTCACTACAAAGCATAAGGCCAGGACCTTATTCTCAACAATACACTGTTTGAATACATGATTTAATACATTAATATTTAACTCTATAATCATATTACTTTGCTAACCTCCCATAAATGAAGTTATATAATGTTACAACTTACATATCATATAATAAGTGGAGAGGTGGCTAGGAGAGATAAGACTATATGATCGAGAAATAGTGTTTATCGTCTGTAATGACTTGAAATAAAAAGCAGTACATAAGAGCTCATTTTTTTAATTGTAATTTAGGTTCTGGGGTACATGTGCAGATCATGCAGGATTGTTGCATAGGCACATACATGACAAGGTGGTTTGCTGTCTTCATCTCCCCATCACCTATATCTGGTATTTCTCACCTCATTATCCCTTCCCACCCTCCCCCCCCCGCCGTCCCCCCCCTAACCCCTCACTACTGACCACAGTGTGTGATGCTTCCCTCCCTGTGTCCATGTGTTCTAATCGTTCAATATCCACCTATGAGTAATAACATATGGTGTTTGGTTTTCTGTTCTTCTGTCAGTTTGCTGAGAATGATGATTTCCAGATTCATCCATGCCCCTATGAAGGACATGAACTCATTGTTTTTTATGGCTGTGCAGTATTCCATGGTGTATATGTGCCACATTTTCTTTGTCCAGTCTATCGTTGATGGGCATTTGGGTTGGTTCAAGGTCTTTGCTATTGAAAACAGTACCGCAATGAACATATGTGTGCATGTGTCTTTATAATAGAACAATTTATTATTCTTTGGGTATATACCCAGTAATGGTAGGTATTTCTATTTCTAGGTCCTTGAGGAAGTGACACAGTGTCTTCCACAATGGTTGAACTAATTTACACTCCCATCAACAGTGTAAAAGTGTTCCTATTTCTCCACATCCTCTCCAGCATCTGTTGTCTCCAGATTTTTTAATGATCATCATTCTAACTGGTGTGAGATGGCGCCTCAATGTGGTTTTGATTTGCAGTTCTCTAAGGATCAGTGATGAGCAATTTTTTCATGTTGTTAACTTTAAGCAATGTAAGCTAAGTTAATATAGTTACTGTATGTATATTAACTTATAGACGTTTCTCACAGAATTTTCTAACTCATAGCTATGATAGGAATGGGAAGTAGATAAAGGTCAAGACTAAAATAGCAAAAATAACAAAAACAGGACAGAGAGATTTTATGGCCATCAAACCTTGTTTATGAGGAAATGGTTCTGATCCACAGTAGATTAGAACCGGAGGATAGTTAGTCTAATAACAGATGCCAAATACAATATGGGACATTTGTAAAAATTAGAGTGTTTGAAAGAATCAAGAGATTGGGGAAAAGGCATAACAAAGAAATGAATGGAAATGTTTTGTGCACTATATGAAATTATCCTAGACATAATTCTGTAATCAGGTATCCATACTAAAGACCTGAATTGACTTAGATCCAAATTATTAACACTGTTCTCTAGAGATAATGTTACAGGAGTTCTATGGTTTGCTTGGTGGTAAGAAGTGATTCAGAGGCAAAGTAAGTGTAGATTTTAAGAACTAGAATGGACAATAGGACTATTTCTTTATGTAATTTGTCTATATTGCAGTGACACAAGATAGAAAAAGCCTAGGTCTTTGAGATATCAGACAGAGGAGAGCTGCTGCTGATATAAACAGGAAACTTATTTTTTTCTGGTAAGTCACTGAGACAAGTTAATTTGTTTCAACTCCAAGTATGTCTTGTTCTGACTAATATGGAAAGTGTGTTGCAGCTCTAAACTAAGCTAAACTCTATATACTTGGTCATAGGTTGAAACCAATAAATTTTCACCACCCTTGGTGTAGGTGTATTCCTAAGTCTACTCAGTTGGATTTCAAAATTGTTTTGGACCACTGGCTACTTACTGTGTATTTTATTATTTTACTATACACATAAGATTATTTATTTCCATTCTCCTATTCATTTTCCACCCTCTATGTGGTTTTAAAAGGATTATCTGTAGTTTTGGTTTATAGAATCAGGAGGCTTAACATATGGTCCTGAGAGAAATTACTGAACATTACCTGGAGACTCTAGGCTTTGAGCTGGATTCTGTGATGGGATGAGGTTTAGGAGTATTCTATTTGGACACAAAGCAAAATAATATTTCTGTCTTTCTTATAACTAGATTACAATATTTTTGTAGGTAGAATTGATGTAAGGCACTTCTAGAATTAGTCATGGACAGTATCCTATGCAATTATCTAATCTCTCTCTTTTTCTTTCATTGCAACCAAGGAGGTCATCTGTTGAATGAGAACCTGTCAAGATGGAAGGAACCTGGATGCTTGAGTCACTGGGTGGAGAAGTGACTACAGAAATCTACATTGAAATTTGTGTGATAAAGAAACCTTTATTGTATCAAGTTACTGATGTTTGGGGGTTACCACACCATAGCTAATTATCTTAAATAATTCACCCACTAATACATATGTTACAGTAAAATTTAAGAACATAACAGATAAAAAATGTTAAGCCTTTTGGAAAGAATAGCTCTCTTACAAAGAAAAAGTATAATTTAATTGACAGATTTGTAAATCACATTATTTGATGCATGAAGATGATGAAGTAATATATTTGAAGGATGAGAAAAAAAAAAACCTCTACATCTAGAGATGTGTGTCCAGTCATGCTGTCATTAAAATTTGTGGATCCAATAAATAAATACTCCAGCTTACAAAGTCTTTAAAATTTTGTAAATTGAATATATATATATATATACTGAAACTCTTTTACAGGAAGTACTCAAATACTAGAAATAACTCCAGAGGGATGTCACAAGAGTTACAGTAAAGATGATGAAAACATTTGGTAAAGTTCATTACATTTTAAAAGCCCAAGGATCAAAGAAAATTAAAGAAGATAAGGAGATTTATAACAATCCAGAATTATTAGCAATATCAAAAAAGTAAACATAGGGACAAAAATACAAAGTAAGGTACTTGTATTATTTTAGGAAAATAATAGATAATTGTAATCTTAGAAAAACCAATGGAAGTAATTAACTATTAGCAAGTGCCACCACTTTAAGGTAATCTGCCATAATAAGATAAGAATGTATAAATTTAAACCACTGAATATAAATTTGATGTATCAATTGAAAATAGAAAATAAGAAAACAAATAAAATGAAAATGTAGTAACTTAAAATATAAAATATGATGCATAATTTAAAAATTACAATAAATGTAAATGAGTTAAACTTACCAAATAAAAAGCAGAAACAAGATCTAGGAACATGTTTTCCAACAAAAGGCATTCTTAATACAGACAGACATAGAATGTGTGGGGAAAAAGAAGGTTGAAACTATCAGGCAATTGTAAACAGCAGCATCAAAAAGTGCTTAAGTGGCAACCATAATCTAAAAAACTGAATTTGAGAAGAATTCCTATGGGATCATAAGATATTTTATGAAAATTAAAAAATAAACCAAAAGCATTAGAAATTAGAACTATCATAAATATATATGCACTACTAATACAAACACTTATATAAACAGAAGCAAAATGGCAGAAGAAATAGATAATATTTATAGTTACATAATTTAATATACTTCACTTAGAGTTTGACAGATGAAGAAAAATTACAGAAATCTAAATAAACTCTCCATGTTCAGAAAATGCACATTATTCTCAAACATCTGTGGAACATTTACAAAAATTGGCCAAGTGCTAGACTACTAATTAAATCTCAATATTATACAGAATATGTTCTGTGGTTCACAATGCAGTCAAATTAGAAATAAGTTATATAAATATAGTCTTAAAATTCTATAAGTATACAAAATAAGTAGCATATTACTAAATAATTTTGAATTACAAAGAAAGTCTTAATAATTATGAAATATTTAAAACAATGGAGCCGGATATGGTGATTTATACCTGTTATCCAAGCACTATGGGAGGCCAAGATGGGTGGATCACTTGAGGCCAGGAGTTTGAGACCAGCCTGGCCAACATGGTGAAACTCCTTCTCTACTAAAAACACAAAAATTAGCCAGTGATGGTGGTGCATGCCTGTAATCCCAGCTACTCAGGAGACTGAAGCAGGGGATTCACTTGAACTCAAGAGGCAGAGGTGGCATGGAAGCGAGCCAGGATCATGCCACTGCACTACAGCTTGGCCAACAGAGTGAGACTCTGTGTTAAAAAACAAATAAACAAAAATGAACAATAAGCAATAAAAACAGCACATATCAAAAGTTGTGGGACACAGCTAAAGCATATGTAACTGTTTTATAGTATTATAACTTTAAATACATTTATCAGAAAACTAGAAAGATCAACAACAAATAAGCTAGTTTTAAAACTAAAAAGCTTAGCAGTTAGATGTATTTCCTCTAAACTTCAAAACAAGTTACCACAATGACTGTTCATGTGCACTAGATGCCTTGCACTAAATTATAAGAAAATATACCAGAGGAATTAGAATTTCAGGAGAAGAGGTGAATGTTATTCTTTGTAGATAATGTGGTCAACAACCTAGAAAAAATAACAAAATGAATATAAAAAATATAAATATAAAAATATACAGCATATAAATATGGGTGTATACACACATATGTATATATATGGCATATAACACGGTTCTCAAACTTATGGTAAGCAAATTTTTTAAAAGTGGGATAAGAAAAATTTTTCAGTTTAAACTGATCAGATTCACAAAATTAGAAAGCTGGAACTGCCAGCTGTGTTGGGCAATTTGGCATTTAGAAATCCAAGGAACTGCAGGTTTCCATGTAGAACTTAGTAAAATTGGGGCATACAAATGCCCTGTGACCCCAAAATTCCCTTCTTGGATAGATATCCTAGAGAAATCCCCATTCACATTCATAATGGGACATAAAGAAGCAGATTTTTCACAGTGCTTTTCATAGCAGCAGGGATTTACTCAGCACAGGGAAAGGAAACGTAAGGTATAGAAAAGCATGTGCTGCTATAAATAATATGATACATATGAAATTATGATCAAGAATATGTCTACGAATATATTGCTGAATGAACAAAGAAATGGAATTTTATATATATATATAAATTATATATATATAAATTATGTATATATACAAATTTGAATAAATTTTATATATATATATATTTATAATTTAGGCAAATTTAAATATAAAGCTACTGCCTTGCAAGGATATACAAATAAAAAGATGAATACTGACTACATTAGGCAAGAGGGCATTAATGGAAGTGGGGATTGGTAATAAAACAATGCCAGGGAGGAAGAAACGGAAGAAATATTTTTTTCATACCCCACCCCCTGCCTTTTTTTTTCCAATCAGCATACATACCAACACTGAAGGGAGTTTTGCCTTCCAATCTGTTTGTCTGGGGTTGTGCTACACTTATTCAAACATTTGTCAAGACTCCATTATGTGCCAGGCATTGGTGACACATTTTCTGCTGTAGAAGGTTGCATTATAAGTGTGTTCTGTGTCGAGCAAGACTTAGTAAGCAAACAAACAAGGAAATATCAAACAGCGTTAATCCTAATGCAAAGAATTGCTACCAGAAAAGAGTGATGAGGAGAGGTATTTTACATAGGGTGGTTGGGGTAGGTCAATTTGAGGAGGAAACATCTGATAGGAGAAACAAATGAGAAGGAGCTGGCTGTGCAAAGCTCAGGGGGAAAAGCTTCCCAGGTTAATGGAATAGCTAGAATCAAAGCACTGTGGTGGTAAGGAGGCTAGTGTTGGGGGAGCCACGTGGGAGGAAGGGTAGGGTCTGCAAAGAGGTCAGAGAATGCCTCAAATCTCATAGGTTTTGTAGACCATAGGAAGCAGTAAGGAGTCTATTCCAGGAAGCAACAGGACAATAATCATCTTTGGGGTCTCCAAAATGCCAGAATGAATAGAAACTGACAGACTGTTCTAAGTCCCTGAGTAGATATGACCCAGTGGATTGGAGAACCAATGCATTATATTCACTCAGTTTCCTAAAACACTGCTGCATTACAGACTCTATTATGTGCTCCTTTAAGACACTTTCAAGGTATCCCAAGGTCTACAAGTTATGACTCAAGTCCAATAGTCTGAGTTTTGCTGTTGTTGTTTTTGTTGCAAGTGTTAATATTGGACAAATCGTTACAATTATTCATGTTTCAGTTTCTTCCTCTGTAACTCGCATCTGACTTTGTCTGTCCTGCCTCTCCTATTATATGGCTGTGTGTCCTCATTTTCAGTCACAGTGTTGTCTCTCATTTGCTAAGTTTCCCCTCGTCTTGCGCTGATATCTGGAGTTACAGCCAGAGAAGGGCTGCTGAGGTGTGGGTTGGCTTAGAAGCATCTTCCCACTCCGTGTATATAACTTTATAATTTATGTATGAGCTTAGGAAGTGATCTGTGTGCACATTTCTTGCTTTAAAAATCTAATCAGTCTTAGTTTTTTTCAGATGGCTAAGGAAAAAATTAGAGGGTTTTTACCCCTTCTATTTTCTCATTGATTAGAAGAAAACTTACTATGTTTTAAGAATTGTTTCCCAAATGAAATGTTCTCTTCTTTTTGTCTTTGATATTTGTTGCTGTCAGATACCTCTTTTCTATGTGCATAAACTGCTTATTTGATTTGACCTGATTCTGAATCTAAGAAATTTATTCAGAAGGCCCACTGTCTTTGGAAATGGTATTGAATGAAAGCGTTATGTAAAATATGTTGAAACTTAAAACTGCAAATGCAGGGAGAGAAATGGTCTTGTAGCTACTTCCCTCATTTAGAGACATGAGACATGAGGTGTTATTCTAATAAAACATAATGTGTTTGCAGCTGGGGCTGGGGTAAAATCAAGATACATTAGGAGAAATTGACATTAAAAGTGCAATATAAGAGATGGATGAAAAAATGAATTTTTATCAAGATGATCCATTAGTATTCTGTAGCCAGGCAGAGGAGAACAATGACCTGGAACAAATCAAGAAGAATGATGCTTGACTTATGTTTGCTTGTTCTAAAGGGTGACCCATATTCATAATCTTGAATTAGAAATGCATTTGCTTCTGGTTGATTAGATACGCTTTTCAACTATTGTTTCTTCCCTGACCCGCACCTCCGTGGGTTTGGGGAGCTGGGCGATGGAGGTGGTCTTGTGCAAAGGATTAAGTTCATCAAATTAGATTAAATGAAAAGAGAGAAAACAAGCCCAGTAGGGTGGAACCCTGACTAAATGATGAAGTTCTTTGCAAAGAAGAAGAATTAATCTCCAGATTGTGGGGAACTGAATTGCTCACTCACCAACTATTAAACTTCAAATAACCTTGGGTGGCTCTGGCATCAATATGTTAAAGCAGGTCTACTACGGGACCTGATTTTAACTTCAAATTCTCTTTATTTCCTGTCAGGCTCCCTGTATACTCTTTAATTAGTCTCTGTAATTAGAAAGTACTTATTTTTTTAATGGAAAGAAAGAAGGAGAAAAAAATACTATTATCAGAATTCCCTTTAAAAAAATACAAACTAGGTAGAATATGCAAGCCAGTGAAGATGCTATGCCAACTGATTTGGAAAAACTTGGAGTTGTACTCGGGTGAAATGCTGGGTTGCTTGCCTTACTGCCAAGGAATAAGTTGTTTGAGATAATTCATTTACTGTGTCTGTTGCTTGTACTTATCACTTCCTTGCCTCTGGCTGATGTTAATAATGATAGCCTGGGAGGTAGAGAGAAAGTGGGCAAGGAAACTTCCTCTGATGTCACTTAGACTCATCTTGAATCAGCACAATTGTAGCCCATGGATGCATGCTTGGATTAAAAGACCATCCTATTAATCTTTTTCAAATTCTTTGCATAATTTGGCTGTGAAAAAAATAGCATAGTCATGTGGCTACAAGAAGGAAGGGAGTAAGAAATGGCTAGGTATGTTTAAATAAAATTTTAAGCCTGGAAAGGAACTTTAGAGATTATCTGATTCAATCTAGACTGACCTCAAGTGGGCCAGTAGAAAGTACCAGAAAAGATGTTTTAACTTCCATTCTAACTCATTCTGTTTGACAGCATTTCAAAGGAGGATTATTTCACTCTATCCTTTTCAGATGAGGAGGGTGAGTCTGTGATATTATAAAGGATTGTCCAAATTTTCTGTTATTCAGGGGCAGGTTGAAATCCATGCATGATGTTATGATACCTTTCTCATAGAGTTGTGGTAACAGCAGAATGAGATAATATTCCTAAAAATATGTATTTCCTGCAAAGCTCTAAATTGCAAGATATAATTTCACCATCAACTCTTTATATTGATAAAAGACCATGAGCTTTGGATTTAGAATAACTAAACTTATTTCAACTACTCATCGTGAATGTGAATACTACATGTAAGTCACTTACATTCTCTAATCCTTAGTTTTCTTATCTCTAAAATGGAAATAATATGTTTATATGCATGATCTATCTTACAGTGTTAGTAAAGCACATCTTCTCGTCCAGATAGTGAAGATTAGGTAGATACCCGGAGGAGAAGAGAGAGCAAATGTTGAGTTATGGGAAGAAAAGAACCAGCTGCAGCAGAGGACAGATGTCTCTGTGACACAGTATATTGTATGGCAGTAGTACCAGGATGCCATAACAGGAGAGACACCTTGTTTTCCATAATTTGTATCCAAGGTGGAATTAGTACAGGCTACTGTGCACATTAGGTGCCAGATCAGTATGCCTTGCCTAAAAAGAAATGACAACTCTTACACACCTAAGACAGTTGTATCATTTTAGCTTAGGGCTTGGCCAGACTGAATCCAAGGTGGAGTTAGTGTAAAAGCCTGAAACAATGTACACGCTCTCAGACTTATCTGATATCCAGATGTTCTAGTTTATCATTATCATGCAGGAAAGAGGAAGAAACACTAAGGTCTGAAACTGGGAGGGAGAGAGAAGTATGCAGAAGATCTCTTGCATGCACTTGACTTCTTTACAGGGAGCTGTTTCAAAGGTGATTCCCAGAGTCTGTTAGTTTAGATGCATGTGTTTGAAACTAGACATCTGTAATATCTCTAGGGTAGGTGTTAGAGCAAGCAACTCAGCCTTGCTCATTCTAGTGAAAATATTGCTGTTGAAGGAATGATACTTATTATGCTGCAGAGAAGCTAGTAATTGAACTCTGAGACCTCTAAAGAATGCTTATAATCCTCTTATTCAAGAAAGCAGGATTCTTAATATTTGTAACTAATCCCAATTCAGAACACAGAAGAGAATATTAGATTCAGACATGTGAACCGGTAGCTTGAAAATGTTTTAAGCAAAACCTTTAGGAGAACTTCAGGTGTGAGACCACCTGGACTTGGATGGGAAAAGGTTTCCAGTTTCATCTCTCTGGTATATCTAGGAGGCTGGAGAACCACTTTGAAAATACCGAGTTCTAAGCAATTTGAAGTGAGAGCCATACCTCGTTTATCTTTGTGTGCCCAAAAGAACCTATGAGGCACCCGATGAATGCTTCCTATAGAAAGATGTTGCCACAGACTTGGAAATATTTACCTTTCAAATGAAGAGAAGTGCAGCCAGTTTCTAAATGGAGGATTGAGGTTGTAAGAAACAATTATTAAAAGGTTTGCAGTGGCTTTGTCCTCTAAATCTTCTTCATCTATGAATTAAACTCTCTCTGGATTCCTGTTATTGAAGAGTTTTAAAAGAATTTTCTTATTGTGTGGCATTTCAGACCTTTTGTTCCTCTCCACATTCCCAGCTCTGTTTGACACAAACGCTAAGCTTCTGAGGAGAGGGAGGATTCGCAGCCTCAGAGCAGATGAAGCATGCACTGCAATTAAAAGCAAACACATTTCCACTTCAGTCACAGCCTGTGGGTGTTTTAAGAAGGAAAAAAAAATCTATTAAAAACATAAATGTCAAAATCCTCAGGGTTTTGATCTATACATTTCATGGAGAGCGAGTTCCTGGCAGAGCTTTGATCTTAAGGAGTTGATAAAGATGCTTTGCTCCTAAATCTTGAGACAGAGGATGTCGTGCTGGGCAGTGAGCAAGAGTGGCTGGGCTCTGGCAGGTGCTGGGGCTGAGAAGCTGAGGAGCAGATGGAGGGAGAATGTGGATGCTCTTGAGGCCCATACGTGGTGGCTGGGACCAAGAGCAGAGCAGCACTAGTTTCTGGGAGAAGGTTAGAGGTTACCTTGATTTAGCCTCTAACCGAAGAAGAGAGAACATCTACTTCAGTTTTTCCTCCTTTCCCCAGCCCATGTTTAGCCTCCAACTCTACCTTCATGAGGGCAAAGTTGCTCATCATATTGCTTAGAACTGGAGATTTATTGGATTTACCATTACTACCGGGCAGGACATTGCTCCTCATTTTGACTTCCTGGGGATATTTATACTGGGTAAGCTCTTAGCTTCTTAGATAAGGTTGATCTGAATACTTCCAGGGTTCTCTGTGCCAATTCCTGGTCCAGGTCGCTGGGGCTGTCTCAGAGGACTCAGTGTTGGTCAAGCAGACCCAACCATTGAGATGCAGTGACGGCGCTTCTAGGAGTCCCATTTGGTATGCAAGCTGGAGCTTTGTGTTGCAAGATGAATTGTATCCCCCAAAATTCATTTGTTGAGGTCTTGACCCCCAGTACCTCAGAATATGACTGTATTTAGATATACGGACTTTAAAGAGATAATTAAGCTAAAATGAAGGTCAGAGTTTACCCCTAATTCAATATGACTTGTGTCCCTAAACACAGACACAGAAAAGACCATGTGAAGACATAAGAAAATGCCTTCCACAGTTAAAGGGGAGCAGTCTCAGGAGAAACCAACCATGCTGTCACCTTAATTTTAAACTTCCAGCCTCCAGAACTATTAAGAAATACATTTCTGTCGTTCTAGCCACCCAGTCTGTGCTACTTTGTTATGGCAGCCCTAGCAAACCATGAATTTGGGTTTCCACTTACTGGAGGAACCATGCAGCAAATTTTAATTATTAAATACTTGCCTGTCTCTAAGGAAAAGTGATATTGGCTTTGCTACTACAGGCTTAAGGACATACCTGCTGTGGCAGAACAACCTGAAAGTGGGGAGATTGATGGCACTGGAGCCCCAAAGCTCTATTCCAAACCTTGCCTATTATTAGCTATTGTTAGCCATACAAGGTCATGCAGGAATATTAGTCCAGGCCTGGAAACATATACTAGCAAAGGAAGATGTCAAACCATGCAAGGAATGGCTTAGCCCTAGGAAAGGGTGAGTTACATAAGCAACAGGTGGGAAGTAGCCCTGAGGGAAAACAGCAGAGGACAAAGGTACATGCCTTCTCTCCAACAAGGTGCCCATATTTGGTGTCTAAGCTTTCCTGAACCCTAACCTCATCCCCTTGTTGAGTGATATGCATTGACTGGGAGCTCTTGTAATGAATGCCATAGCCTATTTTTCACATGGTACTCAGCTTATTATCATAATATCTTTAAATATCTCTCTAGTCTACTAGAATGTGGAATAATCATAGGTTGTAATTCTGCATTAATTCATTTGGCTGTATCCCAGCACTTAAATACTGCATTAGCATTTGTCATACTAGGCTGATAAATTGAGGAAGAAGGGATGAATCGTGGACAGCCACACAGTAATGGGAAGAGAAATTCAACATTGGTTAGACTTATTTTTGGATCTAGAAGCTTCTTTGGAAGCAGTTAGGATGTGGTACAAAGGTACTGGCTCTGAGGGTTTCTTGTGGGAACATTCCCCTAAGCACTCTCATTCAATAAGAAAGCTTGTGTTTCTTGATCATCCAAGATTTAAAACAGTGGATCAGCCTAAGGTCTCCATGTCTATACAGAGTAATATGGTGACAAACCTGAATTAAATTTGTGACTCAGAAATTGAGAGCTGAGTTATTAAAACATGGTTCTGTCAGCTTCTGAGGTTCAGTTTACTTTGTAATGAAATGGGAAGATAATCCTTAATTCACAGAGAGGAGTTAAGAATAAAATGAGCTAATCTATATAGAGAAGATGAATACACAAGCAGACAGATTGGCCAGATCACATGACATAAAATCCTGAACCTGCAGCACCCAGCCTGGGAATCCAGCCCATATGTATAGTAATATACCCAGGAATTAAGCCCACATCTACAGTAACCAGCCAAGCAATGCAGCCCATATCTACAGTAACCAGTCCATAAATCTAATTCATACCTACAGTAACCAGCCTAGGATTCCAACCCATATCTACAGTAACCAGCCCAGGAGTTCAACCCATATCTACAGTATCAGCCCAGGAATCCAGCCCATATCTATAGTATCCAGCCCAGGTATCCAACCTATATCTACAGTAACCAGCTCAGGAGTCCAGTCCATATCTACAGTAGCCAGTCTAGGAATCCAACCCATATCTACAGTAATCAGCCCAGGAGTCCCACCCATATCTACAGCCCAAGAATCCAACCTATATCTACAGTAACCAGCTCAGGAGTTCAGCCCATATCTACAGTAGCCAGCCAAGGAGTACAACCCATATCATCAGTAACAAGCCCAGGAATCCAACCCATATCTGTAGTCTCCAGCCCTGGAAGCCAGGCTGCTGTAAGTAACACTTCTAGGAAACCAGATCACTAGCAACATTGGCAGTCTAGGAAGTCAAACAACAACTTCTCTAACAATGAATTCCAAATGGCCTGGGCTTGATTAATAAATGATGGCTTTATTAATTTATATCCAAATGTCCAAGTTTCTACTAACAGGAGAAAGCCATATATGTACCCCCCAACCACTCGTACAGGTTACCCTGCTCCTAGTGAGTCCCACTGTGGTTTCCCCTGGCCAACTGCCTCTAATCAGTGCATACCTGAAACCTTCTCTTCTTTCCACTATAAAGCTTTCCAATGCCTCTGTTTGCCTTTGAATCTCTGTCAAAATGCAAGTAGTGACAGTGGTTAACTGCCCTGCTGCCAGAAACTGAATTTTAAATAGCCTTTGTCTGTTTTTATTTGGATGGTCTTTCTTTAGTTCCACAATGTAAAAATACTTATAATAGTGCTGTTACATGGTAGGTGCTCACATTATAAGAATGTCTTTGCCATTTCTTTTGGTTACTGATATGGTTTGGCTCTGTGTCCCCACCCAAATTTCATGTCAAATTGTAATCCCCACATGTTGAAGGAGGGTCCTGGTGGGAAGTGATTGGTTCATGGCGGCAGTTTCTAATGGCTTAGCACCATCCTCCTGGTGTTGTATTGTGATGAAATTCTCACAAGAGCTGGTTGTTTAAAAATATAGTGCTTCATTCATCCTTGCACTCTCTCTCTCCTGCCACCATGGTAAGATGTGCTTGCTTCTCCATTGCTTTCCACCATGATTTTAAGATTCCCGATGCCTCCCCACTGATGTGGAACTGTGAGTCAATTAAGCTCCTTTTCTTTATAAATGACCCAGTCTCAGAGAGTTCTTTTAGCAGTGTAAAAACAGGCTAATATAGCCATCATTTTACCTTCTTCATTTAAACAGTTACTCAGCTTTATCTGTTTTCACATCTTTAATTTTGAGAAGGTCAGAGAGATTTTATTTATCTCTTGGTCTTTCCTGAGAGGCTACTAGATGCAGGGAGAGTGGGCACAGACTAGACTTGGAGCAATTCTTCTTGGAGTCTCTGAAACCTACCAGCAGATTGGTTTAGAGGGCTGTGCCTGCTCATGGACCACATGGCTACTGGAAAATAATTTACTTTTCTATTAAAGAGATTAAAATGATATTCATAAATTCTGCAGTAAGAGCTAAACTAAAACTAAGCCTTTCTGTTATAATCGACTTTACATTTGGCTTATAAGGAAACAGAATAAATTATAATCTGATAATATCCCTTCTTTGCAATGTTAGCTGCCCCCAATGTTTTCTTCAGGTCTAATTCAGCCCAGGCATTAGGAAAGATAAATGTTTTTATGTTAAAATTGTGAAGTATCGGGTGGATCACGAGGTCAAGAGATCGAGACCACCGTGGTCAACAGAGTGAAACACCGTCTCTACTAAAAAAATATAAAAAATTAGCTGGGCATGGTGGCACGTGTCTGTAATCCCAGCTACTCGGGAGGCTGAGGCAGGAGAATTGCCTGAACCCAGGAGGTGGAGGTTGAAGTGAGCCGAGATCGTGCCATTGCACTCCAGCCTGGGTAACAAGAGCGAAACTCCATCCCAAAAAAAAAGAAAAAAAAAGAAAAAAAAATTGTGAAGTATCCTTTAAAAGAAAATGGTGACATCACTTTCTTTTAAAATTTTTTCCCTGCGTAATGCAAAATTTCCTTGGAAGTTAAAGAAGTGTATTTGTGAATCTTTCCTGGAAATTCCACTGAACTGGAATAGTAATAGATTTTCTATTTATTCTCTAAGAGTTGTTGAAGAATTACAAAATTTCTTATTGCATTATTCTGAACATTGCTTATCAAAAAATTTTTTTGAAAATTAACGGCAGTGCTAATGAGATTAATAAAACCCATATACTTAATAAATGGAAACTCCTCTTCCATTCAGATATAAATGTAGCAACTGCTGGTAGCAGTTTCTTCATTTCAAAGCCACAAAGGATTTGGGGGGCATTGTGTTTTAAGAGCCTCCATTATAAAGTGGATATGGCCTTAGGGCATGTCTAAAATGACGGCATTATATTTTCCTCTCTTTCCCCTCACTCAGCTCTCTTTCCATTCTCTCCTTTCCTCTCCTTTCTTTCTTTTTTTTTTTTTTTGAAAAAATTCAGTGAGTGGGGAAGATTGGAGTAATGTTATATGCCTCTCGGGCAATGATACTTCCTAATGATGCTGCATTTACAAATTTGAGAGAGGAAAGAAACTAGAATAATGTTTATTTGATTCTATCAAACAAAAAATGGATGTTGCTAAAGGAGCTTTACCTTGCATTTCTTAGAGCAAGTCTAAAATCAAACCCCATAAACTCCATGAGATCACAGGGATATGAATGAGCATTGGAAATAACAGAGCTCAGATAACTCACCACTCAGAGGCAAGTGAAAAATCAAAGGGGGCCCAGACTCAAGCAGAGCCCATGTGAAAGTAAGCTGGCCAAGGGCTCAGTGATAACCTAACCATGCAGCCCCTGGCAGTGAGAGGATGTTGCTGCCTTGGAGAGCCTTAGTTAACAACTTAGTAGCTAATCAGCTAACAACTTAATTATGTTTACAACACAAAATATTCCCCCTTGGACACTGCTTCAAATAGTACAAGATAACTCTTTATCTCTCTGGTCCCAGCTTGTTTGTTCCATCCCTCCCCTCAAACTCCACTCCATCCAAAATTAGAAACTAGAACCTAGGTCATCTTCAATCCACCTTGTTTTCATGAGCAATTGGTTTTCATTATCTCAGATACCAGTTACTGTGTAATAAAACAGAGAGGAGGGCTCTCTCTTGGGGGGCTCACTAAAGCAAGTGTGAATTAATAACACATTTGTCAACAGTGAAGATGACAAAATATGGGTAACTAAATTATGCCCGACCTCAAAGTTTTTATCTCATGCTCAGCACCCAGATTTTGCTACCTCTTGCATTTGTTCAGGCATAACTGGAGTATAAGCCCAGAAAAAGGTGTGGGTGAAAATAAATTGGAATCTCTACACACCCTAATAATTCCAAACAAAAAATGAGCTGTTTAGTAAATGGAAATGACCTGTTAGCATGCCTCTTTATCCTGGCTTGAGAGCTATTTCAGTTATGGACTCTGTCTTATTATCAGTCTTCCCATTGACCAGCCTAATGCATACCAAGTTTTTATGAAATATTTGTCTATTTGAAATGAAGCCATCACTCACTTTATTTAGATCATTTTATGATAGAAGTGATTGATTAAATGTTCTATTTCTACAGCATTCTCAAATATATGAGAATATAAATACACACTTCCTATAGCTCAAATGTGTATATTTATAAATGTGACTTATATAAATGTGGAGATTTTGACTCTCTGCACAAACTCTGAGTGATAAGGATCATATTTAACCTTCTCAAGAGCTTAAAGCACATGAGAGAAGCTAGGTTAAGCTCAGGAATGAATGCACATTTAGACACGAGTGAAATTGGTTCATCGAGGACAGAGGCAGAATTTACATTGGTGATAGACTTGTAAATACTGTTGAAAGGGAAGTCTCAACTCTTTTTTGGTAAGTACTTAGGAGCCTTAAATTGGATTCCCTGATAAGTAGGCCCTGAGATGGAGTTAGGAGTGCAAAAGGCTTTTGCTGTGCAAGAAGGGGAGGAAGGCAAGTTGGGCAGGAAAAACTGTCAGGCTAACACAGACCTGGCAAAGCTTCTACCAGCCCAAAGGAGAACTCAGTAGATTGCTTGTCAGAGGAACCCTGCATTTGATGTACATGGACAGGCCTTAGTACCACTGTCCTGCTCAGTTGTTAGCTTATTAGCTAACAACTTAGTAGCTAATCAGCTAACAACGTATTAGCTAACCCCAACAAGAGTGTGACCTCAGCAGAGGAGGCTGTTGAAGAGCTAATGGCTGGGAGTATCTGAGCATGACATTCATTCTTGAAAGGGGACATGGTGGGCCCACTTCTGTGTCAGCCAGAGTCCACCCCTTGCATCATTCAGACACACTTCTTGCTCCATGTATGGAGACCAACACATCTAGGGCTCTCGTCCTCTCCTTCTGAGGATAAACCTTTCTTTCCAAGGTTAGTGAGATGAACTGCAGACCCTTGTGCTGCAGGTGTTTGTGAGTCCACGACTGGTATCCATCATCTATCTCTCTCTTTCACTATCATTCTAAATTTCTCTCATGCTCAGTATTTACCTCTTCTGTTCTGTGGCTTATCTGTGTCTAACTCAAACCTTGGTTTCTGAGTGAAGATCTCAGATCTGGAAAACCATTTCCTGCTTGGGATTCCACATAGATCATCCAAGATGGGCAATTGTCCTTCTCAGACCCTAATGTGTAGCAGCAGCCCTACCTCCTTTTGCTGATCAGTCACTTGCCTGTGACAAGATGGTGACAACTTTTTGTCTGACAACCCACAGCACAAGGAACACAAAGTGTGGCAGTGACAGCTGTAGTTTGGAGTTCATTGGGATTCTTGCATTTCTTTGGGGAAGAGGACCCCTAGTCTTGTGATCCCAAAGATGTAAGTCAAGAAAGCATATTTTCTCCCAGTGGATCATTGGGATGATCATAAGCGGGACTACTCCTGCTTCCACCCCTTGTTTATTCTGTAACTATGTATTTTTCCTATGGGGACACAGAGCCACATGAAAAGTCTCAGATTCAATGTGTGTACTAAAAACAGGGGAATGCCCTTCTGTCCTCACAGGGCGTTGTCTCTGAGCTGACTCATTGGCTGTACCTTTAGCACACTATTCCAGCACTCTATCAGACCATCAACTTCCAGATAATACAACCAGTAGATCCCATGGTCCTGGACCCTCTCCCATGCCTTTTTCTCTGTAAAAATACAAAGTGAATTTTCTGGCTAGATGCCACATGTGTGGGTTTCTGTGTCTGTGAATCAGGCATTCTGTGAATCAGGCATTCTGTGAGCCCACGAATATTGATATGGGCTGAGTCTCTGCAGGCAGAAAAATTCTACACCTTGAACAGGTATCTGTTCCTGTAGGACAGACTACTGGTCCTTTTCAAATGGAAAGGCTACAGTGTCATTGAATGACCACCACATATTCACTTCAAAGAATAGTGCTGTTCCAGGGACTCACTCTTGGTCTCTGCTGTTGTCAAGTCAGTCATAGGTAGCAGCAGCTAAATCAGTTTTGAAATGTGGAAGGGAGTTCTTGTTTCTGGATTCATGCCTAGCCTCTATCTCTGCCACTCTGGCTTCTTGGTTTGTGTGGTCATGTCATCACGCCAGTACTGAGATGGCCACTGACAAAGGCTACTAATGATGATACATCATTTTGTCTACTTGGTCACTGAGGGATTCTTCTATGATGGCTACATTCCCATTTGTCATTCACAGACCTCTATTTCATAATTTATGGTACCCAACCCTCTAATTGTTTTCATATTTGGTCCCTGACAAGGTAACCAAGTCATTTTCTGACTCTGGAAAATTCTTCTTGCACAAAAAGTAGATAACCAGTTTTGGTCTACAAGCTCCACTGAATGGGAAGAACTTCCTTCACTATTGTTTCTCCAAGACATTCCTGAGTGAAGACATAATGCTGACATGATCCATTTCAGGCCTGCCTCTGTATTCCAGGACAGCCCATCTGTAAACCAAGCTCAGTCAATTTTCATATGTCTTCAGCTGCTCCTACAAGACTTTCTCCTTCTCCCTTACATGGCTTTGGATGTGTGAAAGGGGAGGGGTGCCGATGCCAAGATGATGAGTTGCATGGGGGTCTAGGCAACTTGCACATACAGCCTGATTATGCTCTCATTATCACTTATGCTTTGTTCCGGATGTGGCATTTTTATCTTATGATGAACTGCTGCTGAGCCCTCCAAACCCCATGACTTTGCATGGCCAATAAATCATAACTCATGTTCACTTCAAGATTTAAAGTCACTTTGAGCCTCATGGTCAAGAGTTTCATTTCTATCAACACCCAGCAGCACACTAGGAACTATTTATAAAAATGATGTGCAATCCTCTCCTATGGGCGATATGACTTGCATGAGAACTCAGGGGTCTTTATTGTGATTTTCTCACTGGGGCTTGCTATAAACATCACATTGAACATCTTTCACCACTGGATCTCCACCATCATAGGATCTACCAGGCTGTATGGCCCAATTGGCAGGGCTGCTTGCATGGCAGCTTGAACCTGATGAAACATCCTTTCTTTATTTATGTTCTGCTCTAAGATGGCATTCTTCCACAGCATCCAGTGTATAGGTTATAATGGTGTCCTAGGTGTGGAAGGTGTCTCCTCCACCAAAGAGGCCCACCAAGTATCATATTTCAAATGGTTTCTCATCTTTTTTCCTGTAAGAAATAGACAAAAATGTCCCAAATAACTGGCAATACGCCATAGACCTGAAGCTAAATTAAACTGCTCTACTCCTATTAGAGCTACTCCTTGGTTAAGTTTGCCATAGTCTATAGTTATTCTTAATGATTAATCTCATTTCTGCAGATGTCAGGCTGTTGAATTAAATGGAGATAATAAAGAGATCACCAGCTGTATCCCTTAGATCTTTAAAAAGTTGACTCATTTCTGCCATTCTGAGATGTATGTAATTTGTCCCCCATCTTTGCTAGGGTAGAAGACAGTGTCTGAAGCTTCTACGCAGCTTTCCTCACAATGATAGCTCTTACTGTACAATGCAAGGACCTAAGTATATCAGTCACAGTTATTCATGTGGGACTAGAAAAATGGTCTCCAGCTAGGTTCACAAACACAGCACACCAAGTGTAAACTCAACTTTGTTAAATATTTCATTTATTTTGGCTGGGTGTGGTGGCTTATGCCTGTAATCCCAGCACTTTGGCGGGATTACACGAGGCGGGTGGATCACGAGATCAGGAGTTGGAGACCAGTCAGGCCAACATGGTGAAATCCTGTCTTTATTAAAAAATACAAAAATTAGCCGGACATGGTGGTGTATGCCTATAATCCCAGCTACTCGGGAGGCTGAGGCAGGAGAATCACTTGCAGTGAGTTGAGGCCATACCATTGCACTCTAGTCAGGGCAACAGAGTAAGACACCATCTCAAAAAAAAAAAAAAAAAAAAAACAGATTTCATTTATTTTCTGAATCCTGTATGTTTTTACTCTAATAGCTGGGCTGGGATGATGCTTTGGATCTCTGGTCTCAATGTCAACTCAGTCCTTGAGACATCTGGGTGTTTCTATTTCCCTAGTATATTACCACTTGGATGAAAGGCCATAAGTTCCTTGGGGGAAGGACCTGGTGAAATTTTTCCAGTACACACTTGTAGTTTTGCAGGTTCCTTTCTCCTAGGGATCAGCCCTTCCTTTCAGTCAATTGGTTCCGTGTCTGGAAACCGACTAAGGACTGGAAATTAAGTAAGGGATCATGACATTTTATTAAGACACCTCCTTCAGCCTCTTAATCATCCATTCTTGCGTTTCTATGGTTGCATATATTAAGCATTGCTCTTGTAGGCTGACCACAGATTTTGCCTTTAGGAACTCTATTTTATTTACTATCTCCGTAACTCTCTTTGGGTTCCGGGACATTCCAACCTTATTGGTTTTTTTAAGTATGACCCCTGGCTTCTGGCTTTAAGCGATGCTACCTGACCTCTATTTTGGGCTCCATCACCCCCTTGTTATCAGCAACTTTTAGTATCTATCTCGGAATATAATCCTCTGAAAGATGTTCCGTTCCCCTACAATATATCTATTTTAATATATCCACTTCCTGAGATTTTTGAATCCTTTCTTCTGAAAATTCAGATATTTCAAACTCACTCAGTTTGAGTTATTGCTTTTTCTAGGCTTCTAAGAGGTACCCCAAAAGTAATTTGGTGTCATCTCTTGGGGTTCTTACCGGAGTGTTGAGAATGTGTTCTAGTCATATAAACCCAATCCCATTCTGTCCTATTTTCCACTGACCCTTAATCAAGCATCCTTGAAATACAGTTTCATATGTTTCCCCAGACTTTGCTGGTTCATGAAGGCTGGGCTTTGCAGTTACTTTTGGATATAGTTCTTTTTCTTCCTTATCTGGTCCTACTTATGGACTTGATGTCCAGAAGAGAATGTGAAGCAGCTACTGAAAGGAGAATATCTTATCTTGTGGGGGAGAGACCTCTGTGTGTCTTACTTCTAGAGCAGAGTGCTAGCTTTAAAGAGGGGTGATTGGGCACTTATGTAGACTCAGACAGTTCAGAAAGGTGTGAAGAGTCAAAGTCTTTGCGGACATCTACCCTGATGTCCTTATCACATGTGCCAGTATTCCAGTTTCCCAGCTAAGGCCCTGACTTGGCATATCACATCTTCCCAGGTATTGCATCCAGTACTCATTGACAATGAGCCACTTTGACTATTCAGACCTGGGCTTGCTCTTCAGGCTTTTCTTTATGTCCATTTCATGAGATGAGGACTTCTTGATAAGCTACCAAAGAGATGTCTCTGATTCACATACTTAGTTTCCAATTTTTGTTAATTGCCCTTAGCTTTTAATTATTTGTCTATATGGTAGCAATGCAACCTAGTAACATTCATCAGTTTTATTTTTCCTTTATCCGTCATTTCACAAATATATGTTATATACCTGAATGTTTGTACAGACCAGTGCATCCACCTCTATTGGCAAGCCCCTCCAGCTCACTGTGAAATATTTAGTAATGGGTCACTACCTTGTACCCTTACACCACCTACCACATGGGATGTAGACCATTTATCAGCTGGGCAGTAAGTGGTTAGGGACAAAAACTTATTCCATCACCTACTTTCTTAGACCTCTCCTGGTCCAACTATTGCAAGATGGGTTCTCTGTTAAGCAAGCACCAAAATAAATGGGGTTTGGAGTACAAAAACTTTATTTGGAAGTAACACCTATAATAGCAAAAGGGGAGGAAACAGGACTGGACAAGGGAAGATAGATGACAGGCGAGGACTATGTCAGCCCAACAGGGAGTTCCAGAGGAAAGATGTAAAGATGCAGAGAAGTCCCGTATTTGTAAAAATGGTGAGGTCCTTAAAACACCATGACTTTTCTCAGTCACCATCTGAGGATAATTCTGGGAAAAGCTAAGTGAGACCTTGTCTCATAAGTGAAGGCAGACTTCATAATAGGAGATAAGGCAGTGAGCCTCCTCTGGATTAGTGAGTCTGAGCAGTGCATTCTTAAGCTGGCCTCAAATCTAATCTTTTTGAGAAAATGTGATGAACTTGCAATAAATGAGACACTTTGTACAGTGCATAATATGTAGCATAGGTTCTATAATATCACTCTATCTTTTTATTTTTTTTTTTCAGGAACTTGTTTGGCTAAATATCAAGGCTGATTTCTAAGGTACTAAAAAAAAATAAAAAAATCAATACGATGTTTCTACTTACTCAATTTAATAATAACTTTAATATTAGGTACTATATGTTGAATGCATGCTATAAGCCATCATGTTTACTATCGCATTGGTGATATGAGTATCGAAGAGACTGAGAGCAAGACTATTAGGGTTAAAAAGACTTAAAGCCAAGTTTTAAATCTCCCCCTTATTTACAGTTTGATGTTGGGCATCTTGCTTACCTCCTCTGAGCTTCATTTTCCTTACTGTTTATGGAGTGTCCCTTTCCTATATCCAGGAATATAGGAAATATATTTTTTTCCTAAAATTATATATATATATATATATATATATATATATATATATATATATATATTTCTCTTCCCAGCCGGGCCTGGAAAGCTAGAGACTTGTACCGTATTCTCAACTTTGACACACATTTGCTTTGTGATCTTGGGGAAAAAAAAAAAAAAAAAACACTTAATCTTCTAGCACTTATCCTAACCTCATTAATTTCTTAAGGTTTGTTTTAGGTTTAGGATTTTATGACTTTCTTTGATAGGCAATTCTTTCTCTTAGAACAAGAGATTTCATCATTAAAATTGTGTTTAGTTTGACAGACTCAAATTGATCCTCAAATTATATCTAAAATATGTCAGGAGTATCTCTCTGGTCCAAATGGATTTGGAAATATCATTTCCTAGCTGATGACCAGGAAGTTTGCCTTTTCATACGAATAAATTCCTCTTATTTTCCAGGAAACAGATTATTTGTGCTCTGATTTTAGTAAGACAAGATCAAGTTATATAGTCACTTGTAAGGTTGAAGTTGTCAGCCAGAAGGTGAACTTTACCCTAAAATCAAGGAGACTCTAATTCAGAATCATGTTGTGTCTGACTTCTTTGTCTTGGTAGGCTTGCTAGATTCCCTGCAGATGTTTCTCATTTCAGTTTCCGGCAACATTGCGGGTGATTGATTTGCTGAAATGCGTGACCAGTCTCTTGCTTTTCTTCTGATGAACGATGTATTCATGATTTATTACCATTCATTATGCACAGGAGACAGAGTTGTTTTACGCTTATGTTACTTTTGTTTTTTATTTGCTGTTAGTGAGTACACAGTAGGCAGTTAGATAACAGATCTCAATGGTAATAAATGTGTGGTTTGTGCCAAGTCAAAGGACACAGGTTTTCATCCATGATGGTGAAAATTGTTGGCCTCTTCATGAGCCTTTTTATAAGTACAGTGACATAGAGGTTGAATCTGAGAATTTCAGGATGCATAAGCAACACTTTAATTTTTAGCTATGGCTTTACAGTAGCAATGTTCATTTAGGGTTCATTTTGTACCAGGCCTGCTTCTAAGCACTTAACTTATATTAGCTCATCAATGCACATGCCAACTTTACGAGTTGGGTACCACGATTATCCTCATTTTATAGGCAAGAAAGCTGAGACATAGAACTGAAGCAATTATCCTAAAGTTACGCAGGAGAATAAGAATTCAACCAGATCTTCTTCCAAAAGCCAGGTCTTAAGCATTGCTCTAAAATGCATACAGTATCAGAGTGGAAGCATCTTAGAATCATGAATGTCAAGTGCTTCCCTTCAGTGACCTTACTTTTTTCTTGACAGACACTCCCTGATTCTCTCAGCTACTCTGAGTACTAGGCCATGATTCAGTCTGTGACTGCGTGCAAAGTTGTCAACACACATACACACACACTATACTAGTCAATTGCTGTGAGTATGCAAAGAGCATATCCCTCCTTGTCTTTGCTGTAACTGGTAGAGCTGTATTTGTTTTATAGCACTGCATAATAAATTACCCCAAACTTAGCAGCTTAAAACAACACATATATATTATCTCAGTTTCTGTGGGTCAGGAGTCCAGGCACGGTTGAACTGGGCCTGCCCAATGGTCTCAGTAGCCTGCAGTTAAGATGTCAGTGCAGTCTGCCTTTCCATTTGGTGCTTGACTGGGGAAGCATCTACTTCCAAGCTCACTGAGGTTGTTGGTGAGTTAATTTCCTTGAGGCTGTTTGAGTAAAGGCCCCAGATTCCTCCTGGATGTTGGCAGGAGATCATCTTCAGCTCCTATGAGGTGCCCACAGTTCCCAGCTGTGGGAGTCATAGGCAGATTGATTATCAGGAGAAAAGGTCTATAAATTTATTTAATGCATATACATGGGAGGCTTCAGAATGAAGACTCAACTTCCCAATGAATTACAGAAACATGTATATATCATCTTGAGGCCACAGTAAAGAATTCAGACTCAGATCATGGCCAGAAATAGATTGACTAGGTAAACCAGGTTTAGTGGCAAGACAGGTTAAGAGAGAGAGAGAAGGGAAGAAGCTTGCCTTGCAAAGGTGGCCTTGTTATGTGGATGAAGCCTCTCTCAGAATAGAAGATAAACCTTTCTTTTCAGACTTTTAAAAGTGTCAGATGCTCAATCTTTCTCAGATTGAGAAATGAGAGGGGGCATGGCTTTGCAATGACACTTCTCTTTGCTAGCCAAGTAGCAGCTATTTCAAAATATGCCAAAGAAATATATTTTTGGGGAAAATATTTATTTTGAGACGGAGTTTCACTCTTCTTCCCAGGCTGGAGTGCAATGGCATGATCTCGGCTCACTGCAACCTCTGCCTTTCTGGTTCAAGTGATTCTCCTGCCTCAGCCTCCTGAGTAGCTGGAATTACAGGCATGTACCACGAAGACCAGCTAATTTTTTGTATTTTTAATAGAGATGAGGTTTCTCCATGTTGGTCAAGCTGCTCTCCATCTCTCAACCTCAGGTGATCTGACCTCCTCGGTCTCCCAAAGTGTTGGGATTACAGGCCTGAGCCACTGCACCCAGCAGAAAATATTTTAATTTCCTTAACTGCCATATGGCCCTCTCCAGAGGCAGTTCACTAAATGGCCATTTGCTTCTTCACGGCCATGTTTTTGTTTGTTTGTTTGTTTATTTATTTAACTTTTAAGTTCAGTGTTACAAGTGCAGGTTTGTTATATAGGTAAACTTGTGTCACTGGGGTTTGTTATACAGATTATTTTGTCACCCAGGTATTAAGCCTAGTACCCATTATTTATTTTTCCTGATCCTCTTCCTCCTCTCATACCCTCCACCCTTTGAAAAGCCGTAGCGTGTGTTGATCCCCCTTATATGTCTATGTTTTCTTATCATTTAGCTCCTACTTATGAGAACATGCGGAATTTGGTTTTCTGTTTCTGTGTTAGTTTACTAAGGATAATGCCCTCTAGCTCCCTCCAAGTTTCTCCAGAGGACATTGTCTTGTTCTTTTTTATGGGTACATAGTATTCCATGGTGTATATGTACCATATTTTCTTTATCCAGTCTATTATTGACTGGCATTTAGGTTGATTCCATGTGTTTACTATTGTGGATACTGCTGCAATGAACCTTCATGTGCATGTGTCTTTATAACAGAATGATTTATATTCCTTTGGGTATATAGTCAGTAATATGATTGCTGGGCAGAATGCTATTTCTGTCTCTAAGTCCTTGAAGAATTGCCACACTGTCTTCCACAATGGCTGGACTAATTTACACTCCCACCAGCAGCATGTAAGTATTCTCTTTTCTCCACAACATTGCAACGTCTGCTATTTTTTGTCTTTTAGTCATAGCCATTCTCACTGGGGTGAGATGGTATCTCATTGTGGTTTTGATTTGCATTTCTCGAATCAATCATCAGTAATACTGAGCATTTTTTCATATGATTTTTGGCCATGTGTATATGCTCTTATGAGAAGAGTCTGTTCATGTCCTTTGCCCATTTTTCAATGGGATTTTTTTCCTTGTAAATTTGTTTAAATTTCTCAGAGATGCTGAATATTAGACCTTTATTAGATGCATATTTGTAAACATTTTCTCCCCCATTTTGTAGGTTGTCTGTTTACTCTTCGATAGTTTCTTTTGCTGTGCAGAAGCTCTTTAGTTTAATAAGATCCCGTTTGTCAATATTTGCTTTCGTTGCAATTGCTTTTAGCATCTTTGTCATAATGTCTTTGCCTATGCCTATGTCCTGAATTGTATTAGTCTGTCTTCCAGGGTTTTCGTAGTTTTGCATTTTACATTTAAGTCTTTAATCCATCTTGAGTTAATTTTTGTATATGGTCTATGGAGAGGGTCCAGTTTTAATCTTCTGCACATGGCTAGCCAGTTATCCCAGTACCATTTATTGAATAGGAAATCATTTCTCCGTTGCTTGCTTTTGTCAGGTTTGTCAAAGACCAGATAGTTGTAGGTGTACAGTCTTATTTCTGGGTTCTCTTTTCTGTTTCATTGGTCTATGTGTCTGTTTTGTGCTAGTACCGTGCTGTTTTGGTTACTGGAGCCCTGTAGTTTGAAGTCAGGTAGCGTGATGCCTCCAACTTCGTTCTTTTTCCTTAGGATTGCCTTGGCTCTTCGGCTGTTTTTTGGTTCCATCTGAATTTTAAAAAGGTTTTTTTCTAGTTCTGTGAACAATATCAATGGTATTTTAATAGGAATAACATTTAATCTATAAATTGCTTTGCACAGTATAGCCATTTTAGCAATACTGATTCTTCCTAACCATGAGCATGGAATGTTTTTTTTACATTTTTATATCATCTCTGATTTATTTGAGCAGTGGTTTGTAGTTATTCTTGTAGAGATCTTTGCCTCCCTGGTTAGCTGTATTCCTACATATTTTATTCTTTTTATGGCAATTGTGAATTTGAGTTGTGCATGATTTTGCTCTTGGCTTGGCTTTTGTTGGTGTATAGGAATACTAGTGATTTTTGAACATTGATATTATATCTTGAGACTTTGCTGAAGTTGTTTATCAGCTTAAGAAGCCTTTGGGCGGAGACCTATGGGTTTTTCTAGATAAAAGATCATGTCATCTGAAAACAGGGATAGTTTGACTTTCTGCCTTCTTATATGGATGCACTTTATTTCTTTCTTTTGCCGGATTTTGTTGAATAGGAGTGGTGAGAGAAGGCATATTTGTGTTGTGCTAGTTTTCATGGGGAGTGCTTCCAGCTTTGGCCCATTTACTCTGATGTTGGCTGTGGCTTTGTCGTAGACAGCTCTCGTTATTTTGAGGTATGTTCCTTTACTACCTAGTTTACTAAGAGTTTTTAACATGAAGGGATGTTTAATTTTATCAAAGGCCTTTTCTGCATCTATTGAGATAATCATGAGCTTTCTGTCTTCTGTTTTGTTCATTTGATGAATCACATTTATTGATTTGTGCCTATTAAACCAACCTTGCATCCCAGGGATGAAGCTTACTTGATTGTGGTGGATAAGCTTTTTGATAGGCTGTTGGATCCAGTTTTCCAGTATCGTCTTGAGGATTTTTGCATTGATGTACATCAAGTATGTTGGTCAAGACCATGAAAAAAAAACCTGCATCAAATTAAATTTAACAGAGTTTAACTGAGCAAAGAACGATTTGTGAATCAGGCAGCCTCTTGAGCCAGAGTAGGCACAGAGAGTCATCAATGTAGCCACATGGTAGAAGGATATTTATAGACAGGAAAAAAAGTGATGTAGAGAAAATCAAAGTAGGTACAGAAACAGCTGAATTGGTTACAGCTCTGTGTTTAACATATTTGAACATGTTTTGAGCAGTTGACTTCTTTTGATTGGCCAAAACTTGGTGATTGGCACCAGAGTAGGTTATACTCTGTTTACATCTCCATTTAGGCTACAGTTTACTGTGTACAAAGAAACATGGAGGCTGAACTTAAAATATGTAAGTAGGCAGCTTTAGGCTAAACTTTGTTTAGCAGCTGTTAGAGGAAGCTTTGTAACTCCAGTCTGCTGAAGCAGTCTTATGTAACAAATTTTACCACAGAAATGATAACCATTATGTTTGCTGTAGTCCACTGATGATAAGTAAGCTATAGGTTCCACTCACATCCAAGGGGAGAAGACATACAAGGGCATGACTTGTTGGAGGTCACCTTCAAGTACGTCTGCTATATGTGGTTTCACTGAGCAGCCAGCTCTTTCCCTATTGGCTAGTCTATAGGGGAATCCAAATAATATTCAGGTTATTTGGTGAATGATAATAAAATCTCAAAAATGAGAGACAGATGATGCCAGTCATCAGTACCTAATTGTCAAATGCTTTATCCAGGTGTTTTTCTTTCCAGACAAGACATCTCTGTCTAACTCTTATTTTGTGTCATTGGATTAAAATCCTAATTCTGCTAACGAGGAGATTTGTGATATTAGCCTAGTGACTTAAGTTTTTTAAGCTTCTAACTCCTATAAAATGGGAATCACCCACCTCACTGAATTATTGAGTGATTATGCTAAATGCCCAGCACATGATAGGTACTTTATCAGCGTTAATTCTCCCTCCCATCTATTTCCTGCTTTTGTGCTAAATATCATTTCTTTGTTGGCTATTTGCAATTCAAAAAAAGTTTTTTTTTCACTTTGTGAAGCTCAAATTTTAAAGGGATAATCACATTCCAGTCATGTTTCTCCAAATCTCTATTTGAGACTTCCTAAATCTCCTGGGAAACTTGTCTGTTAATACCTGGTTACTTTTAGAGATGGCCTCATCTATTTCAGTTTCCCTAATTTAATCCTCAGAGGGTGACCTGAACGTTTGGAAGGGTGACATAATCATTGGTCCTTTGTGCAGGGTAAGTTAGTTTGTTTCCTGTGTGTCTCTGTGCACAACGCACTTTGCAAATATTTGCTCTTGTCCTTATCTTCACACATTCATGAAAAGGCATACTTACACAAAGCTACTTGCTCTCTGTTTCTTCATCTTGGCAGGCTTTAATGGTTCTATGCATGTGTCTTCTGCTCTAAGCAGCTCCTCTCACTTAATACTTAGGTGCACAACACCTACTGAATTACCCTGAGACCAGTCCAGATAGTTGGGGTATGTGGAAGTCAGGGGAAATTGTCTGCATTTTCTTTTTCTTAGACAATGACTTATATCTGAGTATGATACAATTTCAGAGGATCTGAGGTTAACACATAATTGTGTGTGAAGCACTTTAAGTTCATTCCTGATTAATTTTTATTAAGACAGACCTAAGCAAGAAGCCTGTGCAGACTTTGGAAGCAGGCTTAGGGCCATCTGGGAATGAAATTTTAGGTTCCTAGAATCCAGAATGTGATCTAGAAGGGAGAGTACAGACAGGACACCCCCAAGCCCGGAAAAGTAACACTGATTTCTCACTTTATTAAGGTCATGTACTTGCAATGTTTACCTTCTTGACATTTTCTCCTCTTGAGAGGTTTATAGCTGATCCAAGGCAAAGGCCCAGACAACTTCTCCAGGATTGCTCTGTTGAATGACAGGTTGATAAACTCATCTTCCTGTCTGACCCAAAGCCTCTAAGTAAGGGTGTGGACATTGTGGACACAAGCCCACAGCCTGTGTGGACATTTTTCTTCCCCTCTTGGGTCGGGCATCATACTTCTTGTGCTTGGAACTTTTCACTGTACCCCTCTGACCCCAATTCAGTGATTGTTCAATTGTTCTATTCCCTGTCTCTGTATTACATAGATATATTCCAGAAGCTGGTGTAATTTTCACAGAGCTTGAAACACCATGAAATAACATTCATTCCCCTTGATAATTGTTCCAGGGAGCTACACTTTCCAACTTAGAATTCATTCTTTGTAGCACTCTGAGTCCTAATTTTGCTATTTAAAACAAAAAGTTTATATTTCTAAATCATCTTATATATTTCTCTGCTGCCTTCCCTAATCATTTCCTGAATTGTGAAACCATTTTCTCTTCTGAAATCTGTTTTTTTCTCTCTCAGTAGTGATTAAAATAACCTATTTCCGTGGTACACTCATCAAGTCATGTCCTTCCTAATGCTTAGGAATGACCACATAATCTACGTCTAGTATGTTCATTTTATGTTCTATTAGGTAAGTCAAGTCTGCAATAATGAGCCTGAGATGGGTATGTATACCTCATATATTCATCAATTCCCAATTCAGTAGGGTCTTTCTTCTCTAAGATCTCATGCTTTTTTCTACCTCTGAACTCTTAGACATGCTTGTTCTTCCTTCTAAACATCCTCTTTCTGACCTCACTCTTTCTCCTTCCCTTTTGTAAGTCCTTGCATTATTAGTCCCAGTGTAGATTCTATTCTATCTATCACTTCCTCTACCAGCTCCAGGAGTGAATCCAATACTCTTTCCACCCTTACCATGCATTTCTGTACTTAGTGCAATAGAAGGACTGATATTCCTGATCTTTGAGTTTTGGCTCTTGCTTGTTTCTACAGTATGTAAACTCGCTGAAGGCAGAACCTGAGGCTTATTCACTGTGCTGCCTCCAAGCTCTCCAGGGACTTTTACTGAGTGATTGAATGCATCCCTATCATATATATGAGAACACTGAGAATGAGAACATTTAAGCGAGCTTCCCATCAGCACATTATTGCTATCCACGTTCGTTTATTTTTTGCTGTATAATAATCACAAAATTTAGTAGTTTAAAGCAAACTTTTTTTTTTTTTTTTTGCTCACAATTTTGTGGGTCAAGCTATTGGTAAGGACTAGACTTAGCAACTTGTCTCTGGTCTACATAGCACCAGCTAGGAGAGTTAAGACGGGAGGATCCACTTCCACATGACATGTTTACTTCTGTGCCTCGTGCCTTGATGGTCCTTGTTGCCTCCCCCTCTCCCTTCACATGTCATTTCTCCTCCAAGCTTTCTCCATGTTACTTAGGCTTATCTACATGGTAGTAGCTCTTCTTCTATTGCTGCTGGCTTTCAAGAGCACCAAATGAGTTAAAGGCTGTGCTTAGACCTTTCACAGTGTCACTTCTGCTACATTTTGTTAATCAAAGCCACTATAGAGACCATTCTCATCTGAGAGGTTGGAGAATGAACTGCAACTTCTGATGGGAATGAGGCAAAGTTAAATTACAAAAAAATATTTGAAATGGGAAATACCATTGCTTCCAATTTGAAAACTATAATCTCCCATAATCATGTGGGAACAGATGAGTATATGAAAACAACAATTCACTTCTTCAATACATTTTCTTCACATATCTACTTTAATGCATACTTTACACAAATGACCAAGTTACACTATCTGCTTATGAGATGTTGACTTTTTAGCAGAAGAGACAAGAAAAGTGATTTATTAGTTTGTGCTGTGTAGCAAAGTACTTCAAAACTTGATGGTTTAAAAACAAATGTTCCTATGGCTCATATTTCTGTGCATTGTTGGTTAAGGCTGGGCTTTGCTGGTATGTTCTTCTGATTTCAACTATACTCACCTATGAGTCAGTGGCCAGCTTTCGTAAGTTAGGTGGTTTTGCTGATCCTGGCTAGGCTCTCTTCTTTGTTTTGATAGACTACCTGAAGATAAGTCTAGAATAACCTTGGTTGGGGAATCTGATCTGTCCTCCATGTGATCTCTTATTCACTAGGAAGACAGCCTTAGCTTGTTTTAATAGCAGATATGGAAGTCTAAGAGAATAAGTGAAGTCGTGCGTGTCTGCTGAGGCATAGGCTTGGAATTGGGAAAAAGTTACTTCTGCTGCATTCTATTGGGCAAAGCAAGGTATAAAAACCAGCCTAGATTTAAGAGTTTGGGAAATAAACTTTATATTTTGATGGAGAAGCTACAGAATCTTGCTGCAAAGTACAGAGATACAGAAGGACAATTATTTGTGACCACTAATGCAATCCACCTATCAAAGGTGCCAAGCAAGCAATGTCATTATAGTGTGGTAAATTGGGTGGGCTATGAGTACAGAGGAAGAATGCTGTATGAACATGGGACAGAAAGGAAGGGTAGTGGGGAGTCAAAGAAAGCTTCACTTAGATATGGATCCTCAGGATGGATATATTTTTTAGCCTGCCTGGAGAACAGAAGGGAATGGCTGTTCTTTTACTGAAGTAGTCCTGCTATGAATTCTACTAAGTATTTAAAGATCTTTATGTTATTCTTGGCAGGGTGTCGGAGGATAATCAAGCAAACTTCATGTCACTCTGATAGTCCAGCTAAGAAATCTAGGACTAGAACGGATCCTGGAGATCAATTTTATTAGCCTTCCTACTGTGCAGATGTGAAGACTTTCCCAGAGATAGGTCTGCCCGAGTTTATTAGTTTGTTAGTGCTGCCATAACAAAAGTACCACAGACTGAATGGCTTAGACAGCAGAAGTGTATTTCTTCATAGTTATAGAGATTAGAAGTTCGAAATCAAGGTGTCGGAATAGTTGGTTTCTTCTGAGGCCCCTCTCCTTGGCTTGCAGATGGCTACATTTTCCCTGTGTCTTCACATGGTTCCCTGTTTGTGTGTCTATGTCCTAATATCCTTTTCTCACAAGGTCAAGAGTCATATTTGATCAAGGTCCATACTAATGGACTGTTTTAAGTTGATTACCTCTTTAAATACCCTGTCTTCAAATGCAGTCACATTTTGAGGTACTGGACATTAAGGGCTTCAACATACCAATGGGGGAGCAGGGTACAAGTTAATCTGTAACCCCATAGTCACATCATGTCAGCGCTGAGCCCAGAAGTTCATGCTTTTCTCTGTGAAATACATACTCTCTCAGGTTTTAGCTAAAAGTGTTTCCATTTGGCTTCCCAGGTGACTGTTGTTTGCAATACAGATGCTGGCATCTAGTCTCATCCCTTGCCTGTATTCTGCACGTTCCTTCCTTGGGGATGCCTCCAATAGTCAGCAAGAAGTTAGAGGAAACCCGACAGAGCCCCAGGGGAAAAGGACGGCTGGTGCACAAACAGACTTATGAGACTCTGGCACATGTGAGGAATATTATCTTTAAATTAGTTGGGGAAAATTAATATTGCTCACTTGCTATGCTCACCCTTATTGTCTGCTCTCAGAATCAGCAGGGCTGGAGCCACTGTTGATAATATTTTTTAATTAAAAGGAAAATAACTTCTCGTGATTAATCTGCTTCTTTGGGGACTTGATCTGGAATCTCATAAATCTAAAATGAAAGCACCTGCTCGTTCACCTGCAGACTCCCTCCCCCTCAGCTAGCTGAGAAGTCGGGTGGAAGAGGAAGCTGGATGGAACAACATGAGCCCTGGTCGGGGAAGACCTAAGCCAGTAAATGAAATGCTAGATTCAGAGAAAACCTCAGTGGAATCCCAGCTGGAACAGAATTCCTGGCAAGGACATCTTCTCCCATAGTGTTCAAGAGAGCAGGTGTTGGAACCAGAAAGCCTTGGCTGTGAGTCTTGGGTCTGCCACTTGTCTGAGGCTCCAGGAGAATGCCTGAGACACAGTTTTCTCCATCTGTAAAATGGGGCTAGATGAACATTTACTTCAAAAGGAGTATTTGTGTAAAAGGGGGTCTGAGCTCTGCAGCCACACTGCCTGGTTTTTAATATGGAAAACTTTATTTTCTTGACCTCAAGCTGGTTGTTTAACCGTTTTGTCCTTCTGTTTCCTCTTCTGAGAAATAGAGATGATAAAAGGGCCTGTCTCGTAGGCTGCAGTGAGGACTAAAAAGCTTCAACATGTCAAGTGCTGGGGCATGGCACAGTAAATATCAAGTAAATATTTGCTCTCACAAGCCCACGCTTAGCACACATACACACAACAGTTTACGTGATAGTTATAAGTAAAAGGGATCTTAATGGGGAAAGTATCCAGCTTTTGTGTTTAGAGCTTGAAAAGTGAAGCCTCAGAGAGAGGGTCAGGCTTACCCAAAGCACACTGAGCCAGATATGGGCAAAACTGGGCCCAGGATGCATGTTTGAGCCCAGGGCCAGAATTATGCAGTGATGAAGTGTTTTCCTGGTTCCAGCCTTCCAATAATGTAGAAACAAGTCCAACTCTTGCAGTACAGTTAGCCCCAAGCAGCACTGCAAGAGGTCCAAGAGTCACGACGCACCAGCATCTCTCCATGCCAAGCATTGGACAGCCCTCCGCATGCATTGACTTGTTTTATTTTTCCAACAGCCCCCAGTACAGCCCTGTTTACAGATGAGGATGCTGAGGCTCCGGGGGTTACACGATGGACTAAATGCACACTCTACAACAATGAAGCTGCCATCTCAGATGAGATTTAGTCTAACTCCAAAATGCTATGGTTCTAGGCTGCTTCTTGGAGAAAGAGGATTATTATCCCTATATTAGATACACTTTCCTTTTTGCCTCCCCTCCTTTGAGCTTTCTGTGGCTAATATGACCTCATCTTCACATATCCCTTTTCCAAACCTGCTTAGGGAAGGATTGGAAACTTATTCTTACTAAGGTGCCAATGACTGATGCACATTTTAATTGCCAATCCTTCCCCTTTCCCACCAGCCCTCCTACACATTGATTTAACTAAGGTCATTTTCCACTGAACATGGGCCCAGAGGGGCCTTTGAAAAGCTTCCTTCTAATGGGCCCAGGTGCATTCAATTTACGTTAGTGGTTGTTTCATTTGTATCATAGGTTGGAAAATACAATGTAAACTGGGCCAATTATCATCACTCTTCTGGCAGCTATGTGAGGTGGGCTAGGCAGGATCAGGGTCCCATTTTACAAATGAAAAATCTGAAACCCTGGGAGGTGAATTTAGCATCTTATTTGTCAGACATTTAATTGAGTTAATGAAATCCTGGGTGTTCCTTCTCACTCTGGTGCTGTTTTCCTGCAATGTTGGGGCAGTTGAGAGCTCCTTTGCTTATCAATTTTAGGCTACTGGCAGGAAGAAAGATGGGATTAGGCTAGACCATGTTCAAAATGTTCGTAATTGGCTTCTAGTTTATTTCTGACTTTCATGAAACAGAAACTCCATCAATCATATCAAAGGCCCTGAGCAACCCCTCCAAACAAGTGTTGGAATCCATTGCCCGGGGACTGACAATGAACCTGAAGCCACTGTGTCTGAACATCCTGATTAATGCCAGACACTAGGCTGGGGACAGCAGTGTCATTCAAAGGAAACTTCTCTCCTTTTTTTCTCCTTACACAAAGCTATGGAATTTTTAGCTCATAGAACACTTACAGAATATCTAAGTAGATACTCATTGTATGGATGAGGAAACAGAAGCACAGAAAGGCTAAGCCATTTCCCAAATGTGATACACGAATTATGTCTAAGCTATAAGGAAAATCAGTGTGTAGATGACAAAGAGAGATGCCCACACCGAAAGAAGATGAACTGGCCTTCCAAACAGCTACTCCTGGGTGAAATGAATAATTTCAGAAAGGAAAAGTTCTTTAACACAATGGCTGAAAACCGTGTGTCACTTTTTCTGTAGTGGAGCCTCATACATCTGGGCTGGTACATGTGTGCGTATGCCTGGGAAGATGGCAAAATTGAAATAGATGATCTTGTTCGCCTTTATCTTCTTATATGAATTATACCTTATTATTAGCAAATCAGATCAATACAACTTCACTCTATGCTAAACTGGATATTAAAGTTTCCATATTATATATAAAGAAACAAAGGCATAGAGAACTTAAGTAACTTTTCCACGTCATACACCGGTCATTGGTGACATTTGGACTGGAACTTTTGTTACCTCACTCTTAGTCCTGTTCCCTGTCCTCTATGGGCCTGCCTTCTCACCTATTCTATTTTGTTTGATTCTTGGAAACTAATTTGGTCTTACACAGACACTGTAGTCTATGTTCAGCTGCACTTTTTCTTCACAGTGTCTGTTATTTCCTTTGAGTTCGACCTTTGGGGTTGGACTCATTGGTTTACAATTCTAAGGGTTTTGTGTCATTGCACAAGGTACTTGACATCTTTGGGTCACCATTTTCTTATCTCTAAAATGTGGAGCACCAAATAAGGTATATAAAGTACCAGGAATAATACCAGGCCCCCAATCAGCTCTCATGAAATGTTAATTCACTTCTATCTTTCATTGTTTATCTTTGTGCCTCTTTCCAAGCTGTGCTCAGGAAGCCCCTGTAAGACACAGTCATTGTTGAAATGCTACAATACAGGATAAGAGAAAAAAGAATTAGAGAATGTAGCACACAGATATTTGGTACTTTAGTGGACATTGATGTAGCATCGAGAGATAGAGAGTGAACTAGGATTGTTGCTTTTAACTTGCTCATTCATTCACTTATTTATAAATCCATATTGCAGAGCACCCAGTAAAGTGCCTGTGTTAGGTACTAGACCAGATGTAAAGAAAGGTAAGTCATGGCTTAGTTCCTCAAAACTTGCCTGGCTTTGTGGTGATTGGCCTTGGGTAAGTTACTTCTATTTATGGGGACTCAGTTTCTTCAACTATATATTATAAATAACAGCTTTCTTGGCTAACTGCTAGTTTACTTGCTTTTAACTTTTGGTGACTGAATCTTGTACCAGATATCAGATCTAAATGGCCCTCCTAGAGACAAGGGAAGGCATTTCTTAGAGGAGGAGATGACATTGTCACCCACACTCAGATGTGATTTTCTCAGGCAGACTCACTAGAGCTAGCTTTCATCTGCCTGCAGATGTACCCAACTTTGATCCGGTTTTTTTTTTTTTTTTTACATGCTGTATTCTTATAATTGAAATTCCTAAAAATCTAATGCATTGTTTAAGTTCCAACCAAAGCTGCTCATCTCTCTAAGGAGTAGCCAAAAACGTTCTTAAATCATGAAAAATCAGGTCATGTTAAGTTCTTGTTTAAATTCTCCAAAAACAACAATTTTTGAACAAAGTCAAAAATAGTATCTTAGTTTGGGATAGTCCCAAAGTGGACTCTGAAACAAGGACTTGCATTCAAATAGCATATTGGGATGCAAATGAGACAGGGAAGAAAGAAAGCCAGGAAAGGAGCCCGGCCTGGTGACTCACGCCTGTAATCCCAGCACTTTGGAAGGCTGAGGCAGGCAGATCATGAGGTCAGGAGATCAAGACCATCCTGGCCTACATGGTGAAACCCCATCTCTACTAAAATATAAAAAATTAGCCAGGCATGGTGGTATGCACCTGTAGTCCCAGCTACTAGGGAGGCTGGGGCAAGGGAATTGCTTGAACCTGGGAGGCGGAGGTTACAGTGAGCTGAGATTGCGCCACTGCACTTCTGCCTGGCGACAGAACTGGACTCTGTCAAAACACAGCAACAACAAAGAAAAGAAAGCCAGGAAAGGTTATCCTGATGAATAGCTTATCATTGTGGGGAACTGGGACTTCATTCCCTGGCACTCTGAGGAACCTCATAGAATATGCTAAGAATTGTTCCATCAAGGGATGATGAATCTGGGCACTTATCCATCCATGTCCTTTCTTCATTGGTGGAGGGTTGCCCTAGGGAACATTAAACCTCTGGCACATGAAACCTGACCTGACTCTGGATTCAACATCTCTCCATAGTGTGGAAGAAAACTACCAGGCAGCCAATGGAGAGAAGGCAGGCTTTTAGGATGAGATTCTATCAGCATGGATGATGAGTCCCCCTATTGCTGCAGGTGAACACAGAGTTGGGGCAAAGGTTTATGAGCCGGGATAGCCACAGTGTCCTCACAGCCTTCAAGGACCTCCACTCAGACCTCCACTCCTTCTACCCACTACTCTGCTCTGGCAACTGGCTCTTATCATAAATGTCAAACAAACTTCTATATTTAGATCTGTATTCATTTTCTGTAGACTACCATAACAAAATACCACAAACTACATGGTGTAAACAACTGCAGCATATCCTTTCCTAGTTCTGGAGGCCAGAAGATACAGATCAAGATGTCAGCAAGGTTGGTTTCCTCTGAGGCCCCTCTCCTTGGCATGTAGATACGTCTCCTCTCCATGTGTCTTTATACGTTCTTCCTTCTGTGTGTGACTGTGTCCTAATTTCCTCTTGTTACAAGGACACCAGTCATCTTGAATTAGGGCCTGACTTACTGACTTCATTTAACTTAATCACCTGTTTAAAGGCCCTGATTCCTCCTACAGTCACATTCTAAGGTACTTGGGTTTAGCACTTCAACATATAAAGTTTTAGAAAAAAAAGCTTCAGCCCATAACAGGCCCTTTGTGATTTCAGATCCTTTTTCCTGGAACATTTATTCTTCAGATATTTATACGCTTTGCCTTTTATTCTAACCTCTGCTCAAATATTCCTCTTTGACGGGAATTGGCTGATTACCATTGTTAAACTAGCAACTCTGTTTTTTCTCTTCCTTTCCCTCTCTTTCTCTTGCTTCTTTTTTCTTGACTCTTAAACATCACTGACCTCACAGACATGCGCATGCATACACACATGCGTTGTTTCGTTTTTTATGTCCCTCACTCTACGTTAAGCTCCCCAAGGGTGAGGACGTTTTTCATCTTGTTCACTGAAATATCCTATGGACCTTCAGCATTGCCTGGTCCATGCACTGGGAAGACAACATGTGTTTTGTAATAACTCACTGACTGAATGAGTACATGACTGTCTGAAATGTACTATTCTCCACAGGACTGTCCTCAACTTTCCTTCTCTGCGTTTCCCATTGCACTTATCTTACTGTTCTGGAATTGAGGTCTAGAACGTCTTGTTTTGCTTCAGATCCCTAGGAACCGGTGGCTTACTGGGCCCTCAACAGACATCCAGGAAATCTGTGTGCATATAATTTTTAATATTCCAATAATATTGCTTATTATACCATGCTGTTATTTTCATAAGAGCTCACATGAGAAATCACTTTCAGAATTTAGCAGCAGAATTAAAAATGTGATTCTGTCCCATGAGGAATGTGTCTGATTCTATTTTTCCTATAAGGAAAATCATGTTAGATTTTCTTTTGTGTCCTGACGGCAAGCAATTGCAGCTATGTTATTAACACTTATGATTCAAATGGCTCCCTTCTCCATCTTTCCATAGTCTGAAGTTTATTTTTCTATGTTTAGAATGAATTTAGAATTTTCTCTGTTTTATATGTCGCCCTCAATATATTTGAAAAAGAGGTAATAATAAGTGAAATGTATAAAATTAAAATGTGGGACTCTATCAGCATAGCCAACAAGGAGTAGCAATGGCAACAAAGATGAAGGGAGGTGAGTGAAAAAGATCTGGAGAGTTTTATGGAAGAGATGGGGCAGGCCTGCTGGGTAACTCTTCCTTTCTCTCTCTTTCTCTTGTTTCATTTTTCTTGATTTTTAAAATATCACTGACCTCATAGATATGCACATGCATACACATGCCCGTTAATTGTTTCTCTCTTTTTTTTAATCTTCCTCACTCTAAGTTAAACTCCCTAAGGGTGAGGTCGTTTTCCATGTGCTATGGTATTCAGGGTAGGGAGGGACGCTAGGAGGCTTGCAGGGAATTACAGGTGAGCTATGGAGAGAGACAGGTGGACAGGTGGAAGATTTCTATTCATCAGATTACTTAGAATTTATACTACAAAGCACATTTGGAAATCAAATGCAAATTAAAGCCACTTATCCTGCTCAGAAATCAGAATCTTTTGAAAAATAGAATTGCGTTGCAGACTTCCCAGGATTTTGCTGTTGATTTTATTGCTTAATTTTGCACATTTCCCCTTAGAGTCATAGAATTTTACTGCCAGATGGGAGTCTATCCCAGAGATTCTGTACCTGAACTCTAGGGGTAGATACGGGATTGATGAATGGGCTTCGGGAAATCTGTTTCTCAGTGATACTGTATGCTATATGAAAAAGATGCATTTTTCTTGAGTCTATGAGTTTTTCTTCAGAATCTCAAAAGGGCATGTAATATAGCTCCTTTTCCCGTTTCCTGTAATAATAGGTTGAATAGAGCATATCTTATTTAGAAGTGAGGAAGATGAAGCCCCACCCAAAAAGTGACTTTCCCAAAGGCACACTCCAAGTTGATGTCACACCTGGGATCCGGAGCCAGACTGATTTCCTGATTCTAAGGCTGCAGTTGCTGCTATTAAAGTGTGAGGCTGCATGCAGCTTAGAGAGCTAGTACCCTCTATGGAGAGGAGATTTTGCCATGCTATGTGCACACAGACACCTAAGCTGCATAGGCCTTTTCCTGAGCCTCTAGGCAGCCAGAGGACCTCTGCTATTTAGAATCTTTTATGGAGATACTTTGCTACCGGTTTTTCAGGACTTTGCTCTTTTTTTTTTTTTTTTTTTTTTTTAGACAAGCAACCCTCATTTGCACATGGCGCTTATGAAGCAAAATTATTTCTCTGCTTTCAAAACCCTTATTTACTGAATAAGGAAGTGGGCTTCCCAAGGAGGCCATGTTTCCATTCCAGAATCTCAGTGCCCAGAACAACTGAGTTGCACTGGCTTAAAGAGATAGGCCCCATGCTTTTATAGTCATATTTGGGATGCATTCACCAGAGGCACATTTTAACAGCATATTTCTATCTAAAAGCTAGACTTTCCTTCTTTTTCACAAGAAGTTGGAGATCCAGGACTCTGCCTTCATTTTGTTGGCCAATTTCTATTTTGCTTCTCAGGTGAGGCTATGCTCAGGATAAGGAAGTAGGATTGACATCTAGGCAAAAAGTAGGCTGAGACGTAGGGCTTCTCTAGGATAGCAAGTGTCAATGGAAGCAAAATGCAAGCAGAAAGAGCCGTATGTCAAACCAGACAAAACAAGCCATGGAGAAAGGATTTCCTGTTCAATAAATGGTGCTGGGATAACTTTCTATACATATGCAAAAATTGAAACTGTACCCCTTCCTCATACCGTGTAAAAAAATTAACTCAAGGTGAATTAAAGACTTAAATGGAAAACACGAAACTATAAAAACCCTGGAAGACAACCTAGGCAATACCATTCAGGACATAGGCACAAGAAAAGATTTCATGGCAAAGATGCCAAAAGCAATTACAACAAAAGGAAAACTTGACAAATGGGATCTAACTAAAGTAAAGAGCTTCTGCACAGCAAAGGAAATGGTCAACAGAGTAAAGGAACAACCGACAGAAAGGGAGATTTTTGCTAATAGACATCTGACAAAGGTATAATATCCAGCATCCATAAGAGACTGGAACAAATTTACAAGAAAAAAACAAACAACCCCATTAAAAAGTGGGCAAGGATGGAATCAACCTAAATGTCTATCAAAGATAGACTGGATAAAGAAAATGTGGCACATATACACCATGAAATACCATGCAGTCATAAAATAGAACAAAAGAACGAGATTATGTCTTTTGCAAGGATATGGATAGAGCTGGAGGCTATTTCCTTAGCAAACCAACACAGAAACAGAAAACCAAGTACCACATGTTCTCACTTATAAGTAGGAGCTGAATGATGAGAACACATGAACATATAGAGGGGAGGATGCATTGGAGCCTATTGGAGGGCGAAGGGTGGGAGGAGGGAGAGGATCAGGAAGAATCGCTGGTGGATGCTAGGCTTGGTGCCCGTGTAATGAAGTAGTCTGTGTAGCAAGCCCCTGGACACGCATTTATTTATGCAACAAATTGGGTGAGGTTCCACTTTCTTTACAGGACACTGCTAAGAGCAAAGATTTTAACAGTGAGTTATCTAGCTTCTATTCTGTAGAAACTCATAGTCATGGGGAAGATGAGCACACAGTAGAGAAATATGTTGCAATGCAGTGATTGCAACTATAGAGACTTGAATAGTGGCTAGAGAGGCAGTAGCAGGAAATAGCCTGCTGGAGAGGGGACCTAACCCAAGAACCAGGAAAGACTTCTTTCAGAAACAATGCCTAACAGTGTAAAGGATAAGAAGACAGGCAAAAGCACCACAGGCTGGGGTTAGGTGCAAGGTAAGCACAGATACGGAGGTGAAGAACTAACATGTGGGAGCAATGACTGTGAGAAGCCCCATGCTGTGGGAGGGCAGGAATGTGAGATCGGGGAAGGGGGAGTTGAGGTCTTGGTGAGGAGATACTATTCCTCACCTCCTCCAGTAACATGATGAAGGGAGCACTATTAAGCTTGGGAATTACATGGAGAGATTCTGGTTTCAAAGAAATTATACCAGTGGCCTGAGCGGACGATGGATTTGAAGGGATGACACCACAAAGAGAGAGAGATCAGTTAGGAAGCCACTGGGAGCTGAAGGTCCTACAAGAGCAGAGGTCACAGTGATGGAGAAGAAAGGAACAGTTGTCATACATTATTGTAACAGGATCAGTTCATCTCAAGATGAAGGATAAGGAAGAATGAAAGGACCTGATCTCTGCTCCAGGATACACAAAGAGGGAGCTAAGGGGTAGCAGATACATGACGCTGAAGTTATTGAGGAAAAAAGAAAAATTAAACCCTAAGATTTTTTGTGTAAGTTGCTTAAAATCATCCAAAAGGCTGTTCTCTAGAGGTCCTGCTGCTGAGACAGCTAGATGAACTGGTTAGTCCCTGGAAGGCCTGAATCTTTTATTTTATTTTTTGCAAAATAGCATTACCACGGAAACACCATTTCCAAAAAGACTCTTCAACTGCAGGACCCTCTGGAAGGTTGGGTCAGCAGGTTCTTCCCAGGAGGCTTACAGGCAGCAGGAGTGGAGAAGCAACTGGGGGCTGTGACTGCTGGTATGGAGGGCCAGGGATGGAGGGATGGAACCTACTCTTGGGAATGCCCACTGGCTGAGCTACTGTGCTTTCATGTTAACAAGTAGGGGCTTTTTCATCAGGATCGTGAACGTAAAGCTAGGCTGCAATATATAGTTTGACTATAACCTCAATTCTTTCCTTGTTAAGTACAAGTATGTTATGGGTTGAATTGTGTCTTCTCAAAATTTATATGTAGAAGCTTCTCTCAGCCCATTTAGTGTTACAATAACAGAATACCTGAGACTGGCTAATTTATTTAAAAAGGAGGTTTCTTTAGCTCTGCAGACTGGGAAGCTCAGGACACAGCACTAGCTTCTGAAAGGGGCTTTCAGGCTCTACTCTATCATATCTTAATGGAGAAAGTCAGAGGGAAAGTGGACAAGTGTAAATAAGCTAAACTTGAGGGGTATTCTGGCTTTATAACTACCCCCCCTCACAGAAAGTAATTCATTCCTGTGGGAACAAATCCAGTCTCGCTAGAGCTAACCTAGTCTCACCAAAGTGAAAACTCACTCAGTACCATAAGAATGAGAATTGCACCAAGACATTCATGAGCAATCCACCCCTGTGAATCAAGCATCTCCTACCAGGCCCCACCTCCCAATGTTGCCCCATTGGGGATCAAATTTGAATGAGTTTTGGTGAGGAGAAACAAACCATATCCAAACTGTACCAAGGCCCTACCCCCTAGCACCTCAGAAAGTGGCTATATTTGAAGATAGAACCTTTAAAGAAGTGATTAAGCAGAAATAAAGCCATCAGGGTGCATTCTAACTTAATCTGGCCAGTGTCCTTATAAAAAGAGAATATTAGAACATAGACATGTGCAGAGGGAACACCATGTGAAGACACAGTGAGAAGACAGCCATTGACAGGCCGAGGAAAGAGGTCTCAGAAGAAACCAAATCTGTTGCTTCCTTGACTTTGGACTTCTCGTCCCCAGAACTATGAAAAAATAAGTTTCTGTTGTGTACACCATCTGGTCTGTGGAATTTTGTTATGGAAGCCCCAGCAAGCTAATACAAGATACAAACAAATTTCAAAAGGCGGTTACGGTTAATACAGATAAGCATGTAGAACACCAAGCAGTGACTGCCACATGCTAATCTTTTGATAACTGCTCATAGTATATTGTAGCAGACTTAATACTACGAGTAATACCAGTAATATCTTCATTGAAAGGAGGAAGCACATGGTTTCTCAGGCTACTGTGTGGTTCAAGGGCTTCTCTGTTCATTTGTCTTAGACCTTTTCTGACATGATTTCACTATTGGTTTCTGGGAAGTGCTGGGGATGTATCCAGATTATTGAATTCCCTTTAAATTTAGTTTATTAGCAATTCTTTCACCTCAAAGTCGTATCCTGAGCACTACTAGGTTCCAGGCAATAGGACAAGAAGTTCTCACAGAGAACAAAAGACACAAACTTTGACCTTATGGAGCTCACAGTCTGTTTTGAATTTTAACTTGGATTTCAAATTCCAGTAAAAAAATTTATCAGTTAAGATAACACTAGTTGATATAATAACAGCAACAAGAAAACCAGAATTACAGTGGTTGAACATACTTCAAGTTTATTTCTGACTCAGATCAGTCATATATGGGTTGCAATGGTTAATTTTATGTGTCAACTTATCTGATCCGTAGGATGCCCACATATCTAGCAAAATATGATTCCTGGGTGTGTTGGTGAGAGTGTTTCCAGAAGAGATTAGCTTTTAAATTGGTAGACTGAGTAAAGTAGATGGTCCTCTCCAACGTAAGTGGCATCAACCAATCCATTGAGAGCTCAAATAGAACAAAAAGGTGGAGCAGGGTTGGATTTGCATTCTACCTGACTGCTTGAACTGTCACATGGATCTTCCATCCTAACACTCCTGGTTCTCAGGCCTTCAGACTCAGATTGGAATCCACAGCATTGGCTCTCTGGCTCTCAGGCCTCTGAACTATACCACAAGCTTTCCCAAGTCTCCAGCTTGTCGAAGGCAGATCAGGGGACTTCTCAGCCTCCACAATCGTGTGACCTAACACGTATGTGTGTGTGTGTGTGTGTGCACATGTGCCCTATTGGCTCGGTTTTTCTGAAGAACTCTGATAATGCATGAGTGTTCCTGGCCAATGTGTAGCTTTCTATGCAGTGAGTGAATCTTGTGGCTGCATTCTCCTCTTTGCCTTAACCTCCACCTTCATTGGGATTTGGTGACAGAGAGTGAGCAAGGCATGACACATCTCTAACTTCTTGTCTTGGAAGTAAGAGTTATCTCTCTTGTTCACATTTTATTGGTGAGAATTAGTCAAATCATCTCAAATGCAAGGGAGGGAGTTGCAGGGGGACAGCATTATGCTGAGCAGCTGTTTCCCAGAAACAACATAAAGCTATGGAAGGAAAAGCGTGTTATCTCTGAACAAAAGCTGGTAATCTTAGCCAGAAACATATGCTGGATTTGGCCGAAGAGTACAGGATTAGAAAGCAAGATCTCTGCTAGGCCATTTTTGTCTGGCTGTAAAGAAAGACCCAAGCCTGGGTAATTTGTAAAGAAAAGAAGTTTAATTGGCTCATGGTAGTGCAGGCTATACAAGCATGGCACTGGCATCTGCTTGGCTCCTATCGAGGCTCAGAGAGTTTTTCCTCAAGAAAAAGGTGAAGCGGAAGTAGGCACATCACATGGTGAAACAGGAGCAAGAGAGAGAATGGAAGCCGAGGTGCCACACACTTCTAAATGGCCAAATCTCATGAGAACTCATTCACTTATCATGAGGACAGCACCGAGCAGCCTGTGCCGACCCATTCATGAGAAATCTGTCCCCCATGATACTACTACCTCCCAGGCCTCACTTCCAACAATAAGGATTACAACTTAACCTGAGATTTAGAGGTGACACATACATAAATTCTATCAATCTCTTTTTAGGTTTTCTTTACCCTATTTCAAAGGAGCAACTAACCCCTTCTTTGACCTCCTGGGTTGAAATTAAATGTGAAATAAGATAATACTGTAATGACTTCATTGAGATGGTGTGCTGAAAATAGAGGCAACAATATGATAGTAATCATTATGAGCATTGAGGGTGGATTTATCAGTGAAACATTCTCTGACAGGTAGGAGTTAAGTTATAGTGTAGCTTAACCCTTCAATATTCCAAATAGACACCTGGGATTAAGGTATTAAGGTATTCTCTTGAGTAGGTACTTGTACTGCTTGCTTAATCTTTTATTTCTTCAACAAACAGTTATAGAAAGCCTTTTCAGTATCAGAGGCTGGACACAGAGATGACAAAGACGGGGTCTGGGGCCTGGGAGTACAGTTGGTGCAGGGGTAGGCAATCCACATTGCCTGTGTTCCTTTCCAGATTACAATGGCAGAGTTGAGAAGTCTCAGCAGAGACCTTACATGCTACAAAGCCTAAAGTATTTATGGCAAGCCCTTTACAGATATAATTTTCCAACCACTCGTCTAAGGGAAAGTAGATTATTGTGACCAGCTTGGAATTAAGTGGACCAGACCACTTCCAATGCCTCCACTCCTGGGTGACTCTCTTTGATTCTCCCTCTCTCAGATTAATCCATGTCTCCCTTAGGTGTTTCCATAGGCTTACATGCTTTTCTTTTATAATACAGACTACAATTGATGTAATTTTTCACTTTCTTGGCAATTATTTGATCAGTGTCCGCTTTCCTCACCAATATAGGCTTGATTATGTGCCCAGCACTATTCTTGGCACTTTTTCATATATTCACTCATTTAATTTTCTCAGCAATCCTCTCCACCTACTCTATGAGGCAGATAAATTATGATGGTCATTTTACTGAAAGGACCTAAGACATAGGGAAGTAAAATAACCTGCCTAAGTTCACTTAGAAATCAGTGGTAGAGTCAGGGTTTGAGCCTTGGTAATTTGTCTTGGAAGCCAGCAATTAAAACATTGTACAGCATGTGATGGGCCCTAAAATACATTTGCTGAGTGGGTAAAAGATACAGTACTGTGGGTAAGCGCTAGTCCAGAGAAATGGATGAAGCGCTGTGCAGGCAGGAATGATGAGGCACATTTCTAGCTGTATGTCAGGTGGGATCCAAGGGAACTGTGTATATGACCTTCATGTTTTTAACTTGACTCAAGGCCTTAGAATAAGAAGCAAGAAAGCAGGCATCTTTCCTTTCTCCATTTTCTTTTGCTATAGCCAAGGACAAACGGCCTGGCACGCTCACCCAAGTGCCATCTCTGGGCTAAGGTCGTGCATCTCCAGCCATCCTTTCTGTTTTTCTGATCTGTGCAGTTGCAACCCCCCCCTCAAAGCAATTCTCTTGTTTCAACCCCTCCTCCTCCCAAAGACTCTTAAACTTCAGGAAGCATAAAAGTAGCTAAGTCATTACCCGAACTGAACTTGAACCCTAAACCTCAAGAGATTCACCCATCACTGAGCTGAAAGGGCTCCCTGGGCTTTCAGCTGCAGCAGCTTTGTGAAGTCAGCACAGTGTGCCCACAGGGGTGCACCATATTTTATTCTTCCGTCGAGCATGGTGCCATCAAGGATTGCTTAGGTGGCTTGATATCAGCACTTCTTTTCCCCAAACAACTTATGAGCTTGATGTGCATGAATTTTGTCTGTGCAAAAGTGTGTCAGTTACCAACATTTTCCAGTCTTGGTTTTCCTGTTCTGAGTGACTTCAGGAGTTTCCTGCACTGGGATCCCTTGGGCCCTGTTCTTCTGGCAGAAGTTCAGCCTCCTTCTTTTTGCTGTGCATGTACTCTCTTGATAAAAAATTGGAGCAGCCAAGATCCACCTCAAGGATGGCAGGTCAGGGGTCAGGGGTGGCTTCAGGTGTTTGGTCGGTAATATTCAAGACTCCTCGCCTGCAAATCAGTGGTGCAATTCTGCACTGCTTTCAGGCTGAGAGGCGTCTCTGAGGCCAAGGATGTGAGCGTGGTGCCGTCTGCTTAGAATCAGCTAATATTTCCCTTCAGCCTGCTGCTCTGACTGGCTTTTCAGAAGAGTGTTGCTTCTAATAGCAAATTCCTTATTGTGACCTGTGAAGAAATCTGATTTGGACAGTGGGTATCTCTTGTCTTCTGAAATGCTAATTTTTACAACTTTGAGACAGCAGCTGCAGACATGGATTTGACAGTCCACCTCCCTTCTACAGCACAGCTGAGTAAAGAGAATATGACTTGAGCATGTAGATAAGACAGTTTTCATCCTTACCCATCGCAGCTGGAGAGACCTTGATCTTCATGGTGCTCCCCCCATACATTCTATAGACTTAAATGTTGGTAAGTGCAATGTGATGTGTAACTTCTCCAAGATCGGGGAATGTCAGGGGAAGCACCATAGGCCCTATCTGTCTGTTTTTCGGAGACGTCCAAACTATGACCCAGTGATTTATTATGTATTAATTCAGCCATGGCAACAGCACCATTCCACAGAACACTAATTACTCTCTGTTTGTGATTGGAAGAAGTCAGAGCTTTGATTCTATCCAGTTCTAGCTTTATCTGTTCAGATCTGAGCATCAAAATTATGTGAAACCACGTCTCTACTAAAAAAAAAAATTAGCTGGGCACAGTGGAACATGCCTGTAATCCCAGCTACTCGGGAGGCTGAGGCAGGAGAATCACTTGAACCTGGGAAGCAGAGGCTGCACATGCTACTGCACTCCAGCCTGGGTGACAGAGTGGGACTGTGTCTCAAAAACAAACAAATGAACAAAGAACAAACACATTTTAGGGGTGGGCCAGAGTAAAGTACTTTGTAAGTTAATATTTGACATGCATAGTTGATAGTACATTTGAGTGAGTTAGTGAGTTGTAAGTCGGAAATCACTGTATATGTTTGAAGATTATTATTTAGATTATATATAGGTTATTATTACTTAATTATATTATTAAAATAGTTATAAAATTAATAACAGAAAAATATGGGACAAATGGAAGAATGGGCTAAAGTATAGAAAATAATCTTAAATATTATTTTTTCTATTTTGCCTTAAGCAAAAAGAAGGGGAGTTCCCAGTCATCATTTACAGGGTTTATTTAGTGCCCACAGTATATATCACTTTTGTAGCCTTACACTTTTCAACATCTTCGAAGCATAAGATTAAGTTTCATGAGGGCCGGGCAATATATCTGATTGGTTCATTGCTGTAACACAGAAAAGGTCCTTAATATATATCCACAGCATGAGTAAATGAGATAAAACTTATATACATTTATTAAAGAATGTATTTCTCTGAAAGTTTGTAAGGAAACAATTCAAGTACCAATCACTATGATCCAAAGTGCAACAGCTTTGTCACTCTCAAATTCCCTTCAGTTCTTAACAGTTATTAATAAGTATTTTCCTCACATTTATGGAATAACTAAATATTCAAAATCCACCACACCTAGGATAACTCAGGGTGCTTTCTTCTCATTCAATCTTCGCAGGTAGTGTTTTAAAATATAGGCTTTATTAATATTCAAGTGTGGTGTATCCAACAGACCAGGAGAAAATTGCCAGATAAGTTCACATATTACAGTCTCCCCACCCCCCCGCTAAAAAAGAAGCCCACCATGCCACAGGGCCACACAGGAAAGCACTAAGGTTCATAAGGATAAAGAGAGAGCAAGAGGAAAACTGGGGTAGGAGCCTTTATTGTTGCTTTCTTGGGAAGAAACAGGTGAAGTAGAGTAAGTAGTTTAGGGTTGTCTAGTTTGAATCATTTCAGCAGCTTTGGGGCAGAGGAGCTGTCCCTAGTTTCCTGGTGCTGGCCTTGGGGTGATTAGGGCAGAGGAATAGTGGTCTGAAGTGTTGGAGCTTGATAAATGAGATGGTCAAGAGCATGGGCTCTGTATTGTTTGGTTTGCAAATGTTTATTTGTAGGAATTAGCTAGTCCTGGGAAAGGCAGTCCCTCCAGAGTCAGCAAGCCTTCAAGATGTCAAAGCATCAAAAATATAGAAAACAAAAGGCATGGTTAACATATGTATGTATTTATTTATGTGTTTGTGTTGATAAAAATGTGATTCTGAGAAGTTAAGTGCCTTGATGAGGTACAGACAGCAGGAAAGACCATGAAGGAGTAGACCGCAGGAGGGCGTAATGCCACAGTCAACAAAATTTCCCCTTTGCTTTGTATCAAGAACATCTCTTGCCAAATAACTAGTTTATTCACGACAACTTTCAGTAGCAAGATTGACAAGTCAAACTTGAGTTAGTTGAAATTGATACCTATAGGGGGAAAGGTAGGAATTTGACTGTAGAAGACTATGCAGAAGAGCTGTCTTTCCTCAACTCATTTTTCCTTTTCCCTGCAACTGGCTTCAAACTTCCCTCTTGCAGACTGCCTTTCTTCAGAAGGCTGGAATAACAACTTCTAGAAGTTTCTGTGCACAGACACTCAGGTCTTTACCGCTTGAGAGGAAAACACACATTCCACATAATGAGAGGTCACTGACTGATCTAAGTTGGAATGCCATTCCACTCTGTGAACTAATTTTTGTCACCTGAGGAGTGAGGTACTATCATTGCTCCATCTTGGGTCAGATGCTTATCTTTTGTGGGGAGAGAGAAAAGGAGGGAGAACTGTCACAAAAGAAGTAATTAGATGGTGGTTAGACTAAAACATTAGATGTCCACCACAGGAGATTTGGTTAAACTCAATGTAAAATCTTCAGCTTCCATTCTCGGTCAAATTCTTGGATGGTGCATTGGGTCATCTGAGGCATTTTTATCAGAGCAAATCCCAGGAACATTTCAGCCGTCACACAATGGATGGGGAAAGAAGTCTCTTTTGTTGCACAAAAGAAAAGGAAAGTTAAAAATGTCAGCACAGTTGTGAATGGAGGCTGAATTCTGTTTCAAATAAACATGAAAGACAAAGAGAAGTGTAAGAATTCTTCAGCACTAAAGAGTGAGATTCTCTGGGCAATAAAGCCCCTGGCAGTCTGGGTGTGGGGAAACCACACTGATCCTTACAGTGTCATAAAGTGCCTTGAGCAATAAGAATCAAGCATTTGCAATTACTTCCAGAACTTGGTCAGTACAGGGCCGAGGGAAACCAGTTCTCTTTCCCAACTGCAAGCTCTTCAACCTTAATTTTTAGGGGAATGGAATCAACTTTCAATATTTGTGATCAGGACAAACTCAATCTTTGCCTGACTTGATGTCAGAGTCACCCATTTGTCAGAGCAGAAACTACATGGAGTGTTTTGTCCTTGTTTGTCTCTATCAAAGGTAAGTGATTGCCTCAGACAGTGTCACTCCCTACACTTTCCTACACCTACCTGTGATTTCCCTTGTAGTTTAAGCTCAAGTCTTTAAAACACAAGGCTGTCCTAAGTTTAGAGCTCAGGGCAGGGCATGGTAGGCTTCGAACAGAAGCTCCCCATCTGTTGTCTTTAGCCCTTGATCATTAGTAAAGTGGTCAGTGAGGGCTTACAAACCATTAAACATATTCACCATTAAAGCATTATTAAACATAAACATATAAACCATTAAACAGAAATCAGATGTTGGCCAGCATCAAAGTCGATATGGTCTTTGCACGTAATAATTGCTGTTTCCTATTGTTGGAATTATAACAGTTTCCTTGTGCAGGTAACCTTCCCAAAGATCAGAATTTTCAAAGTTGGGTGACATGGATCATTAATTAACACAAGCAGTAATCAAGAAATTAAGAATTATTAGCTATAATGCATTTTGTGATAAAAAGTATTTCAAGATATAAACCTTATTTCAAGGGTTTATTTTTTAAAGTATTTTCAAAGGAATAGCATTGACTGTAAATTAGGGTGGTATAAACATTTTAAGAATGCTAGGTCTTTTAGTCATTTAACACAAGATGTCTTTCCATTTACTTGTGTCTTCTTTATTTTCTTCATCAGTGTTTTGTAGTTTTTAGTTTACAAGTCTTTTGTCTTCTTGGTTAAGTTTATTTCTAAGTATTTTATGCTTTATGAAGCTTTTATAAATGGGATTTAGTTAAGATTCAATTTTAGGTAGTTCATTCTTGTTTAGGAACACAACTGATTTCTATATATTGATTTTGTGTCCTGAAGTTTATTGAATTGATTTATTTTTCCAACTGTTCTTTTGTGAAGTTTTTATGATTTTTTAGATTTAAGATCATGCCGTCTGCAAACAGAAAATTTTCCTTCTTTCTTTCCAATTCTGGTGATGTTTATTTCTTTTTCTTGTCGTATTGTTCTGGCTAGGAAACAGTACATGTTAAATAGAACTGATGAAAGTGGATATCTTCAACTTGCTCTTTACCTGGGAGAAAAAGCTTTCATATTTTCACCATTGAGTATTATATTAGCAGTGTGATTTTTATTCACGTATATCAATTATATTTCAACAAAGCTGTTAAAACATAAAAAAAGATTCTGATAGGAGAATATTTGGAAATATTAATAAAAGTTTCAGGCCTTGGCTGCTAATAGTGACAGTAATAGTGTATATTTAGAGTTAAGCACATTTGAAATGCGACACTCTATTTTTGTGGGAGAAGAGGATGAGACACTTTTTATCGCTTTGGATCCTTGAGATTAGGTAGTGAGAACAAGACAGAAAGTGTCTTAGGGGAGGATCCTTGGGTTATGTGGCAAAAAGAGTACAAGGACTAAATAACTTTTCACAGTGAAAATTCTGGAAAACTAGCAAGAGCAGGGCATGAATAACTAGCTCTGTTTATTCTGAGGGATCAAAGAGGCTCACTTAGAATACATCATGGGTGAAGCTTCAGAAATCCATCACATCCAACCCACTCATTTTTCAGAGAAGCAATCTATGGTCTTGTGTAGAGGGGTTTGTCAGTCAAAATAACCTACCCATTATCAAGTGCTCATAACACAAGCGAGAAGCAAACTAAGAGTGAACTTGTGTCTGGGTGACACGTTCACCGTCCCCATTACACTCTTGGGAAGGTATATATTTTTTCTGAAGTACTTTAAAGGCTCATGCTATTTTTTCTTTCTGTTTGACTCCAAGTGACAAAAAAGATAAGTGGTTTGAAATTATAAAAACTCAGCTGAATATATAGAAAATTTTCTAGGAGTTAGAGCTGTACAAAGTTGAAACGAGTCAGCACATCATAGGTCAAAATTTAGTGAGCATAGTTTTGGGGAGGTGATGAGTCCTTCGTAACTACAGGGATTCAAGAGTGGCATGATAACTGTGGTAAGCTCAGAGAAGCTTCCCCAGCATTGTCTTGGTAGGTGGCTAGGAGAAACTTGAAAATCACAGGATCTTAATGAGTCTGAGGAAGGCTTCGAAGAGTGGTCAGCTCATGATGGAAGGACTAGACCTTCCTCTACCTTTCTATTCCTTCAGGAAACCTTCCATGTTAAGCTTTGCTGTCCTCAGGATCCATAAAATCCTGTGACAATTCTCAATCATGATACCTGCCTCACTGGGTTAGTACAGAATACTTGAGAGGGAGATGTTCCTGAATACCTCAAATAGTCCAAGACTATTCCCAACCAAGATGGCAGACATTAAGAACTCAAAAAATATTTGCTATTCCTATTGTTTTTGTCAGCTGGTCTTTCTCTGAGAACATTAGGTGGTGAAATGAAACTACTTCATGAATGCACTGTGTCATAATGAAAGTACATGGACTTTAGTATCAGTCAAAATTCATTTCAAGTTTTGGCTTAATCACGTAACAGCTCAATAGTTCAAGGAGAAGGGCTTAACTCTCTTGAGGGTCTGCCTTTTCATCTGTGTGATGGAAAGTAAGATTTGTCTCAGATGGATGCTGCAAAGATTTACCAAGGAGGCGTGGAATACAACCAGTCTAGAGCCTCATCTCTGGTGTTAACACCCTTTGCCAGCCTCCAATGTTGGACAGCTCCCATTGCTTAAAATATCCCTTTTTGTCTTTATTTTCAAATATCTCTGCTTACTTAATTTCTGCTTTCACCAAGGGATCCTAGACATACCACTTTTATCGTTCTCATTATGCAATAGAGCTGACATTTTTGCCTCAAGTTCCCATATAGATTCTTCATGTCAGTGGGGGCATAACAACTAGTATTTGATCATGCCTGAAAATTAACAGTGAAGCCCTTTTACTTTGTATTTCTAGTGGTGACAGGTAGTTAATAAATGCAAATGAATATTACATTCTATTACAGAGATGAATACTGGTTGGTGGTATAAATGAATATTGTCTATATTGAATGTCTCCAATCTTAGAATAGCATTATAAAAGGATCAATCATTTTGTTGTTATGGTCTTCTTTGGCTCCAATCCAGTTTATTGGATTCCTTTAGTTTCAAGTAACAATAAAATGAATTGCCTCTTATATGAATGGGAACATACTATGTTTGAGACAGAATTGAGATTTTATGACTTAGATAAAAATAAAACCACTAAAAATACATGTTTCTTATCCATGGGCCAGTGAATTATATGTGAATAAAGTCTGTTCCTTTTCCTTATTGAGGACTGATACTGTGTCACTGGAATTTAATTTTTGAAGTTGAAGACTAGAATTCTGGTTCAGATATTTCTTGTGTTTTCGAAGACTCAATAGAAAAGATCATCTATTTTAATGTCCTTGATTTATAATAGAGAAATCAAGGTCCAAGTTCAGCCCTTAAAATGGCTTCTGTGTATGACTTATCAAGCCCTACAATTTCTCCTTTTACTTGATCTAACAGTCACAATTAAAGGCTCATGAAATTTTAAAACTAGTCTGGAGCTTGTTGATTATCTGGTCATACTTACTTTACAGTTGAAAACACTAAGAAGTGAATGGTTGTTCAAGGTCACACAGAGAATTACTGACAGATTTGAGAGCAATGGTCGACTGCTCTTGGACTTTTCTAGATTATCTCATTTCCTCTCTTTTTAAACAATCAATCAATCAATCGAGCAAGCAACCACCTGTGTTTGAAGCTTTTCTGCTGTGCTAAGCACTACAAAGTAATATGGGCAAATAAGGCAGAGAAATAAAACACTGTCCTTTTCATGGAAGAACTTAACAATCTTAGGAGACAAGATACCTTAGGGAACAACCCAAGAAAAAACTGAGAGACAATAACATCCTATGTTTTTGCATCCCTCTGTCTTCCATTTAGACACCTGCCTCTGTGCCCTCAGAAATCTCTGTTCTCATCTCAGCTTTAGCTTTTGTCTCACAGAATTGCAGTTGTTCACTTAACTTTTCTGGTTTTCATTTTTGTTTTTAGATCTTTGCCACTTGGCAAGTCAGTGCCTCACAATTTTCTACTTATAAACTTCAGGATTTGAAGCTACTAAAAATAACAAAATGTCAGAAATTCAGAACTCTTTAGAGTAAAGAAATGAAGAAACAGCTTACACAGCTCAATACATTCTAACACGCTTCTCCCACCCTGGCCTCTCGCCTACCCTTTCCTTCTGTCTTAAATTTGTAATGACATTTTAATTAAAAAGTTGATAAAATTAAACACAGAAAATAAACCCAGGAACATTTAATATTTGTAGGTGGAGGCTGCATTTTTAGTCAGATGGAACCTCCCAGCTTGACTGATTCATTTGTGGGAGTTGTACAGAAGAGTTGCTTGCAAGGAAAATCTTAGGAGTAAATGATGAATGAAGTCATCCTTTTCAGAGAATAAGAAGAAGAGTTATAGCTGGGGTAGAGGAGGGCCCTATGCATGGCCACAAAAGAGTGAGGTCCATGATTTTGGTGGTGATCCTGCCTTCCTTAGCGGTAGTAGGAGCCATTAGGTCAAATCCCAGCCTTTGCTTGACCATATTTGCATAAAACATCAGTATTGATCGTAAGTACTATTAGCAAGACCTGCCTATATTACCAGTAGCCAAAGAAGCAGAAACAGAAACAGCAGGAAAAAGCTACAATTTAGGGCCATCAGGAGCAGATGTAACTTGACACTCAGAGCTACAGAACATGTGGGGAGGTGCAGCAACAGCAGCTCCTGTGATATTTCTGCAAAGATTGAGGAAAGACTCAGAGCTAGAATGTAAGTTTGTTACCCTTGTGTTTTTCCTCCATGCTCTTGACTATTTTTTTTTTTTTTGAGTTTATATGTCCAGGAGACTCAAGAGTTATGGAAGAAAAGGATGGAGCAAGGAAAGATGGGGCAGAAGGAAGGGAGCATGGCCCATTATTGGGAACATCCTGTCTGTAGAAAGAACACTGTGATTGGTTAAAACAAAAATAGCAACAATAAAATTACCACACACCCCTGTGTTCTGGACAGAAGGGACATTGAGACAGTGGGACAAAGTCATATACCCCTATGCATATCTTTGTCTTAGCTCTTACATTATAATCATCTACTTGCCTATCTTTCTACAAAGACTGAGGTCCTCTAAGGCAAGGATACTGTCTTTTGTATCTTTATGTCTGCAATGTGTAGTGTATCCTTGCTGGCTATGTAACTTGCTGTGCAAACCAAGACACTTGTGAGAATGGAGTGGGTGTTAAAAGTGATTACTCCTGGATGATAGACACAAACCAGGACTTTACCAGGCAAAAGGAAGAAGTACTATGCAGAATATGTATTTTCAAAGATAAATTCATCTTGGGTCAATTCTTTGAACTCATGGCAAATCTTGAAACAGCCTCTGAGCTAGGCAGCAATTGACAATGAAAGGCATTTTGGCTCTTTGTGTCAGCTGGGACACCTCTACCATTGTACGTTACTGGATCGTACTGTGTAGAAACCCAATAAGAAGCAGGTATGTATGAGACTAGATGTTCCACACTCATCCAAAGAATGAAAAATCATCTCAAGAGGAACACGGTAAGGTCTGTTGGCAAAGATCTTTCTTGGCATCTCGGGAACTTCTGGGGTGAATGTGTGCACTGAACTCAAATCGGAATATTTGCATGAAAAAATAAAAGAAGAAAAAGAAGCCAGATCAGGAAAGTAAGAGGAAATGGGTATCACTGCTGGAGACAATGACTAATTTAAACAGAGTAGGAGAAAAAGAACTTTTTTTTCCTTTGTGCCAGTTCCTTTTACACGACTTCAGAACATTCTATGACAGCCCAGCGTGCAACTTGGCACTGTCAGAAGAGACCTGGGAAAGAAAGGAAGTGCAGTAAGAAATGGAAACAGAATATCATTGTTGAAAGCCTGGAGACCATTTCCAGAGTTTTCTACTTAGGGGTGAGTAAGAAAACAGGAAAAAACTTTTTTGAGAAAAAGAGTAAATGGTAAATTTCACCCTCATCTCATCTCTTTTCACTGGAGGCAATAAGGAAAGGAATGAATTTTCATATTTGTCTGGGATTCTTCCTACGTAAAACAAAACAAAACAAAACAAAACAAAACAAAACAAAACAAAACAAAACAAAACAAAAAAACTAAAAAGAACTCAGTCAGATAAAACAAAAACACTCTGCAAGACTAGTCATGGAGGGGTGGCCTTAGTGTGAAATAACGATGCCTGTCGATGGCAGGAAACCTCTTTTCTTTTTACCTTAGGTTTGGCCCCGATGCCCTTTGTCTAAGTCTCTTTTTTCTATTAACAGTTATTAGAGTCTGTAGCCACTATATGTATGGTCTTCCCATTCTTTCAGCCTTTCTTTCTTTCTCCTTCCTTCCTTCCTTCCTTCCTTCCTTCCTTCCTTCCTTCCTTCCTTCCTTCCTTCCTTCCTTCTTTCTTTCTTTCTTTCTTTCTTTCTTTCTTTCTTTCTTTCTTTCTTTCAGTTCTGGCTTATATGTGCAGAACATGTAGGTTTGTTACATAGGCCCACGTGTGCCATGGTGGTTTGCTGCACCTATTGGCCTCTCCTCCAGATTCCCAACCCTCACCCCCTACCCACAACAAGCCCCAGTGTGTTTTGTTCCCCTCCTTGCGTCCATGTGTTCTCATTGTCCAGCTCCCACTTATGAGTGAGAACATGGGGTGTTTGGTTTTCTGTTCCTGTGTTAGTTTACTGAGGATGATGGCTTCCAGTTTCATCCATGTCCCTGCAAAGGGCGTGATCTCATTCTTTTTTATGGCTGCATAGTATTCTATGTTGTATATGTACCACATTTTCTTTATCCAGTTTATCATTAATGGGCATTTGGGTTGGTTCCCTGTCTTTGCTATTGTAAATAGTGCTACAATAAACATATGTGTGTGTGTGTTTCTAGTATAATGATGTATATTCAGCTTTCATATAGCACATTTGAAGTAGACATGCAAGAGTTTTCAACAGACCACTCATTTATTGCAAATCAAAAAAAAAAAAAGGGTTGGGGGAGAATGAGTGTTTATTCTTTTTTGTAAAGGAATTGTAGCTCACTCTGAGTCAGTGCTGCACACCCAAGGGTATGCTCAGAGGATTACGGTTTCTGCTCCCACAGTGGTATTGTGGCTTGCATTGGCAGAGACTGAAGGTCATCACATCTTGTTCTCATGCCCTTTTTTCTTGATTGCCTTCTCGTCTCTTTGCTTGGTTAAATATGTGAGCTTTTAGCCCTTCGAAGGCTAGTACACATCAGACTCTTCCCTTCCTCCCATGCTTCTTACTGGGACTATGGTATATACATCCTTGGCTTGCTAGGCAACCCTAGAGTGTGTGTGTGCACGTGTGTGTGTGTGTGTGTGTGTGTATTATGTGGATGTTCTGTGTATACAAGCATTTGGTGCATATATGCACATGTGTGTCACATCTATGCAATGTGTGTTGTCTAGTGTATGCATGTATATTGTATGTGGTGTTTTACTGTATTGGATGTGTTGTATGTATAATGTGTGTCTGATACAGGTATGATGCATTGTATACATGGTTTATGCATATTGTATGTGTGTAATATGCATGTGTTGTGTGTTGTATATGTGTTTGCATGTTGTGTTTTGTGTGTTGCGTGTTCAGTGTGTGTGATGCATAGGTTGTATACATGTCTTGTGTGTATTATGTGTATGTGCATCATTGGAAATGTTGAACTGCTTTTTTTTTTTTTTTTTTTTTTGAGACGGAGTTTCGCTCTTGTTACCCAGGCTGGAGTGCAATGGTGCAATCTCGGCTCACCGCAACCTCCGTCTCCTGGATTCAGGCAATTCTCCTGCCTCGGCCTCCTGAGTAGCTGGGATTACAGGCACGCGCCACCATGCCCAGCTAATTTTTTGTATTTTTCTTTTTTAGTAGAGTCGGGGTTTCACCATGTTGACCAGGATGGTCTCGATCTCTTGACCTCGTGATCCACCCGCCTCGGCCTCCCAAAGTGCTGGGATTACAGGCGTGAGCCACCACGCCCAGCCTGTTGAACTGCTTTCTTATGCTCATCACTTTTGCTGGGCGTGCTCTAGCTTACCAATGTTTCATTTCGGCTTTTGGCTACTGGAACCACATTTCTTCGGATATCTCTGGGTAGTGCACAAGATGACAGGACTCCAGACTCACCATTCCTCTGCAAACAACTGCTGGGTTTCTACAAGTTCATCAGCTATTTAGCATGCACAAACCTCTCCCTGGAGCCTTCACCTTCTCCCCGTTATCACTCACTAGCCTGTACTTTCTCATGGAGTTGTCAACTAATTCTCTCTGCATGCTCCTCACTTCCCAGTCATTCCTTAAACTGCAGTGATGCAGCCTTCCTCTGCCATCATGACCCCACTGAAGATGGCCTCCTGTGGTTAATGAAGAACTAACTGCCAAATTCACTGGACACTTTTTAATCCTTGTATTACAAACATCGAACAAATGTAAGCATTGTCAAACTCTTCCTTCTACTTGAAATTCCTCTTCTGAAATCTGCAGCAGCATACAGGAGTTTCTCAAATATTCAACATTGTTTAATTATAACATTTAAGAAAAAAATTGATTCCCAGCTGGGGCCACTGTCTGTGCGGAGTTTGCAAGTCCTCCCCATGTCTGTGTCTGCATGTGTTTTCTCTGAGTACTCCAGTTTCCTCTCACATGTCAAAGCTGTGCATATTAGGTTTGTTGGTGTGTCTCAGTGGTCCCAGTCTGAGTGAGTGTGGATGTGGATGTGAGTGTGTGCTGTGATGGTACAGCATCCTGGACAGGGTTGGGTCCCACTTGGCTCCTGAGCTGCTGGGACAGGATCCAGCCACCCAAGACCCTGCACTAGAATAAATGAGTAAATAATTATCTAACTTGTTTTTATTAATCTTTCTTAAACGCATTGGTATCTCACATTTGTTTCAATGTTTAATATTAGAAGTGTTTGGGGTTTCTATTTAGAAGTATAATGATGTGACTAGGGGCGGTGGCTCATGGCTGTAATCCTAGCACTTTGGGAAGCCAAGACAGGCAGATCAAGAGGGTTAAGAGATTGAAACCATCTTGGTCCACATGGTGAAACTGCTTTTCTACTAAAAATACAAAAACTAGCTGGGAGTGGTGGTGCATGCCTGTAGTCCCAGCTACTCAGGAGGCTGAGGCAGAAGAATCGCTTGAACCTTGGAGGTGGAGGTTGTAGTGAGCTGAGAGTGTGCCACTGCACTCCAGTCTGGCAATAGAGAGAAGATCTGTCTCAAATAAATAAATAAATAAATAAATAAAGTATGATGATGCTTTTCTGACCAGACTATGCAGTAGAAACTTAAGTCTTGTTAATATCAATTAGCCTATGGTAAAATTGGTTTTGTCACAGATTGTTTTGTTTAGAGTTGCCATTTCCAAAAGCCCACCCACAACAATAAGTAAGATCTTTCTGCACTGTCATACTCCCGCTGCTTCTCTAGCAGCTCCTCAATCTTCTCCATCTCATTCTCTTCTTGGGTCCATTTTTAAAATGTTAGCTCCAAGTACTCCATTGTGGTCTCTATATTTCAGTCTATGCATTTTCCCTGACTGACCACATTTACACACTCAGCCTCATTTTGCTCCTCATGAATGACCCACAAGTGTCCAGGCTAAGTCAAGACCCCTTACAGGTGCAGACCTGAGTTCTGCCTGCCTCTGGGACAGCTTTCTCTGGGTGTATCAGCAATGATCCCCTCCGCGATCTGCTCAGAGCCCATGTGTTCTCCTTTGTGTGTCACTGGCAGCACTAAGCCTGTGGTCATTCAGGTCAGAAACCCAAGAGAGCTGCTTACCTCTTGGGGAGTGAGACTCCTATTTTCCTCACAGGGTTGTTGTGGGACTAAAATGAGATAAGCAATACAAATGCATTGACATCACCTAGCTTTTAGTAGGTATTCAGAATATATGTTTTTTTTTTTCCTTTTTCTCTCTTAAAAATTGTCATGAAAGTTCATTCAGTCAGAGATTAGTTACAGACGGGAGATTTCAGACGACTTCAGTAAACAATCAAACAAAATTACGATATTTAAATAACAAATCAGGAACAAGGGCTGTCTCTCTGCAACACATGAATTAACAAAGCGACTCTACAACATCTCCATTATTGATGCTTAGAAATCTGTGGGATTGGAGGACAGGAATTGTATTTTCTACTTTGTAGACAAGGAAACTGTGCTTCTGGTGGATTCCGTAACTTCACCAAAATCACCCAGCTGGCCAGTACCAAAGCTGGGACTGAAATAATCAGAAAAACCAGAATCCAGTTTTAAAGAGTGTATTCACATGAAAAGCTGGGAATGGACATCTGGAAAACACAGACATCAGAGAAGTGAGGTCAGTTCTCTGAAGTTAAGATTTTGCCTATAAAGAAAGAAAACCAAAACAATTTAACAGGATTACAACATCTTCTATATAAGGCTGGTTTATGAGTTGCAACAGTTTAATTAGTTACAGTTTGTCTTTTCTGTACAACTTGCTTTTATTTCCTTTCCAATTTAAAGGAGTATATTTAACATTCCGGTACACCAGAGGTCCCCAAGACCTGGGCCACAGATGCTCTGTGGCCTGTTAGGAACTGGTCCACTCAGAGGAGGTGAGCAGTGGGCAGGCAAGCCTTACCATCTGAGCTCTGCCTTCTGTCAGATCAGTGGTGGCATTGGATTCTCATAGGAGAACAAACGCTATTGTGAACTGTGCATGTGAAGGATCTAGGTTGTATATTCCTTGCGGAACAGTTTCATCTCAAAACCATCCCTCCCACTCTACCCCCATCCATGAAAAAATTATCTTCTGTGAAGCTGGTCCCTGGTGTCGAAAAGGTTGGGACTGCTAGATTAGATAATGTGACAGCCGTGAAGTCTTTGTGTGAGAGGGAAGTTACTGTATAACAAAGACCAACAATAAGAGGGTAGGGGTCTTCCCTTCCCTGGTGCCCTTTAGTCATTTACATTTTACAAGACAATATAGGTAAGGGAGGAGGCTAATCTATAGTAAGAGAAACAAAGTTTACAGCTGCCTATATTATGGCTGCCTATGTTGTAGCTGCCTATCACCTGACTCAGGCCCTATAATCTTATTCCTTTAAGGCTCAAAATAATTTAAAGTTCCAACAGCTTAGAGTTGGAATTATTTATTTTCACACCTCCCAAATGTGTGTTTCTTCTGTTTCTTTGGCCTGCCAATAACAAGGTAGGTAATGTCTCTCTAACAAGGTAGTCATTGCCTAGTTGGACAGATTGACAGGCGAACATCCGTTTCTGAGTTCAGAGCAGAGGGCAGTGGCTGAATTAAGAGGGTCTAATCACCATAAAAGTCCTTGGTGAGGTTGAAGCTTATGATAGTTTTTAAGACAGGGACATAGATCTGGGGAGAAAGTGGCAGGGGCTTGCTAAGCCTGTGATGTGACACATAGAATGAAATAGATGAAGGAGTAGCTTCAGGAATATACATCTGCCAGACACATGATGTAGATTATTTTGTCTATCTATAAGTGATTATTTCTAGAATAGTGAGTACAATGCAGTGCCAGGTGCCAACGCAATTCAAATAAACTAAGTTCACCATTTTATAGTCAGTGAAGTGGAATCACATACATGATCTGATGTGGGCCTTGCAACCACCCTTGGATATTTGAGTTATTATTATTCCTCTTTTATAGATTAGGAAAGTACAAATCTCAGAGTAGAGAATTTGTAAAAGGTCATGTTCCAAGGTCAATTAGCAGAGAGACAATAGACAATTCTAAGGCTATAGGCCTAAAATCTCTTTAAACTTGTTTGCCATGCTACATCTGGGTCTTAACCCTAGTTCTCTTCCTGGGCAGAGGCCTGAACTTAGGTCTCTCACAAATGTAGATACTAACAATCACTCTACCTACCCCATGGTATTGTTTGTGAAATCCAGATTGGTGATATACCTGAAAGTGCTCCGTAGAATCCAATGTAATATTACAGCCCTGGAGAGTATCTGTATCAATTAGTTCCGGTTTCTGCTGCCTTTCTGCTCCGTGACTTTCAGCCTTTTCTCAGGGAGGGAGGTACCATTTTCTTTGCTGGCAATACAAGACTGGTCAAATCAATGAGCCGAGCCTTCTTCAGCCATTAGTACAATGTGTGCTCCATTCCTGCGCATGAGGCTCTGGGCTGTTTGTAGTGCTGCCCTTGTATTATGGATGTTAGAATGTCAGTGTGAGATGCTGGATCTCACAGGGCAAGCTCCTCTTTTGCAGAGGAGGGGACACAGGATTGCAGTAGTAAAGTACAACATGCCCAAGGTCACACAGATGGTTAATGAAAAAGCCACTTCTAATAAACCACCTGTGATTTTCTGTTTGAGAGCTGTAGCCTCTCTTTAGGACCTTTCTGTCCATGTCGCTGTATTCAAACAAAGGAAAAAAAATTCTCAGCCCCCTGATTCTACTTTCTGCCTTGTGATCTAGCTCCAGAAAGTGGGTGGTGGAGAGGGACTGCAAATTAATCCTATCACTTCTTGGGAGACTGAACTGGCTAAGGGTGATTTTGTTTTGTTGATATCAGCACTTTGGCAAATGTAACAGGCTTCTGATTGCTTCTGTGAAAGGAAAGACTAAAGGGAGAATAAAGAGAAAAGAGGTGAGAGACAAGATGCTGACGCTGGAAAGGAATAGGTGAAAGTGACAATAACAATAACAGTACTAACATTTGTTGAGCACTCAGTATGTACCTAGATGTGTGCTTACATCTTAATTAATCCTTGTAAAATCACTATTGTTACATTTATAAAAAGAAAACAAAAAAGATTGAGTCTACCTGAAGTTCAGTGATTTCGGATAGCATGACAAAATAGGAAATAGGTGGAATGTGAACCTTGACCATTCAGTGGCAATTTTGTGGCTGGGTATTATGCTACACTGAGGTTAAGATAGTGAGAATCATTTCTGTTGGGGTGTCAGGATTCTCAGACAATCAATATATCCTTGATGTCTGGGTAGTCTATCCCTAACAGGTAGTACACCTCTCCAGGGTACTACCAGCAGGTAGTACTACAGGTAACTACCTTTTAGGGATAAAGGTAGCCTTATAGAGGGTGATTCAGAGGCCTCAGTTATGGACTCATTCATTTAACAGGCAGTATCCTATTGGGTTAGGGATTTTAAGCAAGTGAAATAGTGCACCTATCCATACCTGGCATTTCTTGTTCTTTGGCCTTTTGCTGTTGTAGGGGGAATTCTAAGATGACCTCACTGACTGTCACCCTTATTTCCTCTCCTTAGAGTAGTATGAATAGAGCCTGAAAATGTGATGAGTGTCAGATTAGAGAGCGAACAGAGTTGACACTGAGTATGCTTAAGATTTTGATTGTGAAAACATGAGAAGAGAAAGGTGATCACTGCAAGTAAGGACATCAAATACAGGGTGTGTCTAGAGATACAGAAGAGAGAGGGAATTTCATGAAGCAAAATCCCATAATAATAGCAGATGAGGTGGTTACCATGGGATGGGAATAAAGACAAGATAACCCAGGAACAGAAGTCTTACTGCTTTGTCTATATTCTTTCTACTAAGTAGGAATGAAACAAGGGAGAATCTCATTTACATAAAGAGAATGGGACATTGTAGGCTTTGTCATAAAATCTGAAGGTTTAATGTGGATGCACATATTCATATACCTGCTACTCTTTAGCCTCTAATATAACCTTAACGTGAGGGTATGTGCCTAGTAGACATTCAAACTTTTCAAAGTATTATAGTTTCTGGATTTTCTTCTAAGCGTATTATAAAATTGTACTTCTCTCTTCCTTTGCAGTTAGGCATGGCTGTAGGAGTTGCTTTGTCCAGTTAAATGCCAGGCTGTCTCCTCCAGGAAAACACCTTAGAACCAGTTCTCAATCGCTATGTTGTCTTCTCCTCTGCCACAATAATCTGCAGTGATTTAGAGGGGACTATTCTGCCAGCCTGGGAACTGAAGAGAGAACAACCCAGTAAAATTTCCAGCTGATCCATAGAGTATTTCATGACAGTAAGAAACACACCTTTCTTGTTTTAACATGTCGGGCTTTGGGAATTGATTGTTACTGCAGCATAATCTAGATCATCCTGACAAAAGCAACACACAAGGAAAAAAAACACTTGGTTCCCCATTATTGAGATATTTCCCAAATGGATGAATGAGACCATGCCTCGTGTCGTGGACCATTAGAACAACAACCAAAACTGGCAACACAACAGTAAAAACAGCAGCAGTGAACACAATAGTGTTTCCATGAGTAGCCCTCTGTGCTTGCATGGCAATTATAGTCACTGGGAGGGTTGCGCTGGCTTTTCTAAGAATTCACTGCTTTCTAGAAGCAGGAACTCTCCATCCACATTTCCCATATCGTTTTTCCACAGCTTGTCCTTAGAGTGAAAGAACAAGGGCTTTTATAACACATTCTCTTGGCTGGGTTTATGATGCTCTGTCTCCCTCACTCTGCCCTGAAGTAAAGCTAAATTATAAAATAGGGCCAGTCTTATCTTGGGCAGCCATGCAACAATGGTATCTGGAGGTGAGTGTTGAAATATGTTTTGGAGCTTTGGGAAATGTTTTTAATTCAACATTCTGTGATCCTTGTCCAAAGATTCTTGATAGCATCCTTTAGGAGTCACTGAATACAATCAGCACACACACACAAAAACAAAACAAAACAAAACAAAATATTTGCATTCAGATGCCTTAAACTAACAAATAAAGAAGCAAATATCTAGAAAATGTTTTGGGGACTAAGTAAAAATATGACTGTAATCACATGTATATATAATATATAATAACAATATAGTCGTGTACGTTCATAGCTAGTCATATATATTAGGACTCAGAGTCTTTAGCAAGAACATCGCCCAGGTGTCAGAAGTTCTGGATTTTAGTCCAAGCTCATCATTAATCAGGAAACCTAAGACGAATGACTTGGCTTTCTTTGCATTCCCTATTTATACAATAAAAGCATTGCATATATAAACTAATTGGATTTTATTTAGTACGATACCACAACTTCATCTAATCGTAATAACAATAGCTATCATTTCAGTTTCAACAACTATGGTGGATTGTTGGCAAAAATAGGGACAATTATTCCCTTCCCTTTGTCATAAGAGCTTGTAGTTTTATCAAGTGGTAGAATCTAGGCTGGCTTTGTGATTTTCTATAACCAATAAAATAAGGCAGAAGTGATGTTGTGCCAGTTACAAGCCTATGTCTCAAGAGTGTTGCATGCTTCCTCTTTTCTTTTGGAACACTGCTTTTACCTTATGGGCAAGTTCAAGGTGGGCGACTGGAAGATCTGAGACATGTGGCCCATTCAATCTCCATCACCCCAGCCAATAGTTATCCAACTGCCAGACAATGTGAATGAGACCACCCTAGGGAAACCACCCCCTAGCCAATCCACTGGCTGACCTTGGACTCATGAACCAATCTCGCTGAGATCTACCCAGAATAGTTCTGATCAGCAGAGCCATCCGGGTGACCCATAGACTCATAAGCAATAAGACATTGTTGTTTTAAGGTATAAGTTTTAGGGTTGTTTGTTACATAGATGTAGTAATAGATAATTTATACAACATGTCAAAAGTTAACTCATTTAATCCTTACTTACAGCAAACCAGTTAAAGAGGTATTACTACTATTATTATTATTTTACTCATTTTACAGAGGAAGAAATAGAGGCAATTTACTTGCCCTACTAGTGAGAAGATGAGCTGCAATTTTAACTCAGCCTGTTCTGCTTTACATTCTCCATTTTTCCTATGATAAGCACAAACTAGTAAACAATTTCTGCTAATGGTAAGAAATATCTTCCACCCACATACACCTGTCTGCCAACCCACACCTCCATGTAAAAGTGAAATAAAACATATATAAAAATTGCACAGTTTACATTCACATTACACGTCTTCATCTTCACTGTCTTTGAGTTATGGATGCCAGTAACAATTTCACTTATCATATCATCTCTAAGGACAGTCTTTAAAAATCTTCCTTACTCTCATTTATTTCAAAAACATTCTCTAGAGCAGCAGAAATAAATTCCTTCTCACCCAGAGAAGTTTTCTTCCAGAGACCTGGAATCTGAGGAGTCACCCTTTCAATGGAACTCCCCTTCACTGGCCCTCAGCTCATTAAAGGTTGCACTTCTTAAAGATGTCTCATAGGCTGGGCATGGTGGGTCATACCTGTAATCCCACCACTTTGGAAGGTCGAGGCAAGCAGATCAGGAGGCCAGGATATGGACACCATCCTGTGAAAACCCATCTCTACTAAAAACACAAGAAAGTAGCCCAGGGTGGTGGCATGTACCTGTAGTGCCAACTACTCAGGAGGCTGAGGCAGGAGAATCGCTTGAACCTGGGAGGCAGAGGTTGCAATGAGCTGAGATCATGCCACTGTACTCCAGACTGGGCGACAGAGCAAGACTTTGTCTCAAAAACAAACAAACAAACAAACAAAAAGCATGTTTTATAGACATTTCTACCAACTGCTGTTAAAGGCAGAAACAAAAGAGATTATTTCAGTGGGTGTTTCTGGCCATAGCCCAAAGTAATCCTTTGTGTATGTTGTATTGTATAACAGATTACCACAATAACAAATCTGTATAATTTCATTATTTCCATGGGGCTAAAATCCAGGTACACCTTATCTGGGGTCACTGAGTCTCTTACAATTAAAGGGTCAGCCAGGGTTGCAATCATCTCAAGACTTGAATACAAAAGAATATGCTTCCGAGTACATGCATCTAGCCATTTGCAGGGTTCAGTCCTTGTGGGTAGTCTGGCTGAGGGCTTTAGTTCTTTGTTGGCTGTTTCTGACCAGGTAGTCATCTCAGTAGGGCAGCTGACAACAATGAAAACTGGCTTCTTCAGTGGGATTAAATGAGAGTAAAGAGAGAGAGAGTGAGAGTTTCTAGTTTTTTCTAACCCAAATTGCAAATTTATTTCTATTACTTTTGCTGTATTCTATCGTATTCTATTTTTTTTTTTTTTTGGTATAGATTCATGGGGTACAAGTGCAATTTGACACATTTATATATTTTGTTGTGGTGAAGTCAAGGCTTGCAGTGGAGCAAAGCACATTGAACTCACCAAGTGACCTCCCAATATGACCTCCCTCTCACCCCAGCACCCCTCTGAGTTTTGATTGTCCATCATTCTACTCTTTGTTTCCATGTTTACACATTCTTTAGCTACCACTTACAAGTGAGAATATTTGGTAATTTTTCTTTTCTGTCAGAGTTGTTTCACTTAAGATTTTGGCCTTCAGTTCCACCCATGTTGCTGCAAAAGACATTCTTTCTTTTTTCATGAATGAATAGTACTTCACTGTATATATATAACACATTTCATCTAATCTTCCATTGATGAATACTTAGGTTTATTCTATATCTTTGTTTTTGTGAATTGTGCTCTGGTAAATATATCAGTGCAGGCATCTTTTCGATATGATTTTTTTCCCTTTGGGTGGATACTTACTAGTAGAATTGCTGGATTGTATGGTAGTTCTATTTTTGGTTGTTTCAGAGATAGTCATGCTGTTTTCCATAGATGTTGTACTAATTTACCTTCCCACCAACTGTGTATAAGAGCTCCCTTTTCTCCAAATTTTCACCAAATCTGTTATTTTTTGTCTTTTTAGTAATAGCCATTCTGATTGGTGTAAGATGGTATCCCATTGTGATTTAAATTTGCATTTCTCTGATAATTAGTGATGTTGAACATCCTTTTGTATGCTTCTTGGCCATTTGTATTCTTTTGAAAAGTGTCTATTCACATCTTTAGCCAGCTTTTTAATGAGATTACTTGGGTTTTGTTGTTGTTGTTGTTGTTGGGTTGTTTGAGTTTCTTAAAATCTGCATATTAGACTTACATTAATCCATTCCCACATTGCTATAAGGAAATATCTGAGACTGGGTAATTTATAAAGCAAAGAGGTTTAATTGGCTCACAGTTCAGCAGGCTGTGAAGGAAGCAAGATGCTGGCATCTTGTTGGCTTCTGGGGAGGCCTCAGGAAACGCCCAATCATGGTGGAAGGTGAAATGAGAGGGTCACTTCACACAGATGAATCAAGAGGAAGGGTTAGGGGTAGGTGTTACTCACTAAGATGACCAGATCTTGTCATAACTCACAATCATGAGGACAGTACAAAGGGGATGGTATTAAATTATTCATGAGAAATCATCCCCACGACCAAATCACCTTCCACTGGGCCCCACCTCCAACACTGGGGATTACATTGTGACATGAGATTTGGGCGGAGACACAGGTGTAAATCATATGAAGACGTTTGTTGTATGTATAGATTGCCAATATTTTCTCTCATTCTGCAGGTTGTCTGTTGACTCTGTTAATTATTTTTCTGTGACTAAGGTTAGCAGACACTCAGGGGATGAGATATGCTTAAGGATGTAAATACCAGGAGGTGTAGATCATTCAGAGCCATCTTAGAAGTCTGTCTATTATACGTTGAAAGCCAGATATGTCTTTGAAGCTTTGTGTTTTATCTTTAAAATGTATGAATGTTTACATTGTATGCCAAATTATTATGTCTACACTTATTTTAACAGAAGGATAATATCTGAATTATTTATTATCTGGAGATGATGCATATTGTCTATTCTATAACTTTCTGTATGCCAGGTTGCAGGCATAAGCTCTGGTTGGAGAAGCATTGCCTGGGTCATTTTCTTATATTTTCGATTCAAATCAATCTTATCATTTGTATAAAGGAGCAAAATAAGATTAAAAGGGGACAGTGACTTTCCCACGGCCACCACTCTCCAAGGCAATGACAAAGTTGAAATTATATCCTGGGACTCTGGGTTTGGGTCCAGAATAGTTTTTTCAAGACCTTGCTTTAGTTGCATCTCAACCACACCTTCTAGCATTTAGCACACACTGCATTTGACATTCCCTAACCATGCATGGCACATGTGGCTTATTCTCCCTCTGATGCTATAATGTCTTAAACCCAAGAACCAAGCCTCATTGTTCCTGGTACATTGATAGTCACATAAGACATGTTCAGAGTCCATTTCATTTATCCTTTTTTTCTTAATGTGGGAAGGCTTGATAATGAGGATACTATTATCTATCAGAAAACATTATTTTTCCATTAAAATCTTGAGTAATCACTCACTCACCCCTCATGGTTTTTTCCAGGCCTCATCTTGCTCTCCTGATTCATGATAACAAGCTCCAAACAAGTCCTCTGACTCCAAGTTCTTCTTTATTTGTATACATTTTTCTCCCCTCTTAAGCTTCCATAGGGTCTTAAAAGCAGATTTCATTTTCCTGCTGTAAACCCAACAGTCCTCATATATTCTTTAATTATGTATCCAATTCCTTAGGTAGACTAAGTAGGGTCTTCATGTCAGGACCCTGGTCTAGCCTGCAACTTCATCTTATTCCTCTCTTTGTCATGGGTCCTACTCTTCATCCAAACGACACTCCCTAGATATTCCCTAAAAGGAAGAGTTGTTTGTGCCTCCATGCCAATATCTATGTTATGTCCTCAGCTTTGAATCACCTTTCCCCGAGCCTCCTCTCTCTCTTACTCATTCTTCAAGATTTATTTTAAACATCTCCAGCATTGGAAGCCTTTTCTGTTTCCCTCCTTTCCCAGACTGCACTTCCTACGAAAGCTCTAAGACATTCACTTCAGCTATTATCATTCCTCCTCTTTACATTTTCAATAGCATAGCCAGGCGCCAATAACTACAAGAGTCACAGCAAAAACCACACAGTAATGAGCTTTTTTTCACATCATTCACTAAGCTTTTCTGACACCTCAAACTAGATGCTATGTATAGTATACATTAGCCTCTTTCTCTTATAGTAACTTTAAGAGATCTGTGTGTATGAGCTTTATGAGTAAAGTTATGTCAGAGAAGTTAAGACACACATGGTCAAAAGTAGACTGGGATGCCAGTCTAGGTCTGTTTCATGTTTTCTTACCACACTTCTCAGATTTATATTATTGAGGAAATGATCAGGTAAAACTGAATCAGCATGACCTTTAGAGCATTGTTTCTGCAACACTCTTGTGAATACCCTTGTGATTGATCAAACGTGTGCAACGTTTGCTAAAAAACAGCAACCTTTGGTTTTCCTAATTGAATTTGAGAATTAATTTGAAATGGCTCTAGGAGGGTGGCTACTAGCAGCATGATATAGGTATCACACAGAATCATTCTTCTATTTGACTCAATGAAGTTCTTTTCATTGCTTTTGAAACCCTCAATGATCTAGTCCCTGCGTCTGGATTTGGAGTACCAGATGTTGACAGCAGAGGTTTTTAATCATTAGCATGAACCTGTAGTGCTTGTTAAAATACAGATTACTGAACCTCACCCCCAGGGTTTCTAATTCAGTGGTCCGAGGTAGGCCCTCAGTATTTGCATGTCTAACATGTTCCCAGGTGATGAGGTTGCTGCTGGTTTAGCCACCATGGATCATCTATTGAAAACCAAGAGTTTACAAAAATTGTCTGGGGATGAGATATGCTAAAGGATGTAAGGAAGGGAGCCAATGGTCACACTCCACAGAATGCTTAGGTTGGTTATTGTTCCATCCACTTAGAGAAGGTAGCTAACACTCTGCATTCCCTCACAACAGCGAGCCTGCTTTCCCAGCAACTGAGAATGAGCTTTCATCATCATTTTCAGATAATGCCATTCACCGTTTCACATAATTATTAAACAAATCTGGATATATTTCTTTTTAAATTAGGTAAGTATCTTTATTGTTGAACCTAAATTTACTTAGGACATCTATTATTTGCAGTCTAGTGTATCCCAGGTGGTACTGCCCTTTTATGTGAGTTTCTAAAAAGCACCATCTCACCCTCCAAGCCCCACTCCCTAGAGGTGTGATTATACTTTTCTTTTTTCCTCCTATATACTGAAAGAGGGTCTCCTTCTATCTAAGAGTTTTGGTTCCATTTATTCCAGCCTCGATGTTCTTATTTCATCATTGAATCACTTTAACACTTGTTCCATCAGCCTCCCACTCTTTATCTTGCCCTCTTTGGCATATAAATATGCTCAAGTTTTCCACCCTTAACATAAAATGCTGAAGATGCTATTCTTTGCCAATTCAACTTCTAGACTAAAGACACATTTTTGCAAAGAGATTCTTTGCAGCCCAGGAATTGTTGACATTTCTGAAAAGAGGTGTAATTATTGTGAAGAGCCCTAGTGGAGCTCTGCAATGGGATTTCAGACACAGCAATATTGACCTCTGTCTCCTGGAAAGAAACAGAAGAAATGTCAGAGTCACAATGTTGGGGAAAGAGAAAGAAACATGTTATTGTTTACATGAGCTATAGTTTGTAGCTGTACACAGACATGTGTACATAACTTAAAGACATGTCCAGAGACTTCAAGAAGACAAAGAGAGAGGTCTATGCATGTTCACTTTCCCGCTGTAGAGTTTATTCAAGAAAGTCTCATTTGTTTTAATCAGAAATGATTTTTGGTTTTAAAGCAAACAATAACAAGTGAAAATGCTTCTTTAGAGTTTGATTGAAGCCGAGCATTGCCTGTGCATTTTACAAGCATGGAATGATAAGGTACTTCTTGAAGGAAATACGATGGAATGTGAATTAAAATTCAGTTGCCTTGAACCAATGAGTCACATCAGTCATAATTTCCATCTCCCTCCCCTTTTCAGAAAGAGTTGACAATGTAGTTTCTCCAGTTTTGATGTCCAATTTCAAATTTGCTGCAATACAATCTCAGGCAACACAGGCAGCTCTGATAGCCTTGGGACAATTCAGAAATTAATTCTTAATTGTCAAATTCAGTAGACATACATCAGTTCCTCATTTACCTGCTTCATTTGACACTACCGATTTGTCTCTTCTACAGAAAATTTTATTTCCCCTTTTCCATTCCTCTTCCTCCTTGGCCTGAAATCTGGTTCTCCTTCTATTTCCAGTCTTTTTCTATCTGTTGCTTCTGTCTGTTTCAGTCTTCTCAGGCTGTTTCTTACCATTTTCTATTTATTAAATGTTTGTATTTCACTTGACCTATCTTGTCCCTGGTCTTTTATTACTCTTTCTGAACTTCCTGGGCAATCTTGCCCGCTCTGTAGCTTTCACTCCACCAATAAACTGCCTCCCAGTCCTGGATACTCTTTAGGGCAATAATTCACCCAATGAGGCATTTTGAAAATTTGGGGAGATGGTTTTTGATTATGATGATGAATGACAGAAGGGACCTACTGGTGTTTAGAGGGCAGGGCTTAGGCAGCCTAGACATCCTATAATACATTGTATAGTCCCTCCCACAAAATGGAGAATTATTCTGTGCTCCACATGATTTTGTCAGGCCGAACTGACAATCATCTAAGTAAAAAACCTGATTATAATTGCATGCATGGGCTTAGAACATATGTCTGGTTTTATAAAATGCAAAAGTATTTTTTTTTTGCTATTTTTATTATATGCTTGATTTCCAGAAATGCAATAAATGTACAAATCAATAAGCAATTTTATGTTGTTTTGGTTTTTCAGTGCTTTACTAGGAGTAGTGGATCCTAATGGCAATATTGGACATGGTGGTTTCTGGACACCCACCATGACACTGCAGTGACCAGTCTCCCGTCTGGTCTGAAGTGGATCTGAACCCCACATAGTCCCCATGTACAGCCAATACCAGGCTGAAGTGGATCATGAGGCTGAGGAACTTAGCCAGTGTTAGGTGGCACAACTGGCTGCCCAAGTAAGAGGCCCTACGCATGCAAATGGGAAGGCTGTATGTGGTCTGTCTTCCCTTCTGATGAGCTTAGATGAAATATGCGGATATACAACAGAGATAGATTGCATAGATGTGATTAGTGTGACTGACAGTTTATGAGATCTGACCATTTCAGGCAGCAGCAAAGGAATCATCAGCAGATGCCAAGATCTTCAGACCCACAGGCCGATGATGAAGAGATGGATGGTCCTCCTCCTCCTCATTTTTAGGTCTATCTCATTTTGGCTTCTCTACTCAGATCCTGCCTGTCTCTGAGCAGCTTGTCTCTTTGATAGGTGGAGGCTTAGATGAACACGGGAAGATTATGGAGCAATATTAAAACCCAAATGAAGCTCTGGACCCAGAGACTTCTCAAGACCTGTCTTTGATGCTCTAACTCTTTTGAGGCCACCTGCTTCCACTGGAGTTTAGTCAGGTGGGAAGGTAGGGCACAGTGGAGACTGGGAGCTTCATTAAATAGCACTTTATCTCACGTCCCTCTCAAGCTTAAAACCCTTCAGTGACTCCTTTGCTTGCTACATAAAATCCAAATTCTTTATCTTAGTCTTCCACGGTTTCCAGAGCCAGACAGTGCTCAAATCCTAAATTTACCACTTACTAAGCATGTGACCTTGGGAAAGATCTTTGATCACTATGCCTTGTGTTGTCTTCCAGAAAATGAAAAAACCAACATTGGAGTGTGCTGGACAGGACATATGCAGTATATCAGGTTATCCCTGGAACTCACTGGCCACATGCATGGAGTCTCTGTCTCTTCCCACCACTTCTAAGACATGGATAAAATTCCCTACCACAGGGCATGGGATCTGGCATCCCAAGTTGCCACCAGCAAACCCAGAAGTGTGGGTGAGTTAATACTGATGGGGTAAAATTTGACTAATGGAAAATGAGAGATAGCCAACTGCCAAGCAGATAAATTCCCCCTTCTTCCTTCCCGTCCATGAATTGCTGCAAATCACCATTTCTCCAAAATAGCACAGCCTATGGGGAGACCTCCCAAGTAGCAGGTGGACACAACTGCTGTGCCTCCTCAAGGCTTGCCATGAAGCAGTGCCCAGCCTGGTAATACATCATCTTGTATTACTTCCCATTATTACCTCCCTTGCTTCTCACTCCTAATGCCTTGAGTTTTTACTTCCCCAAATAAAACATCAGTATTTAGTTTTGGGGCTCTGTTTTCTAGGTGACTTTGAGGGTGGAGGGAAAAGAGAACTTTAGAGTAGGGCAGAAAAGGTTGAATTTCACTCTAACTTCTCTTCCTCCTCCCACCTTTGCCACCTATCTGGACTACCAATTACCAGATCTTAAGGGGTCTACCCTGTCCTACTCTCTCCTGAGCTTGAAGGGATAATTACTATCCCAGTAATGCTGCCAGATAGTTTAGACCTCATTTCCAGGTTCAACAGGCCGTTTGACCCTGGAAAGTTAATACAGAGAAAGGAACTTGGCTATCCTATCAAGTGCAGAGCTGGAATGCAATCAGGATCAATCTGCTTCAGAGGTTGTCTCTCTCCTAAGAGATGATGCCTTCTGTAGGTGTTTCCTGAACCCATCCTGGTGGCAATCATGGCTATGTGATGGCTACAGAGATATGAATCAGATCTGGTTTCTGTTCTCAAGTTACCATCTGGATCTGAGGGCAGAGAGGTCCACCTAGGTGCAGTGGCCATGGAGAAGAGGAGCCCCTGAAAGAAACAACCAGAAAGGCTTTCTGGAGGAAGTGACCTTTGAGCCCAATAAAAGAGTGTAGCATCTAGTAATCTCTCAAATGTTGAAATAAACTGAGCGGGTAAATGAAGAGAAAAGAGAATTACAGGCAGAATTGCCTGGCATTGGACCTGGCAACTGTCCAGGAGAGAGTGAGGAGAGAGTGAGCCTGCAGGTGTCCATTCATTCACTCAGCAAATGTCTTTTGAGCCCACAATACAAAGAGCACCAAGGCCATGGTGAAAAGCACCAAACAACTAAAAATGTGTCAAGGAATAAAGACTTCTCACCTGAGTCAGACCTGAAGGACTCATGGGGGCTAGCATACCACCCATTTCTTGGACATATGCCCTTGGTCATGCTCTATGTTGGACACTAAGGATTCAGAGGAGCATGAAGATACCTTGCCTCTATTGTGGAGCAGAAAGATCATGGGCAATAATTTTGAATATGTTCAGTGCTGCCAAGGAAAAGAGCCAGACTTCAGCAGGATCAAGCTTATTTTGGTCTCCAAGAAGCCCCACAGCCTTGACTGTGCCTGCCCCTGCCTTCCCACCCCTACCCTGAACTTATCTTACCTGACCACCTTGGTCTGTGTCACTGGTGGCCTCAGCATACTTGAGGTGAACATCCAGGTTCCCTCCACCCAATCTCCAAGTGTCAGGAGTGGATATGATAGAACAGGGGCAGAAGAGATTAATTTGTGACCTGTTCACTGGCTCCAGGGATTGAGGTCTTGGGTATCCAAAGTGACTTTCATTTCCACCTGGCCACTAGGTCCCTTCCATGGAGTAGGCTATCTTGGATTTCACGGACCAGGGCTGATCTCTGTCCCCCAGTCCATCTGCCTCACACACAGCCATCAGCAGACCAGATTGCTTATTGTTGGAATGTAATATGGTTGTTGATCTGTCATTTTCACTGAGAGATGGACATGGAGGATACCAGAGTGAGCAAGGGTGTACACTATGATGGTGGGCAAAACAGGCTCCTACCCTTGCAGAGGTTGCAATTGAGTGGAGGAGGGATGTTACCAGAAATGAATACAGTGCTGGGAGGACAGACAGTGGAGACTTGCTGCAATGGGCCACAGGCTTAGGAATGCATTTCTTGAAAATTGTGGTTTCAGGTCAGAGTTAAGGAAAACTAAGCAGACAAAGTAGGTGAGATAGTGTTTCAAGGAAAAATAAATCTGTCCTTTATCCAGAGATTACCCTGTGTGCGGTAGTGGCTAAGCCTTTCCCAATATCACCCAAAGTCCTGCCTCTGCTGTTTCCTGGCTGTGCAGCTTTAGGCAATTTACTTGTCACTCTGTTGCGTCTGATAGCAAAGGGGATAGAGATAAGTCAAAGAGAGATAAGGTTTAAAGCTGCTATCTGGAGATTGGATTAGAGCAGTGGTTTACCAGAGAGAGAAGGACTTCTGTGTTTTTGGTGAGAGTCAAGATGGCTTGGGGCAGGATGTGACAGTAGAGGTAGAGAGAAGTAGAAAGTTATAATTAATTAGAATTGCTTAGTGAGGGAGTGGTCAAGAATGACTCCCAGCTTTCTGGTTTGTGTTATTGTAAGTAATAAATAAAAAGAATGGATGAACTTTATGAATTCATTTTCTATTTATTGTGATTCTAACATACTTGCAAAAGCTATTTTGTGCATATTCAATTTAAAGAATAATACTACTACTTATTTACCCCTTAGGTCACTTGAGGAAAAGACTTTATCAATACACATAAAGCCTTTGAGTCCCCCATTCTTCTCCCCAGAGGTAACTGCAATTCCGTTTTTTTGTTAATCTTGCCTTTCCTATTTACTGTTTTTACTTATATATATATGAGTAAAACATATGTATATAAATATACATATATATATATATATATTGCTAAATAATATAGTGATTGGTTTTGTGTGATATTTGAATTTTACGTTTATTCCATTTGGGGTTCATTGAACTTCTTCAGTACAAAGGTTTACAGTTTTAATAAAATTTGGGAAAAGTAATAATAATATTATGTAATTTGAGTCACCAATTTAACATACTGCATTCGTTTCCATTCAAAGGGATTTTACTTATTTACACCAATGTGTCTCATTCTCTTATTTCAAAGTGAAAAACAGTTTTTAGAAAACTCATTAAGCTGAAAATCAAATGCTGTTAATTTTTTTTAATCCAAACTGTTATATGCTTGCTTTCCCTCACATTGCTAGCCTTAGATGATAAGTGAGGGATAATACATAATTAAAATTAATAAATATTAGAAACCCCTAAATAGTATTCATTAATACCAGACACTGTTTTAAGGACCTGGCATATTTTAACTCAATCCTCACACTGACCCTAAAGAGATTACTATTGTGCTCATTTACATACAGCACGGAGGCTGAGCTGTTTGCTTGCAACACAGAGGTTAAGTAATTGTCCCAAGGACAAATAGCTTGTTGGTGAACCACAGTCCACACTCTTAAATCACCATTTCACATTAACTCTCCCACATTTCATTAATCTCTCATACTCAAAGGTCTTTGCATCACCAGGAAATAGCTTTGAGTATGAGAGATTAATGAAATGTGGGAGACAATGAATATTAGCATTCCAGAAAATCCTAGAGAGACACATCACATCAAAGTACGGCCTTTACAACCTGGATATGACCGTTGTAAGTGGACATGTACATTAAGAGCCAGGAAATCAGTAATTGCTATGAAAAACTTAAGTCCAAGTTGGCACTGCTTCTTGCTACACAGCCAAAAGCACAGTCTAACATGAAATGTGCCTGGTGCTGTGTTTTGCCTACTCCAGAAGGCTCTGCAGGCTCTGTTAATCTGTATATTTAACCTTAAATTTTCCCATGACATGGATTATTCTTCCTAGTCATTAAGGATTGATAACTTGGCTACCAGTTTATCTAAAGCTGGCATCAGTGTTTCTGATGGGTTCTACCACTGGATGCTCCCTGTGTTTAACCCGCTGTAGTCCATGGGCCTACCCTCTCCATCCCAGACTTCAGGGACTCCAGCCAAGTTGCAGGTCTCCAGATTTCCTTTTAACTAAGATGAGACAAAGAATGCTACCAGATTTTCTTCTCTATGCAACAGAACACAAAGTGCTGAAGTGGGTGCCTTTAAAGATTCTTTCTTGCTCTAATGATGAACACTTTGTTTTTCTTTCAGTGTGCAAATGGTTCCATAATTTAAGTTAATAGTGTTTATGACAATATGTAATAAATACCATAAAAAGTATAAGTCATTCTGGGTGTGTTAGCTCATTAAAACAAATGCTTGCTAGATTCTGTAGCAAGCTTTAGAAACATGGTGCTAACTCATGTGAATTGCCATGACAAATGGTGCTTTAGAACCAATAAAGTGTGTACTGACTCATTAATAGTCAAATCCAACATCTCCCTGTTGGTTCCCAAGAAAAATCAAGTGAAGATAGGTGGAAGAGAAATTGCTTCCTGAATTCTGCCACCCTTCAGGCATTCTGATTAGCATCTGTGATTTGGTCCCTGTCTTTTGTGACACTGTGCACCTGCCATATCACCCTTGTGTTTTTGATCCTACAAAGTCTGGAAAGGCCTCATAGCTTTCTTCCTGCCAGTGCCTGATGTGGAGTCTTCAGATTTATGCACACTCCCCAGGCTCCTTCTGGCAAAAAATCAAAAACAAAAACAAAAACAAAAAAACAAACAACAAGAACAACAACAACAAAAATGGGTTAAGGGGCTCAGAAGGAGGTTGCCAGATTAAATTCTGCATAGGTCAGTGGCAATAGAGCCAGTCCAGATGTTAAACAAGCATATCTCCTGCCTCAGAAGCACCCAGGAACTACAAGCATAAATATGCAATAAAGCTGCACTGAGGGGAGGCAAGCTCATGTTTTATAATGCATTTCTGTCTTACAGAGCATCTGAGATTCCAGGCACAGTCCAGATAGTGGCTGTTTGGGTTTGCTAGGAAGAAAGCACCTTTTTTTATTCCTTAGCAAAACTATGATCAGGAGTTATAGGAATGATTTTGGAAAAGGTTGGGTATGTTGAAATATATCTTTGTTGTCCCTTTTGCTGTCAAGCTTTGCTATTTAATTTCAGGTTATATAAACTGCTTAAAAACTAAGGATTAAAAGATTCATTCAACGGAGTCATATGATCCTGAAGTCCACAAATTTCTAAATCTTAGTTTCCTGCGGAAGGTCTCTCACCCTTTATGCTTTCACAAGAGTTGACCTTCTCTATGGCATCCAATGTGGATGATGTGGTTGTTGTCTCATATCTGCGAAGCACATTAAAGTTTAATGCACACGTTCATGGAAATCTTTGATTGAATCCTCACCACTGGGAAAACACTGAGAAAGCATACTTCCCATTTTACAAGTGAGAAAAATGAGACTAAGTGTAGCTAAGAAAATTGCCCAATATCTTACGGCAAGTAAGTGACAGACATGGACACTAAATTCATGCCTCCTAATTTTAAAGTCTTATGCTTGACTTACTCCATTAAAGTAAGTGGTGGAAAGAGGGGATTCTCCCCTTTCCTTTGATACTTCCACCTCCTGTATCCTCACCTTTTCTTGGGAGTAGATCTTAATGATCAGAATCTGTTCACACTGGCACTGGCTTATGTAACATTGTCTTTGCGTAAGTCATATACATGCTAAATGACAGTACACAAGCAGCCTATGTTGATGCTTACTTGATGCAGAATTTACCACGTATCTGGGAGAATAAAGGATCTATACAATTGAATTAGTTGGTCAAAATATTTTATCAAGTGCCTATTACATGCTAGAAATCTGTTATCTGTTTTTTAAAATGCTTGGAGAAACCAGACTTTTATAAATATATTGACCCACTCATCTTTCCATTCAATCATTAATTAGTTTAAATAATTTAATTGCTAAATCACACAATATACAATGTAGTAGCCGCCTCCAAAAGAAGATAAATAACAGAAGAAAAGAAAAAAACCTCATCAAAGGAAACATATAAAAGCCCTCTGGGCCAAGTTTATTCAAACTGAGACTAAAGATTGTCTATTTGAAAGCTTATCAGCTCAATTTACATTTTCTCCATCCCAGTGATAGTCACCTACTCACTCAAGACATTTATATCCAAGATGTAATGTTAAGTTTGTATGATGGCCAGAGCTAGAATTGCCTTGGCATATTGGACTGCTTTCCTTGCATGCTTTTCTCCTATCTTTCATGCCAATGAGTATAACTTCCCTCCAGTATATATATATACATATATATGTATATATATATACATATTTTTTTTTTCATTCCTAAAGTGCACAATCTCAGACAAACAGGAAAAGTTCTGACAGTAACTTTGAAAGGCTTTTTTTTAAAAAGCTTTTTAAAATTTACTGTTATTTCCAGTTATAGCTATCAGCCTGTACTAGTATACCTATTTGATGTAGTTTAAAAATAAAATATGCTTCATAAAATGCTGCTGTAAAATCGACTGCAGGAAGCAGTTTTTTTTTTTTTAAATCGTCACCAAAATTTATTAGCATTGATTTTTAAAAAATTTATTCCTTTTTTTATTGGATTTATATTTCAATTTTATGATTTAATTTCTTATTAAGAGACTGAATAAGAATAAATATGCAAAGATGTTAGTTAAACAAATAGTGAATGCAACTGTGTGAAAGCATTACTGTAAAAATTAGTTGCCAAAAACCTATGAGACAAATAGGAAGAGCTAATGTTTACTGAGACCTTACTAAGAACCAGGCATAAAGCACACATGCATTATTAATCCACTTACCGTCCCAACTTCTTTTTTTTGAGACAGAGTTTTGCTCTTGTCGCCCAGGATGGAGTGCAATGGCACGATCTCAACTCACTGCAACCTCAGCCTCCAGGGTTCAAGCAATTCTCCTGACTCAGTTTCCTGAGTAGCTGGGATTACAGGCTCCTGCCCCCAGGCCCAGCTAATTTTTATATTTTTAGTAAAGACGGGGTTTTACCATGTTGGACTGGCTGATCTTGAACTCCTGATCTCATGTGATCTACCTGCCTCAGTTTCCCAAAGTGCTGGAATTACAGGTGTGAGCCACCTTGCCCGGCCCAACAATTCTTTAAGATAGGCAGCACTGTTACCTCATTTTACAGCCTGATGATTTTTGCATATGGAAATTATGGAATTTCTGCAATGGTCCTGAGCTAGTCAGTGCCAGACCAGAGATCTGAGAATTCAAAGCCAGCTTGTCTGAATCTGACTGTTAGTATTCTCATTAAGGAACCTTGGGCCTGTTGAGATTCAACTATCACCTAATTTGGAAAAGACACCTTTGTCCCCTCTTCCCTTAGCTTCTTTCTTCAACAAAGAATGAAACATCTAGAGACTATTTAAAACACAGTAGATAAAAAGCTAAGCTACTAGTTTCCTTGTTTCTACAAAAGTGTTCAAACAGGCTTTTCAAGAAGGAGTGAGCTAAATGTGAGAGTTGATGGGACCTTAAACATGGCCAGGTTTAAAGACAAATAGAAAGAACAAAATCAATTACTGGGTACAGAAGCAACATATCTGTGCTCAAGTTAAATTAAAGTGACAAGGGATAGTAGAAGGTAGATGAAGTTTGAGTTGAGGTACAGGCAGACTAAAAAAGTAGTGTAGAAAGATGAACAGATAAAAGCAAAAGGCAGGTGGGTGAAGACAACTATACATGTTGAAGAAGCTGAAAACAGTGTGTTAGTGGGTGTGAGAGTTACATTCATCTAGCAGGAATTGGGCTAAGGGAGAAAGGTGTTAATATGTAATCTTTTAATCCCCAATAGAACCTGGATTTCAACTCATTATGACTTGGCTTCCATTATTTGATGCAGCAAGCCACCTAAGAGCGGGTTCTCTACTCCTGCATCTATCATTTTAAACTTCCTAAGAAATTATTTTCTGACTTCATTACTTGACAGGCATATTAGTTTTCTATTGCTCCTGTACCACAAAGTTGGTGACTTGAAACAGCATAAATTTATTGTTTCTCAGTTCTGGAGAACAGAAGTCCAAGATCAAGGTGTTGGCAGGGCTGATTTCTTCCAGAGACTCAGAAGGAGAATCTGTTCCAGGCCTCTCTCCTAGTCTCCAGTGGCTGTAGATGACCTTTGGTATTTCTTCGCTTGCAGATGTATCACTCCAGTCTCTATCTTCACATGGCCTTCCCTCATTGTGTCTGTATGTCTTTATATATATCCACATGATAGTATTCCTGTGTTTCTGTGTCTGTGTCCAAATTTTTCTCTTCTTAGAAGGACGTTAGTCATATTAAATTAAGGCACTATTTGATGACCTCATATTAATTTGATTAAATCTGCAAAAACTCTATGTCCAAAGCAGGTCACCTGTACAGGTACTGGGGGTTTAGGATTTCAACATATGTTTTTTGGGCAGACACGATTTGAATTCTGACAGTGGAGTGAGATCTGATGTTTCACTACATGCTAGATTTTCACATTTTACATCTAAGAAAACCAAGTATTAGGATATTCAAACATCAGGTTTTACTGGCATGATTTAATCCCAGGCCCAAGTCCTAATGAAATTTTCTTATTCTACCATTCCGGAAAACTTCTTTTTAACTAATGCTTATGGGGCCCCCTAAAAGGCCATAATAAAAGACGTGGTTTAGGGAATGGGGCTAAGGAAGGTGAGGGTTGGGGTAACAGTTATTTCTATTTGTATCAATGGCACTTTATACCACCTAGTACTGAGTAGATGACCAATACCTGTTACATCAATGCAGAAAATTTCACAAAGCATCAAGGACACTGATAGCAATGAAGGACTGCTTTTGAAAATTCAAATAGCTCACGAATAATTTTCACACTCTCCTCCTGGTACACCATATAGCACACTTATCTGAAAATTGGCTTCCAGATTCAATTTCTCACTAGAGGTCTGCCTTTGCTTCACTACGTAATAGAAAGCTCTACAGGGTGCCTTACTTTCTCTTCTAAAGCACTATCTTTAGAACAGAGGCTACAGCACAAAAGAGATCTGGTGTCAAACTCCAGCCCCTTTCCTTGCTGGCTTTGTGATCTTGGGTAACTTATATTAATCTTGCTTCACCTCATCTTCATCTATAAAGTAAAGAAAAAGATAGCCACTGTGAGGATTAAATGAACAAACCTATGTAAAGTGTTATAGAATAAAGCCTGGTAAACAGAATGTGGTATGTTATCATCGTAAGTATTCCATGTACTAGGTTTGACACATTGTATGTGATTTTACATATAATGTTCATAACACTTTTCGAGGTAAGTGCTACATTTTCCCCCATTTTGCAGACAGGAACTGACACAGAGGGACTGAGGACCTAGGTTAAGCACTCGTGGCTTCAGAGGGGTAGTGAAAGGTATGAGACAGGTTGGGCTTAGGCCTGTCTAACTCTAAAGGCTTGTTTTTTAACCTCCTTGTCCTGATATATTGCATTATTTTAGGGAGCACAAAGAAATGTGCTTTGGTTTAACAGCAGACAGAAAACAGTCTGAATTTAACTTCACAGTGTTTGTTCAGATATTGACTTCTTACCACAAGTACAATAAAAACTAATAAGTGGGCAAGCAAGCAAACCAACCAACCTGCTTTTTCTCAGTGAGAGGTGAACATGGCCAGGAACCATCGGTATCTTTCTCCCACCCCAGCTCAATCCCTTCCCTATGACACTGTCAGGGCTCTCATGGCCCTTCCTGGGTAAAACAGTGGCCTTTTGGGTAATCACCAGCCTGCAAGAACAGCAAGGTTTCAAATGGGGTACTGACTAATTTCAGTTACAAGGAGATTTTAAGCATTTCACCAAAGCACAATATACATAAAATGACCAAAACCAGTGGGAAAAGTAGGGTGAAGAATCACTGGTGAATGAGTTACCAAGTATAACGCAGGGGATATATAGGAACAGTTATCTAAATCCAGGAGATTGACAAGCCAGGCTAGCAGGGGTTGATAAAGAGGAGGAGCTGCAGAAACAAGGAGGGATCCCTGGGGGAAACCATTTGTGAATGGCTTTGCTTTAGCTCGCCTGAGGTCCCTCTGCAGCTCATAAAGTAGCAGACCTCAGAGTTTAGGATACCAATGGGTCAAAGGTATTGCCAGGAACCCCAGTTCCAATAGCCACATGCTATGGTCTAAATTTCCCCCAAAATGTATGTGTTGGAAACTTATCCCCAATGCAAGGGCACTGGGAGCTGGGTTCTAATAGGAAATGTTTAGGTTATGAAGCCTCCTTCCTCATGAATGGATATTGCCATTGTAGAAAGTGTTCATAGGAGTGGGTTCATTCTCTTCTACTCTTCTGCCATATAAGGACATGTTAATCTCTGTCCTTTTACTTGCCACGTGAGCATGCAGCAAGAAGGTCCTCACCAGACACCAGACACCACAGACACTGGATTTTCTAGACTCCACAACTATAATTAGTTTTTATTGTACTTGTGGTAAGAAGTCAATATTTAAAAAAAATATTTTTTAAATAAAGTTACACAGTCTCTGGTAGTCTGTTATGGCAGCCCCAAACGAACTATGACAACCACTCTTCCCTACTCACTTGTCTGATCACCTCAGAGGGACAATCAACATGAGGCCAGATGAATTTACATTGAGGATGCTACAAAACATAAACACGACCTACTGATAGAGAATGTGTGAGCCTACCTTCCCATAAGAAATTAAAAAATTTTGGTCTGCACTACAACCAGAATTCAATTATTATAGGAAGACCTATAGTGAAAGAAAAAAGAAGAGTTAAGTAATGAATGGGAGTCACAAGAGTACATTGGTGAGCTTGGTTTCAATTATCCCAAGCATTAAGAAAGGTAGAGTTCCAAATTTTATAAAAACTAGTTTATTGCACATTTTAATGGGGGAGGAGATAAAGGTTGTAAATTTTCGGCATACTTGATACTATTTACTTAAGAAAACTTGAAATATAATTTTGTTTATAGGTGGATGATTTAGTCAGGAAAAATGTTGAAAGAGGTTCTTTGATGTGCTTTTTCAGATTAAGGAGTTTGGTAAATCAGATGACTAAACAACCCACATCTTTAAAACCTCAATTATAATTTTAGACTGCTATAGCAGAGATATGGATTCACCAAACTTGATGTAAAAAGACAACATATATTTCAATTCTACTGATTGGTTTCAGAAAGTAAAGCCACTCAAGAGAAAGCTGGACATGTGGACTGAACAGATGGTGACTTGAGACTATAGCCAATCCGCATTGCTAAACTACCCTGAAGTCAATGGAATCGCAGCTGTCAAAGAATTGTAGAACCATTCAGTGGAAATGAAAACCTAATTTCAGAAACAATTCATAGGTTTGATGGACATGAATCACACCTTATGTTTTTGTGTCTGCCTTTAGTTTCTAACTCTATGGGTATGTCTCAGTCATTTAGCATCTGCTCCATCTTTGAGACTGAGTTTCCGGGAGACCTAATTCAACCAGAAGCAAAAAACAGTTGCCAAGAAGATGGCAAAGCATAAGAATTTCGGAAATGGATAAAAACATCCCAGAGACATCCAACAATTAGTAACTATGTGAACAGATTCTAAAATATTGGGTCTATTAGGCTTCGTGGGAAGGTATTCCCTTTGGAAATGACTGAAATGGAGACTTTGAACCACTTTCAATGATACAAGCTTGAGGTTAACATGTAGATGGTGCATCACAGAATACACCACTCTTCAACAATTGTATCCTTATTGAATTGTTCAAAATTGGTCAGTGACTAATATTAGGCCTCTAAGGACAAAATTCATTAGGATTATTTAGCCTATTTTTGCATTACTGCTACAAAATCCAATAGTTTAAATAGCCAGCTGAATACTTTTGATGTTAAAGGTCAAAATTCCATGTAGATCAAGACAGCTACCACTGAGAAAAAACAATGCAGATTTGTGGTAAAGTCTCATAAATTTGTTGAACTGCCAAAGCTTTTGACCATCACTGGTAAAGAACTTCTAATGCTGACTTCCATCTGAGCTTTCTCATTGCCAACTATCAAGAATGTCTGGATTATCCAGATGTTGCAGCACAATTGTGTTTTTGGCTTCACCACTCCTTCTGAGCTGTGATTCTGTTTTTTCTTATTGCTGATGTTCTTTGTTTTTAATATGAGCAAGACTTGTGTTTTACACTTCAGTTTTAGTTTCCTCAATCATAGACTAGACAAAAGAAAATTGGCTTGGTTTCCTAATAACCCTAGGAAGTTCAAAACAAAAATCCCTTAGAAGCCATTATCAGAATCGTAGACCATTACTGTGAGCTATGGCCAGGTGTTGTCATGAAAGTGTGACACGCTAGAGTAGAAAAGCAACCTGGGTTTCAGAGACTGTTTCACTACTTTATCTGAAATGTTGTTTTAGCTGCTATGGCTCCAACAAGGTGAACATAGCATTTTATTTAATCTAAATATATTTCTTCTTTTTTTTCTAAGTTGTGAAAAGCCAATGACCACATTTCATCTCTAGCCTTTCATGAGGTTTAAATTACACAAACAAGAAATATTTACAATGTCAAATGCTGAAGAGTGTTGGGAGTCAGTAGTGATTACTCAGAATCAGTTTTAATGATAAGTCAGAAATTAGATGAAGAGATGAAATGCTAAGCCCCCAATGGCTTCTGAAAGGTTAAATAACCATCTTGCATCAGTTGGTACCTTTTTGAGAGGGTCCAGGATGCATAATTAAGAAATAAATTAATAAAAATCACTTTTGAAAATCAACACAAGACATGGCAGGAAATGGAAGAAAAGAGAAGCAAGGGATGCCTTCTAACAGACATTAAGAACAAGCCAAAATGCAGTATTTGCTTAAGGGTTTTGCTGCTCATTTTGTCAAAACTGTCACAGATTTTAATTTTTTTTTTTTCTTGAGACAGAGTCTCACCCTGTCGCCAGGCACTAGACTGGAGTGCAGTGGCACAATCTCAGCTGACTGCAACCGCCGCCTCCCAGGTTCAAGCAATTCTCCTGCCTCAGCCTCCCAAGTAGCTGGGACTACAGGCGCATACCACCACGCCCAGCTAATTTTTGTATTTTTAGTACAGACAGGGTTTCACCATGTTGGCCAGGATGGTCTCGATCTCTTGACCTCGTATTCTGCCCACCTCTGCCTCCCGGAGTGCTGGGATTACAGGCTTGAGCCACTGCGTCCGGCCTTAAATTTTTTTAAATGAGGAAAGTGAATAAAGCAGATAGGTAAGTAGAAAAAGTTGCATGAAACTCAGTAGTACTGAAAATAAACAATTGTACTTCTCTGTGACTGCCGTTAAACTGATTCATATCTCAGTGTTCTAGTGGAAGAGCCGATATAAACCTCTTGTAGTTGTTCAACTGTCTTGAGTGGGCAAACATTTTCACATATCATGTTTATTGATCATGATTTTTCTTTTCTTGGACTGTTAAGATCAGTATACACTTTGCCTCTTACCTCTACAAAAAAGTAGAGAATCTCATGGTGTGAAGTGTATGTGGTCTATAAAGTCCATGATGAAGGAACCCAGTCTGTCATTTGTTACACAGTCCTACGTGCAATAGAGCCTGACACAGTGGAGTTTCAAAAAGCATATGCCAAATGAATGAATAAAGAATCAACTGACTTTATTCTATTTTTTCTAACTTTTTATCCTTTTCTTCTGTTTTTCTACTTGTTTGTATTTTATCTTATTTGTTTTATATGTAATTGTGAAATCCACCTCAAATCAAAAGGACATGGAAGGAAATTTCAGATTTCAGATAGCTATAAATAATACTCCCAAGAACCATGGAGGGCAAGATGCAGAGAAAGTCTGGGATAGAATATGACTTCAGGTTTATAACCAAATAGACTTGCTTATATTTTACCCCAAAATGCCACAGGCTCCCCTGGAAAGGGCTGAGATGATCCTTTTTAATTACCTCTCACATGTTCATCTCTTGATAAATGACATCTGTTCTGCTGGAGTGTAATGAGTAATTTTATGTGTCAACTTGACCAGGATAAGGGATGCCCAGAAAACTGATGAAACATTATTTTGGGGTACATCTGTGCAGGTGTTTCTGGAAAATATTAGCATTTGAATCAGTAGACTGAGTAAAAAAGATCACCCTCTGCAATGTGGGTGGGCATCGTTCAATTTCCTGAGGGCCTAAATATCGTAAATTCACTCTCTCTGAGCTGGGACATCTATCTTCTCCTGCCTTTGCATCTTAGTGCATTCAGTTCTTGGGCCTTCAGACTCAGACTGAATTATACCACTGGTTTTCCTGTTTCTGCAATTTTCAGATAGCAGATCATGGAAATTCTTAGCCTTCATAATCTTATAAGTCAATTCCTATAATAAATCTTCTTATAGTTATATTTAATAAAATACTCTTTTATAGATAAATGCGGAGTACTAATAACAAAAAGGAGTCAGGTTGGTGGGAGCAGAGGAAAGCAAAAAGAAAAAGTAGATAATATATAAATCTGCCTTTTCCATGGGCCAGGACACAGAGCCCTCCTGCACAGATAACTCATAATCATCCTGCACCCGACTTATCACCAGACCCTTGGCTGATAGAAAAATAAAAGTGAGCTCACTGCAACCTTGACATTATCAGTACTGCAGGAAGCCCTTTCCAGCACAAGCACCATCCTACAAAATTCCCAGCAAGCCTTTATCTCCTTGTAATCAGCTCCTCTCTTTCCTCTCTTGCTGGCCTGACCCTTGCATCCTTGCATCATAGTTTCTGTATTTTTAAAATTTTTATTTTTGAGATGGAATCTTGGTCTGTCACCAGGGCGGAGTGCAATGGCATGATCTGGGCTCACTGCAACCTCCACCTTCTGGGTTCAAGTGATTCTCCTACCTCAGCCTCCCAAGTAACTGGGCTTACAGGTGCCCACCACGGCTGGCCAATTTGTTGTTGTTGTTCTTGTGGTTGTTATTGTTGTTGTTGTTTTAGTAGAGTTGAGGTTTCGCCATGTTAACCAGACTGCCCTCGAATTCCTGACTTCAGGTGATCCAAACACCTTGGTCTCCCAAAGTGTTGGGATTATAGGTGTGAGCCATCACACCTGGCCCTTGTGATGTACTTTCATAATCCCCTCCTGCAAAAAAAAAAAATCTTCCTTTCTTTACCTACAACTATCTTGGTAATTTCCTTTACTGCCCATGCTACCAGATCCAGTTCGTTGCTACCCATGATGCTATATTTTTAAGAGAAAGCTATGTTTCTCTGGAGAACCCTGATGAATACACCTGGGAAGCAGTGAGAATTAAGAGAGGTCAACACTCTTGGTCTAGTATAAGTCCCTTCTTTTGGAAACCAAAGATTTCAGGGGAGTGAAAATTCTTCCAAAACAGGTATGCAGAAAAAAATGGAGGAAGACAGGGAGAAAGAGAAAACCTTCCAGAAAATAAAAATATAAAATCAAGTAATGTCTGATTATTCCATCAAGGTAGCTAGCATAAATGGCAAGCCTCTGCCCCTTCCCTCATTCCATTTCAGCAAGTGCTTTCTTTCCCACATTGACTTTGGTTTTCTGTTCCAATGTCTTTATATTCTTTCCCTCTTCCTGGCACAAGTGACATTTAAAAATTACGGCAAAAACTGACAAAGATATCAAGTCTATCATTTGCAGTTCAAACATCCATTATCCCAGTATAGATATAATTACTAAATAGCTTCCAGGCCATCAGGTTGAGGGAAAATCTATGGCTATCACTGCGAATCTACTCTTGTGCACAAGCAAATTCTGAAACCTTTTTTTTTTTTCTTTCAGATGCTTAAGGTGAGGAGAGAAGCTGGAAACCCAAAATTATTTCAACTTATTCACCAGCTATTCACTGACTTTTTACGATGTATAAATCCTGATTGACCTCAAAAAGAGTAATATTGTTTGATTATTACACATTTAAAAAAAAGATATCCAAGATACAACTATCAAAAGATGGCCCAGGATCAACTGCCAAATGAGCTCTATGGCCCATACCTGATGATAGAGTAGGGAATGTAAAAAACTACTTTCTTGGCCGGGCGCGGTGGCTGACACCTATAATCCCAGCACTTTGGGAGGCCGAGACGGGTGGATCACGAGGTCAAGAGATCGAGACCATCCTGGTCAACATAGTGAAACCCCGTCTCTACTAAAAATACAAAAAATCAGCTGGGCATGGTGGCGCATGCCTGTAATCCCAGCTACTCAGGAGGCTGAGGCAGGAGAATTGCCTGAATCCAGGAGGCGGAGGTTGCGGTGAGCCGAGATCGCGCCATTGCACTCCAGCCTGGGCAAACAAGAGAGAAACTCCGTCTCAAAAAAAAAAAAAAAAAAAAAAAAAAAAAAAAAAAAAAAACTACTTTCTTGTGCAAAAATTGTACCTGTCACAAAGAAAAGATAAGCAGGAGTACTGGACTTTATGGGACATTAAAAAGAGCTCATTATTTTCTGAAGTCTAAAAGATATTTTTCTGAAAGATCAAAGAAAGTGAATGTGTAAGGGTTAATCAAGAACCTGAGGAAACATTCAACAGGTAGTATTCTTTGTAGACTTCAAAGTCCCTAAGAATATGTTTTTCCTAAGCAGTAAGAGGAGAAAATAAGAATTTGGCCTAACAAGGAATAAAGATGGCTGCAAGATATGAATAAACGTACCAGAGGATACAAGAGTATTATGCTTCTTTACAGTTTGCTTCCGAGGTTTTCATTTTTCTGAAAATATAAATGAAATTCAATCAAATTAATATTTTTACAATTTTTATAATATATTATTTTTCTTTTTAAAAGCTGATATTGAGTACCGAATTCTCTGAGATCTAGCAGTCCACATCTGGAAATTAGTTACTACTTAAAGCAAGAACTAATGGCTCCTCGGAGAAAATGCAGACGATAAGGTCAACCGACCTCTAGAGGGCTTACTACAAATCGAATCTAGTTAATGAAGAGATACTAGATGTCACTCCGGGAAGCACTTGCTTTTAAAGGTTATATACAGGTATTTAAAAGACTTTTATTTGGAGACACTCATGCCTGGCTTGCTTTTCCAAATGACAAATGAGTCTTCATTAATCTTCAGGCAGAGTTCTGTATTTCCAAGTCCTTTCTCTCTCTCTCTCCCTCCCTCCCTCCCTCCCTCCCTCCCTTCCTTTCTTTCCTTCTTTCTTTCTTCCTTTCTTTAAAAAAAATACCAATTAGATACTAGGTATTTTCAAATCTTAAACAGGGTTATTTACCATCTCTGGTGCCAAGCAAGCTGTGAGCTCCTTGTGTGCCCATTGTACCCAGCAGCAGACACAACGTCTGGCGAAGAAGTAGGTGACCTGGAAATGTGTGTTGCTTTGAATTGATTCTCTCTTTCAGTACAAATGATGTTTAGAAAATGTTCTCAGCCCAGGATGAGGCTGACAATAATAAAAATGCATTTGACATTTTTGTAGCTTATAATAATTAACACATACTTTCATGCACATTATCTTAATGAAACCTTAAAACATTAGTGAGTGAGGCTTTATTATCATTTACGTTGATGAGATGACTGAATCTAAGAGACTTAATGTAATAAAGTAGAGATTCAAATTTAATTCTTTTGATTTCAATCTCAACGACCTTTTCATTGACTCATTGCTGCTTCTGATTATATAGATAATGAAGTGAAAAATCAGTAACTTTTTAATAGTTGTCTCTCAGTGTAGAATGGTAGAACCTGAGAAAGGGAAAAGGCATCAGATATAATTGCAGCTAATCAGTCAAAACCTTAGAAACTAGCTGAGTTATGAAGGGAATTGGGGGTGGGGGTAAGGCCTTGTTGTATCAGCTCCTGGAGAGCTTCTTAAGCAAAATTGTTAGACTAATCAGGTGCGAGGAACAGAGGTCAAACCCAAAAAGGAGAGACATTTTCTTGGCTGACAAACTAAGAGAGGTAGAAAGACCACTAGGATGGTAATCAAGATAAAAGATGAACTTTGTTAGAGCTGAGCATAAAGTTTGAAGTGAGAAGCTTTCATGGAGAAACACAAGAGGGAGTGAACAAGATGGGATCTGGTAGACATGGAGCTAGCTCCAATTGACTGGGTCTAACGACAGAAGTCTAGTTTATTACACGCATAGTTTCCATCTTTATGCACTACTCAAGACTTGACATTACTCTCATTCAAATGAGACAGGTGGAAAAAGAGGCAATATAAATAATTAACCTAAAAAATGATTATTTTCTTTCTACTCATCAGCAGATACATGGCAGTTAACCTGGGAACCATGACCTAGTAAATGTATGCTTTGATAAATGACCTATCTTCCTATTTGGAAATAAGCACAGGTTGGTGGGACTATTTAATGTTCTCCAGAGAAACAGAATCAAGACGGTGTGTGTGTGTGTGTGTGTGTGTGTGTGTGTGTGCACGTGTGTGTGTTTATATATAAATACATTCATTATAATAAATTGACTCACACAATTATAGAGGCTAAGACCTAGTAAAGTGATGACTTAGTTTCAGTCTGAGTGTGAGTCTGAAGGCAGGAGAAAACGAATAGCTCAGGTCAAAGATCGTGAGGCAGACAGAAATAATTGTTACTCTGCCTTTTATTCTATTTAAGTCTTCAACAGATTGGAGGAGGCCAGCTTCCATTGGAAAGAGTGATCTACTTTACTCAAGTCTACTGATTTGAATGTTAATCTCATCGAGAAACACCCATAGACATACTCACATGATATTTAACCAGTGTCTGGGCAATTCGTGGCTCACTCAAATTGACATAAAATTAACCGTCACATGCTGTTTCTAGATAAAACAGTGAGAGTGATATTAAAGGCTGCAAGAGATGAAAGGTTACAGAGAAGAGAGGATGCGGCCCTGAAGGCAGGTACTGGCAATCTTGCAATTTTGTGGGGAGCTGGCGTTGAGAGCATTGGGAGGGCAATAAAACAGTGGTTAAGAAACAGACTGCCCGGGTTTGTCTCTTGTTTCTAACACTCATGAGCTGCATGTTTTGAAAACTTTTTGTAACCCAATGTTTTCTTTCTTTTCTTTTCTTTTTTTATTTGTAAACTTCAGATAATGTAGTACCTGCCTCCTGGGTTGTAAGCTTTAAAATATTTAAATAATATATATGATTCACTCAGAGGAGTAAACTCCCAATAAATTTTGAATTTTTTATGGGAGAAGGATTTGGGGAGATAAGGCATTCTCGGAAAGTGTAGTAACTTGCAGTAGTATAAAAGTAGATTGAATATCACACTCTTAGGGCAAGGGTATTTCTTCATGGCCTACTGGAAAAGTCTAAACTTTTGAGCATGACATTAAGACTATACAATACATGAGTGCATGTTTGACACTTACTTCTTCAACTTACTGTTCCAAAGGAAGAAAGGTACCTGGTCTAATTTACCTATTAATTCAACAAAGAGCTATTGAGCACCGACCCTATGCCATGGGATGTTCCAGGCATCAAGATACAGCAAGTTCCTGCCCACAGGGAGCTTCCTTTCTAGTAAGACTCACTTCAGTAGTTGTTAATGTTTATCTCTGTGCTTCCTGGCTGTTGTGCTTCTTTCACAGATGATTAGGAGGTAGAAATCCAGGCTAGCTAAGAACGCTGCAGAGGTGACAGGAAAATGGCTAATCAATTTCATTGGCTATCTGTCTAGGTTGAAAGATCTTAGGCCTTTCCACACATATGTTTCTTTGGACATTTTTCTTTTGTGAAAAGCCGAGCTCCATCCTGGTTCTGACTGCACATCCAGATACCAGAGGGGATGGACACCTGAGGCGGACCAGTCTGCTCCACCAGTGAGCTGAGTGAGTTCTACCTTCTCTCAGTTAGGGGACACTTACAGTAGGGCTAAGTCCTACTCTTTGTTTCTGGTGTCCTGTCCTGAGAACCCCCAACTAGTCATAACATAGAATGGGACAATGTCTCCTTAGTTCCCATTAAATCTGTCCACACCAACTCAGCTGTGCTCTTCTAGAATTACTGTCTCCTTGGATTCCTTATGGGACATCAGTAGAATGTTCTGTTCTTCAATAATCATGTCTCTCTCCAAAGGTTTTTGCCTTTCTGATTTTCTTGCTATATACCATGCCTGGCACATTAGCAACGACCTAATAAACATTTGTCAAATGAATTTGAGTGGTGTTCAAGATGATTTTAGAAGGTATATGGTAAACAGCTTATATTTTAGTATGTTAATATTAACTTTAATGTTGTAGGAAAGATATATAATTGGAATCAATAGATTAATGCCTTTTTAAAGACACTGAACATATAAACTAAAAGTATTAATATATGTACGTTCATCTGTAATGATTGCAAAGTTTCCTTCTCTAGCATAGTAAAATCTAATCTTTTATTATGAAAATTAAAAAATGTTTAACTGTTATATAAAACTGCAGGTAACATTATGGTAGGTACATCTTTTTAAACATCTTATTTACTTCAAATAATTTAATAAAAATGGAATTTCAAGGAAATAAAGACATTTACAGTGGTATGAAACTAACCAAAGTTTGGGAAACACTGACCCAGGGGCTCATCACACAACCTCTGTAGTTTAACTGGCTGGGTTTTAATCCTGGCTCTGATATAAACTGATTGAATGGCCTTGGGAAAGGGTTTGACTCCTCTAGGCCTCAGTTTCCTCATTTTAAAATGGGGCTAAAATAGTGCTTACCCCATAGAGTTGCTGTGATGAGCAAATAAAATACATAATCCATGCAATTGTCTGTGACTGTTCAGCAAATGGTGATTATTATTAATCATTGCTCTAATAACATAACTACCATCTTCTCAACTCCTACTTGGTGTTCTAAGTATCGTTGAATGGAAGGCTCAGGATGCTGTTTCATTCTCAAGAACTTGCACAGGAGTTGGGGAGACCTGGATGTGGAGGTGGGTCCCACCAGGACACATGCTTAGAGGAAGGGGAGGTCACAGACTCAAAAGAAACCAAGAGAAACTGAGGTCTTGGCAGAAGTCCAAAGATTTAGCTAATGAGCACATCTCCCAGGCAGTTGAGTGGGAAGACTGGAACCTCTTCTGAAACACCCCATGACTACTTTACTTCGATAATTTATTTAAATTGATATACTTGATCCCTTAAGAAAAAAATGATCCTGCTTTCCTGAATGTTAAGTAGATGAGAGTTCAGTCCATATTCAATGCTAAGAAGCAGAAATTTTGCAGAGCAATGAAGAGAACACACACATAAATAAGATGAAATTTTGTTTAACCATAAAACCTGCAGTTGGTTAGTCATTACATTGTAATCTAACCTGATCTAACAAGGCAGTGCACAGATGCCTTATATGCTTTTTCTCTTCTACAAATACCTAATTACCATCTACAGGAGCAGTTAAATATAGATATTTTGTTTTTAATGACCCTTATTTCTGAAACATAAAAGGTTTTTTGTTTCTAATTCCTAGATAATTTTTCATGGTATTTCTGTTTATTTGCATTCTATTTTCAAACCCTGTTTGGGAAAAAAATTCAATGATTTCAGTAAAGTCTAAAGTGTTTTTCAATTATTGTGAGGGAATTCTGGAACTCAAGGAGTTCCTTGCTGCTTCCCTGATCTTAGACAATTACTTTGCTCAACAGAAGTTAGTCTAGTTGGGATTTTAATCTACTGGTTTCTTTAAAATTCTCTCTGGTTGCTCTTATTTCCTTTTGTTTCACTATTGTTTATTGCACTGAATTTCAATAAAGTTTACTTAGACTGGTTTTGGTAGCAATAAAGCCTTATTTAGTTGAAAGTTTTCCAACATGAGAGTTTTATTTTTCAGAAAAAGAACAACCCTGTAGTCATGCTTCTGATGACCTTCACATAAATTTGAACAAAAGCCTCTGAGAGATAAAAACAGCAGAGGCAAACTTCATGCACATCCATCCACAGGGAGAGTAATATTGTCCCACAGGCCCCCACACTTAGAAGGGTTCTTGCTTAGTTTAATGCTCTGCTGTCCCTGTTTTGAAATTCTCAATAATTTTTTCATAATCCTTTGTGAAGCCATGGGCCGCCCCAACCCCAAGCTTGTCACTACATGGTGCTCCACCTGCAAGGGAAGTCATCACTTACATTTTCCTTCCTGGTGAACTCCTCGTAGCTCATGGGTAATGCTCTGTAAAACTTTCTCTCCACTCGTCAGGCTGCGTTTGTCACTCCACATCTCCGTGTTCCTGTGACAACTCATGTACCCTCTAGAGATGCACTGTTTATTCTGTACTGTATGTGCACATGTGATTGCTAACTGTCCCAGGTATGAACTCTAGGCCAAAGAGTAGGTCTGTGTTTATCTTTATGTTCCTCTGGAATACTGCCTGCTTCTTGGTAGGATTCCTTAAATGTACCATAATGAGAAAAGTTTCAATAAGCATTCACATTCGGCTCCAGCAAGACCAAGCTTCTTCTTGCCCTTGGTACTTGTCTCCCTCTGCAGAAGCTATAATTCCCCCCCCCCCTTTTTTTTTTTGTAAATGTGGAACTTTATCATCTTTTAACAGACAACTAAAAGGTCCTTTTTTCTGAGAAGTTTTCGTTGAATGTAAAAGAAAGAAGGAATCACTTCCTCCTGTGTGGTCTCTTAGCACTTACCCCATTGTACTGTGAGTATTTGAAAATGTCTATTACCCCCACTTGACTAAGAGATGCTTGAAGCTCATGTTTTATTCATCTTATATCCCAACTCTGGCATCGTACCCAGCACAAAAAAGTAAAATGAAGCAAGCAAGCAAGAAAAGGCAAAGGCAAAGAAACAAATCATACACTTGCATGATCCCAAGATAATGATGTGATAGATGAAAACTCCAATTGAGCAATTCAGTTTTATTATCTGAAATGTCATGAGTTGCTAAGTACTTTTTCTTTATACTCCTTCAGTTGGAAGAGAAATGGGGGTCCTCTAAGCTAGCTGATAGCACAAACTAGAATTGGCTGGCCATACTAGTTTCATGAGTCCAACTAGATAAGAATCCACATCTTTTCCCAAGAACAAAAGAGAAGTCTCAAATGTTAAGGTAAACATGTGGTTTCCTTAAAGGCTTACAGGCATACCGATTGCTATATTTAACAAAATAAACAACAACAAATCAATCTTACAATCTCCCTAGTGTGATTTCTAAACCCAAATGCTCACAGACCTGGTTTTTTTTTTTTTTTTTACAACTTGTTTTCCTTCAGCTCATCTAGGTAAGTTAGTTTGCCCTGGGAGAATGCTCCCTTAAAACCTAGCTGATGCCATTTATGCAGCCCAAAGATTCTTCAGGCACCTGGCTTTTTACATGGTGGAAACAAGAAAAATTGTTCTCTGTAGTCCTGGTTCCTGTTTTGCAATTTCACTTCCCATTTCACGGCATCACATCTCCCAGTGGATTTGCCTGACTTTAAGCTTCAGTGGTACTCAAAGGTGAAGTAGAATCTGACATGAAATGCCCATAGCACCCCTGCTGCTGTGTTCCCCACACACTGTCACCTCACTACATGTGAATCTCTTCCTTTGTCTTAGGCTCCTCCTCTTAAAGAAAATACAATTTTATTGGCTCAGAGTTCACCAAGATGTGTTCCAGAATTTAGAATCTAAAAGCTCAGTTTTAAAATTGGCTGCGGCAGGTGCTGGGTAAAAACAGAGATCCACAGCATCCTTTCAGACCAACGGAATGACAATCTCCAGCACTGGGGCCCTGGAATATCCATCTTTAAAAAGCTCCAGGCAGATCTCTGTGCAATGCTGTCTAGGAGCCACTAAACAGGAATATCTCTGAATTTTTACATCCCTGTTACAAAGTTCTCTCTGACGTGTAAACTGAATTCATGGATAAAATGATGTACAGGCCTCCATGTAGGAGCCCTGCTATTCATATTAATGTTTACATTTTATAATTTATACTGCTATTGTATAGACCACATTATTTCATATATTTTGATCTTTGTGATAATCCTGAGAAGAAGAGAGGAAGGCCTGGACTCATCAGGCATGCTTTGTAGAAAACTAGAGACTTCGGGAGATTGAGCAATTTGATCAAGACCACATAAGGCCAAGTTCAAACTCCAAGTTCTTAATACAGTTGAAAGAGCAGATTGCAAAGGATCCAAGAAGTGGAAGTTCCATTGAACAAAAGAGTCTGGAAATAATTTTATTTCATTTTTAGGATGCCTCCCTGTCCATTGGTAAAGGAAGCAGCAAGGTTTGACTCTCTGTTCTGGATGGATTGCCAACACATGGCTATGGAATCCAAATTAACACACACTTTATGCTCCAGGCATGTCTGAAAATTAATATTAAAGACTGGTTGTGGGCTGGTGAGTTCATATGTGCCAGGCCTTGGGTTGAGTGGTATAGATACAGAAGTAAGGCCCGAAAGCCAGGAATGTAATGTTTCTCAAACTGTGCCCTTTACCCATGTGCATCAAAAATGTTGATTCTTAGGCACTATCCTGATTGGAGAATATTTGGGAATACTTCCCAAGAAATTGCATTTTCTACAGCTCCACCCAGTGAGTCTGTTACCTATGTTACAGTGGGGAAAAGATAATATTATTAAAAATATCTGAAGCATTAACTCATTCATCAAACAAATATTTTTTGAGCATTTATTATGTGTCAAGCCCTGTCCTGGAGGACATTAAGGAATAAAACAATAAAATATGTAGCTTTATTTATTTATTTATTTATTTTTCCAGCTTACCTTTTTCTTGTGAAAGACAGAGAAACAACATCACAAAATTAATAAGAATAAAAATTATAATAAATTAATAAGTAAAAATAAATTCTACAGTATGTTAAGAGTAAACAAGACAAAGAAAATAAGACAGGGAAAGAAGATAAAGGGGGAGATCGTGCAAAATTCGGTTTGAAATTTGAAACCGGGTTTCTTGCATGTGTTTTATTGGGTCATTTGAGCAAATTCTGCAAAAAGTAAAGGAATGTCCCATAGATACTCAGGAGGTAGCCCTCAGGGTAGAAGGAACAGCTAATGTAAAGGTATAGCACCAGCCTCATCGTGAATTTGGAAGCATCACTTCATTGACTCCCCCCAGTAATGCTGTTTGGTACACACTTAGATTTCCATCATCTGGGTAATGAAACCAAGCTTGGGAAAGCTGAAGGTTTTGTTCCATGTTATTCCACCGAAAAACCAGGTTAGAACAAAACAAAAATCATTTGTTTCCCAATGCACAATTTGTGTGTGTGTGTGTGTGTGTGTTTTCTTTTGTTTTGTTTTTGGTGACGGTTGAGGGGTGAAATGTTATTTATATTAAAAGGTTGAACTCATTTCATTAAAAAATTTCAGAAGGTAGAAACCCATTCTCTGTTAACAGGTGCCAACTAATTCCAGTAATGATCCTTTACAAGCCTCTGCTTGCTACCGAGTGTTAACTATTTAGTAGCAGTCATTTTTAACAAGCCCATAACATTGCCATTACATGAATTATACATGGCTTATAAAATGATTATTTAGTCAGTGGAAAATTAAATTCGTCAGTGTTTTCCAAATCTGAGCTAGGACATTCATCAGAAAAACTGTTAAATTTTTAATCAACTGTACTGTGGTTGATGTAGCTATCAGCCTAAATTGCTCTTTCTCTGTCATTCCCCTTGTTGCAGAATATAGTACAGAATTACCAGCTCTACAATGCTAATTGATTTTTTTTCTTGCAAAGATTTAAGACACAGCAGCATGCCATATAACACTAAAATTTAAAAAGTTGCATGAGCTTCAAAGACACATTTCACATATAATGAGTGTTAATTTAATATTTTAGGGTTTTAAAAAATGCCTTCCCTCTGACCTAATGCTTCAGACTGGGGCCACCTCGCTTTGATTTCATATTGAAAATATTCAGACCATTGGCTGGGCAAGGTGGCTCATGACTGTAATCACAGCAGTTTGAGAGGCTGAGGTGGGTGGATTACCTGAGGTCAGGACTTGAAGACCATCCTGGCCAACATGGAGAAACCCCATCTCTACTAAAAATACAAAATTAGCCAGGCATGGTGGCACATACCTGTAATCCCAGGTAGTTGGAGGCTGAGGCAGGAGAATCGCTTGAACCCGGGAGGTGGAGCTTGCAGTGAGCCGAGATCGCGCCACCATACTCCAGCCTGGTCAACAACAGCGAAAGAAAAAAATTCAGACCCAAACACTAAAATTAAGAAATTATATAATGTATTAAAAGATGATAAGTTTAATGAAAAAAAATATTGTATGAATGGGGTTTCTACCTGTACATCAATAACACAGCATAATGAAGGAGTGGATTTTCCAAGTGCACAAGAGTGACTAAAACTCAAAGAGGGTGGGAGGGTGAGGTTGGGGTTGGGGTAGGTAAGGGAAATTAGAGATTTCTGCACACTGTATTTATTTATTTATTTTTTGAGACAGAGTCTTGCTCTGTCACCCAGGCTAGAGTGCAGTGGCGTGATCTTGGCTCACTGCAACCTCTGCCTCCCTGATTCAAGCAATTCTCTTGCCTCAACCTCCCAAGTAGCTGGGATTACAGGCACCCGCACTGCGTCCAGCTAATTTTTGTATTTTTAGTAGAGACGGGGTTTCATTCTCTTGGTCAGGCTGGTCTCAAACACCTGACCTTATGATCCACCCGCCTCGGCCTCCCAAAGTGCTGGGATTACTGGTGTGAGCCACCATGCCTGGCCTCTGTGCACTATTCTTGATGGGGCTCAGACTGAGATCAGGAAGAAAGGTGGAACTGATCATCATTTCTGTATTTCCTTCCCATATACTCTTGTGTGGGGGCCCCATCCACCTGAAGGAAGGGGTGCCTTTTGCTTATTAGCCTGGTGGGAGGCATCCTGTGGGATGCACCTGCTCCAGGCCCCTCACTGTCTGCCCCTGACATTTTTGATTCCACCACAATCTGGAGATAAATTGTTACTGTTTCCTACACACACTCTGTACTTAAGAGATGTGTGTACACTTGCAATCATTGTCCCCTCTAATGAAAGCACCCTTCATCCTTTCTCACTTGATGAAATCCTGTTGAACATTCTAGAAAGATCGCAAATGAGAAGCACATCCTGTCCCCTGTGTGGACACTGCCCACCCAGGCGGAAGTAGCACTCCTTCCACTGCCCTGATGTTACCATGGCAGCCCTTTTATAGTTCTTCCTGCTTCTGGACTCGATCCCTCATCACCTTGTAATCAATTCTGAATCCTAAAGAATGTAAGTAATATTATAAAACTCCCCCACTTAACATCCTACCCTGCTGGTGTCCACTCAAACACCTTCAGAAAAGCCAAACTCCTAGCCAGTCATGGTGGCTCATGCCAGTAATCCCAGAACTTTGGGAGGCCAAGGTGGGATGATCACCTGAGGTCAGTAGTTCGAGACCAGCCTGGCCAACATGATGAAACCCTTTCTCTACCAAAAAAAAAAAAAAAATACGAAAATTATCCAGGTGTGGTGGTGGGTGTCTTAATTCCAGGTACTTGGGAGGCTGAAGCAGAAGAATCTCTTGAACTCGGGAGGTGGAGGTTGAAGCAAGCTGAGATTGTGCCACCGCACTCCAGCCTGGGCAACAAGAATGAGATTCCAGCTCAAATTAAAAAAAAAAGAGAGCCCAAATTTGCTACCCCGGTCTACACAGCCCATGTGACATGGTTCTGCCTGATTTTGGGGCCTCTTTCCCTACTGTATTCCCTTTCCTCGCCCAGGCTCTGGTCCCACCAGCCTTCCACCTGAACCTGGAAGCAGATGAGCTTGTTCCCACTTAGGCCATGAGCTGTTTCCTCTGCCTGCAATGTTCTTCTCAAAGAAACTCACTTGCCAGACCTCTTCTCATTCCGATCTCAGCTCATTCCTCCAAACTGAAAGTGAAAGCAGCCACAGGGCTTTCTCTGTGCATTGCCCCATCTTGCCAGCTTCATTATTACCTGTTATTTTCTTCTTTATTTATCATATGTCCTCTTCTACCAGAATTACTAGTCGAGAGAGAGAGAGAGAGAGAGAGGGAGAAAGAGAGAGAGAGATATATAAATGCTGCCTCCTCTGTGGAATGCTGTGCCCCCAGAGCCTAAAGCTATGCAGAGTGCTCGGAAGACTTTCTGTAAATACTAGTTATATAGATGAAAGTTGAAAGAATTTAACAAAATGATCCTCCCTTTAGAGAAACAGATCTGGGACTGAAAGCCAATTCTGTCACTTACTAGCTATTTACCTTCCCTAAACCTCAGTTTTCTCATTTGTAAGATGGGAATAATAAATCCCACCATCTGGAGCTATTGTGAGAAATAAAATCAGATAATGCACATAGCACATTTAGCACAGCATGCTATGAGCAGCAAGCTCAGTAAATAGACCTGTGATTTTTATTATAATTATTCACTCCTTAATTTACATATGAGGTGCTGTGGGCATGGGGAGGAGGTGGAAAGAGTGGGTGTGAGGGCTCATGCCTAGGAATCAACATGGGAAACATGGCCTTCTCCCTGGCTGCAGGAGATACCACAAATCAGAGAATGTTTATTTAGAGAATCAGCTTGAAAGTTAGTAATTATCTGATTAATGGCCATCCCACAAAGGGCTTCTGTTCCAGGATGGTGGGTTTAAGTGTATCTGGACTCAAGGGGAAGATTCTAACCTGCTGCTATCTGAATGTTGAAATATTTGAAATGGGATGTGTGGAGTGGGGAGGTAATTATGTGTGTGGCAAACATATGGCAGAGGCTATATTTCTCCTGCTGAAAGAAACAAGTCCAAATATGTAACATACACACATTTTCCCTCCTATAAATACACAGATTGGAGGATGCTGTGGCAACATTTTGTTAAGTGCCAGAGTCCCAGAGAAATCACTGGAAGCATGTTATCGGAGGAACAGATGGTCGGCGTCCCTCCTGGTCTGAAGGTATTTCTGGCTGTCATGTGGATATTCTATAAATAAACCCCACCAAGAGGCAACGGAAGATAAGCCATCAGTTTCACTCTCCAACCTTACAAAAAAAAAAAAAGCACTAGAAAAAAAAATAAAGGCTGACTGGTTTTAAGATGATTCTAGCATTGAACATGAGGGTTAGAAGGGGTCTTGGAAAACCATGAAGACCATCTGCTTCTTCTAGGTAAAACCTCATTTGATTAGGTTCAGTTTGACTTTTAAAGACCTTCAGAGGCTGACACCCACATTTAATCATGACATCCGTGGCATTGTTTGAACACGTTGTGTGGAGTCTGCCCATCTGGATCCTAATTCCTTTAGCTGCTCCCTCCCATGCTCCCAACTCTGGACTTGTGCCTGTTCTGGGTTAGAAGTTCAGGTAGCCCAAAGTCAGTGTTTCTCTGACCTCAGGAGGAGACCCATGAAGAGGGATGATGTTAATTCAGTGCCAACTAACCCCCCAACCAATTTGCATGCAATATGCTTTTTGTCTTTTTCCTCACAACTGTACATGAGGGATGTTTTATTATTCTGATTTTATGGGGGAGAACTTGAAGTTCAAGATACTTGGCTATTTAATCAAGATCACACAGGTAGTCACTGGAAATAGGATGGGGGCTCTGTCTCAAGTTCTCTATCTCCTTATCTCACCATCAGAGCTGTGCAACATTCTTATTCTTTCTTTCTAATTTCTGATGCTTTATTGCTCCATAAGAGGCTTCTTCCTGAAATTGAAGGGACAACTATTTACTCTCTAAAGCACACCGTGAAACTCGCCTGTACATGAACAAGAAATAGTTGTAGAATGAGAATCTCTTATGTCTTTCCACTTATTCATTTACTTATTCATTTACTCATCCATGCATTTTAAAATTTTTTTCAACAGGACAATGAGAATGAAGGACCTATTGGATACTGCAGAGGTCAGAAACTTCTTGCCATTTGTCAAATATCCCTATTACTAACTGCTTCTACTCCTATTTACTTATTTCAGCTTTCTCAACCATAGTTTTCAGGTCTGTAAAAAAGGAGGAACATCATCTGCCCTAAAGGGTTGTTGTGTTGAAGACAAAATACTCTGTGAAGTGCTTAGCAAAATGCTGGCAATTCAATCAACGTCAATACTCCTTCCATTTGGGTACAGAATAAAGTAGAACATCTTCAATGTGGAAAAAAAAATGTTTATTTTTTCCAATATTCCTAGGACTGGATCTGGAGAAATTTTTTACAGTTTAAGCACTGTTGATCTCATTTATTGATGTATGCCCAGAACCTAGAACAGAAATAGAGTTTGTCCAAAGGAAATGCTTAATAGGTCATTGTTAAACACACATACTGAAAATGGAACCTAAAACCAAAAAAACTACTTTTGAAAAATATTCTGCTCATTTTACTTTTTATAAAATAGACTTTTCTTCACACCTGAGAAATAGCTACTTTCAAAGTGAAACTTTCATATTAGATTTTTATCATGTGATGGAAATAGTCTCAGAAATTTCTAAGGAAATCTAGGTATTTAAGTGCTAGAATTTTTATTTTTATTTTTAACATTCTTTGTTCTTTCATTCAAGGAATAATTAAGATCTCTGACTTGGAGAATCTTAATAAAATAATAGAATTTTATGTTTTTATTTAACTTTAGAAATAGTTACTTAAGATTATTTTGCAACTTGAGTTTTGGGAAATAAAACGACTTCATGTAAATGAGAGTACATTGGGGACTTTTAAATGTCTTTGAAGTTTATTACATTACTGTGTTACTTACAGCTCTGATTTGCCTTATTTAGAATTTTCATGAATAGAAAAAATGAAATATTGAACAATTATGCTAGAATTTGATAAGCAGAGACAGCTTGTTAGGAATGCTTTTGGTTACCAACTTCGTTTTTGAAAATATATTTCTGAAATATTAGCTATATCTTTTTAATTTATTTTGTGTATATTTCTTTAGCTCTGCCATTCAGGTTCCTACAGTAACATGAACTCAAGGAGGAGAGAAATAATAGAATCCCACCAGAGAGAAAGGTGTCACAATCCTAGTGGATGAAGCCCCTGTACAGATGGCAGTAATCCTGGCCCTGCCATGGAGTTGCTGGACAACTTGAGCCAAGACATTTGAGCCCTCTGAGTCTTGGTTTCTTCATTTGTAAACTGTTTAAGCTGGATGAGTAATTCCTAAATTTTTCTTTAACACACTTAAAACATGCCCTTATTTTTCCTAATGCTAAATACATATTCCTAGTAGAAAAATAAAAAGTTGCAGAAATTAAAAAAAAAATTGAAACCTTTCTAAAATCATCACCTTGCTATAAATAAATACATGCACACATGTATGAGTGTGTGGTGTGTGTACACATACACACATGCACATCTCTCCCCCCAAAGCAAGTGTGATTTCTTATAAATGTCGTTCTATAATCCTTGGGACCTCTTAGACTAATCACCACAAGCATCTCAATCCAGTCCTTAAAACCACTTGCTACCTTTGCCATTCTATTGCTTTTCAACATTTTTTTTTTTTTTTTTTTGAGACGGAGTTTCACTCATGTTACCCAGGCTGAAGTGCAATGGCGCGATCTCGGCTCACCGCAACCTCCGCCTCCTGGGTTCAGGCAATTCTCCTGCCTCAGCCTCTTGAGTAGCTGGGATTACAGGCACACGCCACCATGCCCAGCTAATTTTTTGTAGTTTTTAGTAGAGACGGGGTTTCACCATGTTGACCAGGATGGTCTGGATCTCTTGACCTCGTGATCCACCCGCCTCGGCCTCCCAAAGTGCTGGGATTACAGGCTTGAGCCACTGTGCCCGGCCTGCTTTTCAACTTTAAAAAAATGTATAAATTTCCAGAAAGTTGCAAAGATAATGCCGGATACCATGATCCGTCCCCCAGCTCTCTAATTGCAAGAAATCTGGTTCTCATCACATACATTTAATTACTAAAATCGATAATCCTTACAGTAGTACTAAACTCAGTTTCTGAATTGTTAACCCACATCCAAATGAAAAACAAATGAACTAACTACATTACAGCATTTGTATACAGTTTTTATTGTCTTTCTGTTTGTAAAGCATTTTGTCCAGAAAAAATAAAATTTTCAAAGTTTCTTGGGTTATTTTCATCCCCACCCATTTCAGTGTGATTTTGTTATTACTTTCCATGCAACTATATTCATTTAGTACCGTGTCTATGGCACTTTGGATTCCCCTGAATTCTGGATGATTTTAGTTATTGAATTTGGGGGTTTTCTATATAATCCCATGATTCTAAGAGTTAGAGATACTCAAAAAGTTCTGCTTGAAGAAGTATCTCTCTTTATCCTCAATACATGCTTCTATTATTCTCTGCTGCTTTTCAGCCTCTTCTCTCCCATACCCTGCATATAACTCATCTTAGTTTTTGGCTTATCCTACCTGTATATCTTCTGCACAAAATATGTGTATATGTATTTTCTTATATCTCTTCCTTTTGAACATAAAGGATAGCTTACTACAGATAGACCTTTATAATTTCCTTTTCCCACTTAACAGCTAATGTGAACATCACTGTATATTAGTTAATAAAGATCTTTCTTTATGTCTTGTTATAGCTACAAATTACTGTACTGTGTGGACATGCCTTTTTTTTCAACAACTCTTCCAGATATGGGTACTGAGGTAGTTCCTGATATCTTGTAATAACAAAAAAATCCTCAATGCATATCCTTTTGCATATATGCATTTTCATACTGTAGGTTCCTAGAACTGTGGGGTTAAAAGATAAGTGCATTGGTAGTTATTTTTTAGCCAACCAGAAAGGTTGTGTTGCTTTTCATGCTTACCAGCAATGTTTGAAGAAAACATGTTTCCTTGTAGCTTTGCTAACCAGAGGTGTTGTCCTGCATTTAATAAATATATATACTTTAATTTTTAGAGAAGTTTTAGGTTCACAGCAAAATAAAATGAAAAATACAGAGTTCCCTTATTTCCTCTGGCCCCAGCAAGCACAGCCTTCACCACTACCAACATCACAAACTAGAGTGGTGTATTCATTACAATCAATGAGCCTACGTTGGCATGTTATTACTACTCCAACCCACAGTTTCCACCTTAGTGTTGTACATTGCTTGCGTTTTAACAAATGTATAATGACATGTATCTACCATTATTGTATCATGCAGAATAGGTCACTGCCTTAAAATCCTCTGTGTTCTGTCTATTCATCTCTCCCTCCCCACTAACTCCTGGCAACCACTGGTCTTTTTACAATCTCCATAGTTTTGCCTTTTCTAAAATGTCATATATTTGGAATCATACAGTATATATCCTTTGCTGAATAGCTTATTTCAGTTCATAATATGCATTTAGGTTTCCTCTATGACTTTTCATGCCTTGATAGCTCATTTATTTTTCATGATGAATCACATTCTATTGTCTGGATGCACCAGAATCTACTGGTGGTGCATTTACCCACTCACCTACTGAAGGACATTTTGGTTGCTTCCAACTTCTGGCACTTAATGAATAACCTGCTATAAAAATCTTTGTGCAGTTTTTCGTGTGGATGTAAGTTTTAATCTCCTTTGACTAGATATCGAGAAGTGTGATTTATAGATTGTATGGTAAGAGGATATTTAGTTTCGTAAGAAACTGCCAAATTGTCTTTCAAAGTGGCTATGCCATTTTGCATTCCCATCAGCAAGGAATGAGAGTTTCTTTTACTCCAAATTCTCACTGATATTTGGTGATGTCAGTGTTTCCGTTTTCAGCCATTTTAATAGGCGTATAGTGGTATCTTGCTTGGTTTTAATTTACAATCCCCTAATGACATATAATGTGGAGTGTTTTTTCATATGCTTATTTATAATCTACCTTTTTTTGGTGAGGTATCTGTTAAGGTCTTTGGTTCGTTTTTAAAATCAGCATGTTTACTTGCTGATCATTGAGTTTTAAAAGTTCTTTGTGTATTTTGATGAACAGTTTCTTTTATCCCATACACCTTTTGCAAATGTTTCTCCAAGTTTGTGGCTTGCTTTCTTATTCTCTTGTTAGTGTCTTTTGGATATTAGAAGATTTTAATTGTAATGAAGACCAGGTTATCAATTTTTCTTTCCTGGATTGTGGCTTTGGTGTTTTATCTAAAAAAGCATCAACATACTCAAGTTTGTGTAGATTTTCTCCTGTCTTCTAGGAGTTTCACAGTTGTGCATTACGCATTTAGATCTATAATCTATTTTGAGTAGATTTTTGTGAAAGGTGCAACGCCTGTGTCTAGATTCACATTTTTTTTCTGTGGATGTCCGGCTGTTCTAGCAGCATTTGTTGTCCTACATTTCAGTTTTTGTCAGTCTGAAAGGAGAGAGATTGTAACTCAGTGTCGTTATAACTTGTATTTCTTTAATTATGAGTCATCTTGAGATTTTTAGCCTGTTTGAAGTCCATTTTTATATTTTTTGTTAATTTTGATCATTTGTCCCTCAATTTTTAAGAATTCTTTATGCCTCAAGAATCTTTAACCTTGTTTATGGTAGGTATTACAAATATTTTCTCATTTTTTAGTTGCATATTAATTTTGTGTATGGTGATTCATGCCATACATTTAAATATTTTTTCCACAGTCAAATTTATCAGTGTTTTCATTTTTTATTGCCTTCGGATTTTATGTCATGATTATTCTCTCCCTGTCTTGAATTTAAAGAGAAATTCACCCATGTAATATTTGTACAGTTCCATTTTTTTATATTTAGATCCCTAATCAATTTGGAGTTTATCCTTGTGTAGGATATGAGATATTACTTTAATTTAATTTTTTCCCAAATGATTACCCAATTCTTCTAGCACCATATATTTTAAAGTCCATCTTTGCCTGGGGTTTGTTTTGATTGCTGTGTCACCTGTGATCAAGCAGATTCTGTGATTTCTGCTTTCTGTTCAGGATATTTATTATGAGTAGAAGTGAGATATTAGACTTTCCTCTTTTATTTTTACTAAAAAAATGCTGTTTAAGTACGAAGCTTTTTCAACTTAATCGTCAATGAACTCTTGCTTCTTAACATGCCACATAAAATAGCAGCTTACCTATTGGACTTGTCAACAGGAACTGCTGTAGGATATTGTGGCTCTTTCACCTTGGTATTCTGTAACTGCAAGTTGGGGTGATGCTGATGGGTGACTTAAATATCCTTTTGCATGAAGTCCTTTACTGTTTTATAGTAGAGACTGAGATTCCCATATTAGGAAGCCAAGTCTCTTCCTGTAGAACAGCATTTACCAAACAGTAGCCTATCGAGTGTAAGCTATGGGAGATAGAAATATTGTCTGCCTTGATAACTAGTATATCTTCAGGATATAGTACAGTGCTTTGAACATAGTGGACTGCAAGTTAAATTTTAGTTTAATGACTATACAAATGAAAGAATAAATGAATGAATGGCGTATTACTGTCAAATTTCAAGCCCAGTATTGAACAGCTATAACAGGTTGCTAGTCATTAATGATCTATTTATCAACCACATTTAAATAAGAAAAATGGTGCTTATGAGTATGTGTTCTCACTATGGGTCAGCTATCTGTAGGTGTCCTACTATGGGTCAAGTATTGTACAAGGGCACTTCTATTTACTCACTGATTCTTATCATAACTCTGTGAAGTTGATATTATTGACCTGCTTAATAATGATTCATTAATTTGTGCAAGATGACACAGCTACAAAGGGAAGCTGGATCTTTGGATTTCATGTCCACTAATCTTTCTTAACATCTTGTTGAGATGTATTTAGATTTTATTATACCAAAAATGCAGATTCTACAAGAGTATAATGATGGTTACCGCTGTTCGTAACTCAACCCTTGCAAAGGCTGATGTGCAATAATTTACTGATATTTACAAACTATGTTTCGAGAAGGTGTCAGAACTTCACTGCTTCTTACAGTATTATTAACATACCCTGATCTGTAGCAGGTAACAAATAATTCAGACTGAATTTGGCAAGAGCAAATGTTTGTCCTTTCCCACTTTATGTTGACTTGGGAGGAGATTATTTTTCCTCTGCAATTGTTTACTGAACAAAAATGCATTTATATTGTTTTCTAAGCCAGTTTGTATGGCTGGGCTTATTTTCCTCAGTGCTTTAATGAATAAATTGTGCAAAATCTACTTGATCTCATAACAGGAGATCTTATTCAGGAAACTTTCAGTTAGACTCATGCAATAAAACACACCTTTCCATGTCCAGGTCAGATTTAAAAATCAATTCTTCCCTGCTTCCAACAAAGTTATTTTATCGTGGAAGACAAACCACTAGGTACAACTTGGAAAATGAAAATCTTTATGTAGAACCACTCTTGGTTTTCTGACTGGTCAATAGTTATGTTTAATATATGTAAAGATAGAGCAAAGACAGTTGCAAATAAAGGTGACATTTTCTTAGTTAGGGATTACTGAGATGCTCCTAAAACGAACATGATACAAATACTAAGTATCTGTCAAGAATATCTTATTGACAGTAAAATGTGGGCCTAGATTTGGCAGTGGCTGTGATAAAGGGAAAGGGAAACTGAAAGTGAGTTGGACATTCTTGGTTCAATTTTCAGTTTAATGGCTTGTTCTTTATGGGATTTTAACTAAGTGTCTTACCCTCTCTGTATTTGTAAAATGTGGACATGTAAATGGAATTTGCACATAAAACCTTTCTATGTGATCTAAAGCAATATGCAAATGTAACATTTTTTATTCTTATCACTTTTCTTCCCATGAAAGATAATCACACTTATCTGCACAGCAGCTTACTTGAGATATGAACAGAGTGAACCATCTAGGTATGTCCATCTTTCATGGAAGCAACTGCAGTTGGAAAACGAGGGAGATCAGGTGTCTCTGGTCAATCTTTCAATGATTTTTTAATGCACGTGACTGTGTGCCAGGTCCTTTTCTGGGTGCTAGGAAGAGGTTGAAAAAGATTGTGCCACTACTTACCACAACTGAAGTGCTATATAAGGTTTTGGGACTATTGAAAAAAAACAAGTTCTAATTTATTGACTCAAGGTGCTCATAGCATACTGGAAAAGAATGGCTGATGTACAACCAAATAGTTGTGACTGATTTGAACAAATTTATAGGAAAAATGTCCAGAACAAAGGACATTATATTTCTCTTGTTCTTCAGATTCTTGGCCAAAGTCTCATTTGCTTCAATTTGCCGTAAAATCAAATATTCTCTAGAGTCCTTCTTTTTTTATCTCCACCAAACTTGTCAAGAATTCTGGGTTTGATTGTATTTCCATAAAACAGAAAGAGAGAAAAAGAAAATTCTAAGGCCCCATGGGGTTGCCAGCATAGGGCTATAGTTCATCATTTAGCAGTCTTTGGTATTATTTTCACTAACCTTTGTGTCCTTGACATATAGCCTGGAACATTTCACCATTTCATAGTTTCAGCTCTCTGTATTACATACAAATGCATGTCACAGTTATGGCACAGATGCCTCGTGAGAGTCACCGGTGAAATGATATTTCCAGTCCTTTTCCCATGAATATCTAGACCTGCATTGCTCAACATGGTGGCCACATAAGGACTAAAATATTTACAATATGGCTAATTCAAATTGAGATGTACTGTAAATATAACATACTCTGGATTTGAGAGACTTAATACACAAAGAATAATATAAAATGGTTCATCAATAGTTTTTTATATTAGTTATTTGTTGAGATGATAATATTTTGAATATACTAAGTGAAATAAAATGTTAAAATTAATTTCAGTTTTTGATTTTGACTTTTTAAAATGCAATTACTACTAAATTCAAGATTGCACAGGTGACTTGCATAATATTTCTATTGGATGTTGCTATTTTAGTCTTTGATGTTTTCAGATTACTTGCATAGACTACTTCTTTCCCCATGATAATTTCCCCTCTGGTGAATTTGTTGTTCTTTATTGCCAGCATCCTTCAGTTCGACCATCCTAATTCATCAGATGCATTCAAATATTGACTCCTAAAAGCAAAAGGGGTCAGAATCTAGGCTCTTTTTATCTCAGGAGGTTTCTTGGCTCCTATGCAAATTTACTGACCCTCGCCTTAGCAACCGACTATGCATATCAATGGGAACTGGGAGTTCCGTTTCTTGTTCATTATATGTGCTTCCCCCATCTTCCACTTAAGAAATTTGAATCTGTTCTAGTGATTTTTCTCAGAAAAGAGACAATGCACTGTCCCCGCCCAGAAAAAGATAATGCTCAAAGCTACATAATTTATCATGCAGCATGGCAAGCCACTAGATGTTTCACTTTTACCACATGTAAAATGGGCAAAGAGCTCCATGGCCATTGGCCTAAGTCTAGAAGGTGGCTAAAATTGGAACCAACAATAACAACAAAAAATAATGAGGAGGGGATGAAATAGTTAAGAGTGTTTAAATGGTACCCTCAGCTCATCTCAGAAAGAGGAACAGAAAGACTCAGCTCATGGGGATCAAATCAGCTAAAGATGTGGCATTCCCAGATTCATGTGAAAACTTAAGGCATAACCTGTGCATAACAGAGTTGAAGAGCTGACACCATGTTTACTAATTCATCAGACAGCAGAAGTGCCCTTGTGAGTCTATGCCAGAGCGCCATTCCCCAGGAAAGCATTCTCCCTGGGATAAAGTCCTTAAATTTTTAGGCCTTAATATGTATTACAGCAAACACCTCAGCACGTCTTTCTCAGCAAGGATCTCAAAGGAGCATTGGGATAGCCTTATTAATAGATCTCTTACTATAGCTCAGAAAATTTAGAGAGGCATTCAGAATCTTCCTAGAACATGAAATGTTGAAATCTGGATTCTTTTTTACCATGATTGCAAAATGTAAGCCACTACTCGGGCTCACTTGGTTGAATCAGATTTCTTCTACTTTGCCATTTTGATGACATCACTCCCAGGAAAGCTTTTGAAGTAACAACTCTGAAAATGCCGGCAGCTTTTGATTTATTGAGTGACACTGCCTACAGTGGCCCTACGTACTAGCTACAAATTGTTAAGATGTTAAAAGAAGCCCTAATTTTTCAAATGAGAATGGGAAGGAGGAAGAGAACTTGACTTTATTATACTGATTGGCTGTCATATCCCAGGAAACACAGAATTTGGGGTGTGCCTACAATGTGTATTCAAGGTTGGAGATGGGTAGCGATGGTATGGTTTGAAGTCCTGGGCTGAGACAACCAAAGAACTAATGATGAAGAAAAGGCTATTCTGCTCAGAATAATCTCTTTCCCACTTAGGCCTCTTATAAAGGGGATCATCAGAGCAAATCTGTGACGAACAATCCTAAACTTGAAGTGAAAACAGATGTTCACATATGTGTATGAAAACATTTAGCTAAAATAAGAACAAATGTCTTATTTTTAGTAGCTAAAAATAAACTAAATACTCACTAACAGTTGATGGGCACAAAAGGGTGGCATATTGATTCAGTAAAATATTGCTTAGCAATGAAAAGTAACATATTACTCATAAGAGTAATTAAATGGACAAATCTCAAAAATCTTATGTTTAGTCAAAAGAAGCCAGAACAAATAATTATATATTGTATGATTCTATTTATATAAAGTTCCAGAATAGGAAAAAAAATTCTGATTGACAGATTATCATTGTTATTGTTTATTAAACAATTATGATGACAGATATTAGAGCTGTCATTGCCTCTAGGAGATGAGAATTGACCAGAATGAGGTACGAGAAGGGAACTCTATGGGATGATGAAAATATTTTGTTACTTGAGGGCCTGGGTGCACAAATGTGTTATACATTTGTTAAAGCTCACAAAAATATACAGAAATTCTGCTTTTTATTATATGTAAATTGTGTCCTTAGCGATAAAAATGGTAAAATAAAAATGCTTCATACCATTTCCCAAGTTTAAATGGCATTTCCTTTTATAACAGACGTCAAGAGTCTATAGATTCACTCTGATGTCACGAGCTTATCAGTCTTATCAGTCTTACTGCTTTCTCTTTTCCATGAATTTTTTTTGAAATTGTCTTTCAGTATTTTCCTAAGAAATGGGGAGAAATTGAAAAGTAACTGAACAGAAATGGGCTTTTCTGACCAGAGAAAATGTCTGTCCAAGCACTGGCCTTCAAGAGAAGAGAGAACAATTCCCTCTTCATCAGATACCTAATTTCAGATTCTGTTTTAATGATAATTGGTGCATAATGGTTTCCTTAACAACAAGGAACTAACATCTGAAACAGAATCTAGAGTTCAAAAAAAAAAAAACAAAAAACACCACCTCATATTATTCTAGTTACAGTTTTAAAGGGGCTGACATCTGAAAAATAGCATCTTCTTTTAAAACAGCAATTAAGTTAAAGATAACATAGCTTTAAAATAGAGAGATAAACTGGTTTTACTACATACTTTGACCGTTTTCTTCATAATTGGTCAGCAGTTAGATCTAGCCTTTCGTTCCTGTCTGCTAATTCATCACATTCACACGAAGAACATGATGACTAAATAAATCTGAAAATTGGTACTCAAACGCAGATTATTTGCCACATACTTTATATTTAAAATCCTGAGAAGGTAAGCAATCTTGTCTCAGTTGATGTAAAAGTGGGAAGGAGGAAGAAAACTTGACTTTATTATGCTGAAGTTAAAACACACACATTGACTATGAAATCCTACTAATGCTCATTGATAATAATATTGATGCTCCAATTTCCTGACTTCTTGATGGCTCGTTTAGCTAGTTCTCTCTGACCTGTAGTAGAAAGTAGGTGATGATACTGATGGTAGTGGTGATGGTGGCGAAAAAGCTTATGAAAATATTGGCTATCAAGGAGACTGTGGGCAGTGAATTTATCTACTACAGAAATTTTACACTAAAAATTTCATATTGTGACTTGACTTCACTCCATTCTTACGCTCATATTATCCTGTAACATCGAGGTTATGTTCTCTGCCTAACTTACAAGCTCATTCAGTATTGTCTTCCACAACTTGTAGACACACTCCTTTCCCATTGGCTAAACTTTATTTCTTCCTATCACATGATAAATATATGATTATTCTGATTATAATATGAACAGTCTAGCTGGCATGAAAAGTAACTCTCTAATTTCAAAAGAACCATTTATTATCTTTACATGCATTTTATTTTTTAGCATTTATTGAGTGTTGATGTGGCATAAGGCACTATGGTTGACAGATGTAAAAGCATATGCCCGTTAAATAATTACTGATACATTAATATATTTATTGATATACATAGAGATAAAGATGATAAAGCTATAAAAAAACTATGAAATCATGAGCAAATGAATTTGCTAAATGGCTGTATTATTGGACATTGGTTTTCAAAAGTTCAAATGACTGCAGTGAAAGTTTTTATTTTAAGAGCAATCATTGAAAGAATCAACTGACCTTGCTCTTCTCTGTCTCAAGTCAGAAAATAAACATTGAAAATGTATCTTAGTGGTTTGCAAGTGATTCAGAGCAGGATGCTTAGCTATTAGAAAGTATCGATTGGGCTTGAGGAAATGAGTTGGCTGCAGCACGAGATATAAGCCAATGCCCAGGATTGTGAGGTCAAGGCAGGATGCCAAGATGGACTACATTTCCTGGCAGGAATTCAAGCTCATTGCCAAAGGTCTGCTATTATTCTGAATCCTGGTTTTCCAACTTTTTCAAAACTCTTACCTTGATATTCAGTATTTTTCATTCAACCTTTCTGTTTTTCAAGATGCATGATATTGGTATGACACTGGTATAAAAGTAAATGTAATTTAAAAGGCCACATTTTTTAGGTTAAAATTCATTCACTGCTTTAAGGCTATTTCTTTTTAGGGGGACAATCAACACTGTCCAGTAACTTTATTTTCAGACATATCTTTCACCCTGGAAAATAAGCAAGCTTACCAAGAATGTTACTGAGAAAAAAAATATTAATGGTTCAAGAATATTAAACCCATTAGCCACTGCTGACCAGACTGCTTCAGATAAGGTGTATTGGGAAGGGTCATGGCTGGACGGGAAACCAGCAGACATCAGTTCTATTCTGGGCTTGACTTCCACGTGACCTTGAGTAATTCACTCAATTTTTCTGTGGTTCAGTTTTCTCAGGTTTCAAAAAAATTGGAATGATAATACCAGGATGTTGTAGGGAGTGATCAGATTAGCAAGAAGCTTTGGACTCTTGAGACACAGCTAATGTAGAAATAGATGATATCCAAGTCTTTCCTCACAGCAATACATCTTGTATTCTATGTACTGTATTCTCCTTTTTTCTTCCCTCATTGCTTTAAAGTGCCATGAATTATTCCTTTCAGACACTGCATTGTTGTATCTGAATTGTTGCTCGGTTACAAATGATGAGATAAATGTATACTCTACTAAAATCAGTTCATTTCAATTCAGTACAACAAACATTGATGGAGTACTTATAGAAAGTAGGTTATTTGATGATAATCCATAATCCCCTAATATTAAAATAATCTTTTAGCTTCTATCTTTTTTTTTTTCCAACTAAAAATTCTAAGGTTGGTTTACTAACAACATCTCATATTTGCTAAGTGCTTACTGGCTGCTAGGCATTTTTGCTAATCACTTTGCTTGCCTTAGCTCATTTAGTTTTCAGAACCCCAAGAGGAGTGTTTTATTAGTATTCTCATTTTGCAGACCAGAATACTGAATGAGATTCAGCAAAGACTCAGTCACTCAAGCAGTTAGGAGCATAACTGTTTTTCAGCCTTTTAGCTCTTTGATTCTACTCACTAACTTACATTTTACCTAAATTAGTAATTGCCAAATGTGAATAAGCTTGTGACACATTTGACATACTTGTTAAGGATGCAGATTCCTGCCTTGCATGCACACACACAGTCCTAATCCTATGGCTTATTTTTTGCATATTATAAACATCTCCAAGGATTGAATTGCTCATCTGCTGTGAACTCAGTGAGGGCAGAGGGTCCGAACCAAGACTTTGTGGAAATCTAATGGGGTACCTCCTGTCTCAAGGTTGAGATAATTAGATGAGTACAGCAAACCTTATGGCGCTGAAGTACTGAGTGGTTAAACAAGTGCGACTAAAGAAATTGACAAAATGCAATTGTGCTTCTATATCTCAAGAACAAGTGTTTCCTTAAGTACCCTTTACAACCCAACTCTTACGTGCATTAGCCAGTGAACTGCTATGAGAAACTGCAATAAGAGAGTCATTGTAAGTTAGGGTTTATCAACCTTAGCCCATTGGCATTTTATGCCAGGGAAGCCTTTTTTTGTGCAGCTCTTCTGTGTACAGAACACCATTGTATGATGTTTAGCAGCATCCATCACTGCTAACTATTAGAAGCTTGCAGCACATCCTCCCTAGTTGTGAAATATATATATATATATATATACACATATATGACTTTGTCAAATGTCCCTTCAGGGACAAATATCCTTCTTTGAGAACAGCTGCCATATGCTATACTGGGAAACTGAGGATGTTGGAGAGGTCGTCAGTGGAAATTGCTGTTCCACATAATATCTCTTACTTTAAAAGGATCTGTAAAGAATACAGAATGCCATATTTGCAAATACAAACATGGGTTTTAGTAAAAGTAGTTGCCATTTGCCATGTGGATTCAACGGCAGATCCTCATCTCAGACTCCTTGAAAAGCTTTACATTTAGGGTCTTGGGGTAGGAAAAAACCCAATCAAGAAGGGTGAGAAGACCAGTCAGAAATGTAGGCTGAGACACAGCTTATAATAGCTGTGCTGTTAACTGAGGAATTTTAGGGACATAACTTCCAAAAGAGAGAAAGAAGAGACAATGGATCGGCCATGGCCCCAGGGAAAAGCAGCCATTATTGACTAGGATTAGAGGCTCAAACTGAGGAGGTGGCAGGTTGACCTCTGGGAGTAAGGAGGATGGAACGCGAGTCAGTGGAGCAGGAGAGAAAACCACTTTGGGGAAGCTTTGCTTAGAAAGGAATGAAAGTTAGGCCCTGATGAGTAAAGCAGAAGAAAAGGAAAATTTATATAATGTATTCACAGAATAATTCCAGAAGCTGACAGGCCAGACTGTAGTACAATAAAGGTGCAAAAATTTATGTGGCTAAAGGCATTTAGCTACTTTGAAGTTTATACATTACACAAAGCAAAGAGAGGAGGTAATTGGCCAGAACTCTAGTTTTGGTTGTTTTAAAGCATGGAAGCAGAAACAGTCATAGGATGTGTCTTCCTTTCTTGCTGGCACTTCTTTGAGAAATCACAAAGAAGAAGAGGCCTAAGGCTTTGGAGAGCCAGATGGTTCTTTAAACATGGACTTTCCTCAGGCCTTTAGCTGGGGAAGGCATGTGGTAGTAAAAATTTAATAACTGACCTTCTGTGAGGTTTACTGATTTCTATGGTATAAATATTCTCACGTGGCTCATTTCCAGCTAACAACAAGACGTCACTGAACAAGAAATTGGCAAGAGCTGCATTCAGTTGGTCTTGCTTGCCTGAGTGAGCTGGTTTCAGCACAGCAGTGTAGTCTTGGTCTCCTCTGTCATTTTTTTCTGAATGCCATTTTTCTAGTATGTAGGCTTTGACTAAGCATTTGGGAATAACTGAAACATTCAAATTAAAGGCATTTCAAGTACCCACTGGTCTCAAGGTGGTAGTTTCTACATCTGTGACTTGCCATCCATACCACTCCTTTGGATGAACACGGCTTTCTAGCAGTAGAAAGCCTGCTTGAAGCTTCTGGGACAAATGTGGTCCACCAAAAATTTTTAGAGCAACAAAAAATAAGCTAGTAGAGAAAAAGTGGCTGAAATACATGGGTTATGCAAGTAGAATTAAAATTCGTAAGTTTCGCTATTTGGTGATTTGGAGAAGACTTTGCTTTTATACATGTGGACAGAGTAGAAGCTGTCGTTATCTGTATAATCAGGGTGTCAGAAGTAGAGTGCCATAGGTAGAGGCACTTCCTTCCTGGTTCGTCATCTGCATTTCGTGACAAAGGCCCAAGAGAAAGTACCTCTATTCCTTGAGAAAGGAGCAGGGAATGGGCAAGGACAGGAGTCCTGGCTGAATTCACTGTATCTAAAAGTCTTTCATTCTGCTGAATTTACATCATGAGACTGAGGCCTTGTTAAAGCTTCCTAACAGAAGAAAAACGGTCTTGGATAAAACCTTCATGTGCCTTTGTCTTTTGTTTCTTGTTCATTACTAGGATGTCTGCAGTAAAACTTCATACACCAGCGTTATTAATTAAAGAATCCAAGTGGCCATACACATCATATAGTCTGATTGTCAACTTCTGAAAACTTTCTGGGGATATTTCAAAAATAATACATTTCAATTTCCTACTTGTTTCAGGGTAGTAGTTTCCATCTTTGTGTCTTTCCATATACAGGGCCCCTTAGAATGTACAGGAATGGTACACTCCAGCAGTAGAAAGCAACTTAAAACTCCTGGGCCACATGTAGTCTATCAAACATTTTTAGAACAAAAAAATAATAATGAACTAATGTGAATTAGTTTATTCCTATGCTATCAAAATATATTTAAAAATTGACAGGCAATAATGAAGAGGCAAAAACCTATAACATGATAGACAACAACACAATTTTGTCTTTTTCATTCTAGTGTGTTTCCTATATTTTTAATACTATATCATTTCATCCCCCAAGTGTTTAGAACAATGAAATGTGTTTCCAGTTTATAACCTCTTTATGAAAAACAGCATTAAGAATAGATGCCAATGAGAAAAATAAACTATAAATATAGCCTCTCTTTTTACCTCTCTGCATCCAACTCCATAAATCAAAGACTTGAGTACAGTCTGGTACAAGAAGGGAGAGTATTTAATTCCTTAATTTGAACTCAAGTAAAGGTGCGTGGGCTGGAGAGCTCTTTGGAAAGTAGGAACAGACCTTTTTGTTTGTTTAATAACTGGATGATGTGGAGTTACCTCATTAGGCCCATGCAGTTTTAATGATGCTTTACACAGAGTACATTGGTAGGTCCCTGCAGAGGGCAAAAAATGATTTTCCTTGAAGATTTCTAAGACATTTGTAACCTCTTCTCCATAATTACCCCATTTGGTTTTGTCTGTCTTAATAGCTCCGGCACTTTCCTAAACATCTCCATTTTTATCCTGTTATCATTTCTCTTGCACAGCGCTCAGTGATTTTTTTGTTGCTGTTTTTGGAGATTCTATTGCCAGTTTTCACTGGCTCTCACTCATCCACTCACCCAGAACTGGGGGTCATGAGACTTTTATCTTTTACCACTTATAGCATCTACCTCAGTTGCTAAGAATGGCACTGATCTCTAGCCTTTTCAGGATTTGACAAAATCCCAAACGTCTGCTAAGTTGTTCATCATCTCCTTGGGGAGGAAACAGGAGATAATTTTATTAGGTAGGGTGATGCAAGGGGAACCCACACATTAGGAACAATATTGAGTAGCAAGGTTGAAAGTAAAGGTCAATCAGCAGTTACCGTAAAGATTTCCAAACATTGTGCTTTGCTACCCCCACTCCTTTTGTTTATCTGAAAATATCCATTCTCTGTTTAGACAGTGTAATTCACTGGGATGAAGCTCAACACAGGGAACCCTGCATGCCCTGTTCTCATAGAAAGGTAATTTTAAAATTATCTTCGTAGTTGTGGTTTAGCAGGACAAAACTGGAACCATTTCCCATGTGTCATCTATGTCACCTTGGTTCTCCCCTCACCTGTTGCTGTCAGAAAATGGGTCAGGTATTTACGACTCGACATAACATCCCTGGTGCCAGGATGATCCAGGCGGCCTAGGGCAGAAGGAGGGAGGTTTCCAAAAACTGTGGCATTCAAAAGCTCAAACAAAAAGGCAACATCACTAGATTGGTCCCTTGGGAGCATAATCCTCTAAATTTGAGGTTCAGGTCACTTTTCTTGGCATGATCTTCTGGTCTTGTGTGCTAGTGGCAAGCAAGTGGGTTGTTAGTATACTAGGACTGAAGTGGGCAAAAATAAAATTTAATTATAAAAGATATTCCAATTGTCAATGGCACTTATACATTTTCATGAAATAAAACAACTTTCTCTTTTGAACTGAGGTAGAGGTATTTCAGCATCCACTGTCACGGTCCATCCATGCATAAAGATTTTAATTTTTTGTCATATTCCACAAGACACTCACTGTCTTATCATTGGCAAATTCAGAGAGCCTCTACTAAAAGCTGTGTGTACCAGGGAGGCAGGGTAAGGGTGAAGGTGCTGGGGGAGTCTGGTAAGAGTTGTGATGTTATTATGAAACCTCAACTGAGCCTCAGAGTGGCTTTCCCGACGTTCACAATTTGGTCAAGGATAAAGATAGAATTTGAATCCAATTATTTTGATAGCAGGCCTCCTAACTTTGAATCCAATTTTCTGTCCTCTATAGAACTGTTGCTGCCTGCATACAGAGTGTTCAATAAGGTTTGCTGAACTGGATTGAATAAAACTGCAGGCCAAAGGGAGTTTTATACCTGCCTTTCCAATGAAGGCAATTTCCTATTGACCAGATTCTCAGCTTTCTGTTCTGCCTCTGAGTTCATTTGATAAGAGACTTGATTTTGGCTTGTTTTAGTAGATAAGTTGAGTTAATATTTGTTTTAGGAAAGTGGGATTAGTGAAGATAGGTAGGGAATGAATTATACATTCTCTGACCAACTGAAGGTCGTTAGGAAAACACGCGACTGCCAGAGATTTCCTGGTAAAGCTTGCACAGTGAAGGCTGGAGGTGATTTCCAAAGCTTGTGGTTTCTATTTATTGGAGTCACTTTGGAAATGGTGACCTAGGACAAGTAGGCTGTTAATTCAAATAAAAGGGAGCTTTTTGGAAGAGAGAGACCAATCTTTATGTAAATATGGAGAATGAGAACACAGCTACCAAGACTGGCAGACGGTGCAGGATGTAGGGATGGGAGAATCGCAGGATTTGAGTGTTTTGCTGAGTCCATATGAGTCGGAAGCCAAAAGAGGGGCATGAGGTGAGAGAACAACTCAACTAGCAAAAGAGACCCAGCAAGGGCAGCCGTTCTAATGAAGAGTCCAAGAAGCGAACACAATTCAGGTAGCATTTAGACTAACATTAGCACTAAAAGACTAAACTTTTTTTTTTTTTTTTTTTTTTAGAAGCAAAAATCATTGTGTAGACAGAAACTAGAGGTTTTTAATAGGCAATAATAATAGCTAGTACATCATTCTTTATCTTCACATCTCATGTGCCGGGCACCGTGGTATGCACTTTGCGTGAATCTGCATGTTAAGTCCTCACAGTAGCCCTGTATGCTAGACACAATCAGAAAATTTACAGATGGGAAAAACATTCTAGAAATTTTATTTCTTTGCTCACATTAATAAGGCCAAAGTGGAGAACCAGGTGCAAACGGAGGCCCCATTGATGTCAATTATTCTCGTGGTTGTCATGTAGAAGAGCACTTCGTAGCACATGGTGTGCCTCTTTGGAAAGGAAAGCCAAAGAGGAAGCATGAGCCTTGTTTTGAGTGTCCCACAGGGAAATGAATTTGAAGCACTACAATGCTGGGATTTTACAGGTTTCTAGAGTTCTTTTATATGATAGAGAAAATTTCATTTTTGTGAGAGGAAATATCCAGCCCTTATCAGCTGTTAGGGCTGGGATTAAGGTCCTTTTCTTTATCTGTTTAAGAATGAGGCAGAAACAGAGCCAATGGGACGGGTGAGCAGGGTTGACCGGATATTCTGGTGAGAGAGCTAGTGACAACAAAGGGAGAATGAAGGTGGTGTGGGTGCCGTATCTTGTCCACGCGACAGATGTTTGTTGCATGCCTGCCATTTTCTAGGCAATGTCTTAGGCACAGAACACATCACATGTAGCAGATAACTAAGCCACAGTGTAAAAGGAGCAGAAGCTTTGGTGGTAGGCAAGTCCCAGCACAGTCACTAACCAGCTAAGTGGGCTTTGGGCATGTGACTTAACCTCTCTTAACCTCCATTTTCTCATCTCAGAGGGACATAATGAAGCCCAACTCTGAGGGTAACTGTGAGAAATAATGTACATAAAATGCCTCGCCCATAGTAGACACACACTGAAATAGTAATAATAACCCTATTCATTGTTAAGGATTTAATTCATTTTAGAAAGCTCATGCCCAGTTTCTTCACAGTGCATCACAATGCCAGCTTCCTTCCATGTGTTCTTGCAAGTTTTCTACAGAATCTAGATGTTCTACTGTGTTTTCTGGAGGATGCTAAGTATCAGTGGATTCCCGGGAAGTTAAATTTTACATTTCTAGACTTTACATACCTACTACTCTTCTCTTTCCTCCCACAAGGTATGGTTGATATGACAGTTAATCCTGTGTGTCAACTGGGCTTGGCCACAGGGTACTCAAATGCTTGGTTAAACATTGTTCTTGATGTGACATGAGGGAGTTTCTGAATGACATACTGCATTCAAATTCATAGACTGAGTAAAGCATATTGTCCTTCTTAATGTGTATGGGCCCCCAGCTAGTTAGTTGAAGCCCTGATCATAACAAAAATCCTCATCTTCCTAAGAGTCTGAGGGAATTCCTTCTGTCTGACTGCCTTGCCCTGGGACATGTTCTTTTTCCTCCCTCAGACTTGAACTGAAACACTGGCTCTTCCTGGGTCTTGACTCCACCAGCTTTTAGATCAGAACTTACACCATTAGCTCTCCTGGTTCTCAGGCCATTAAACTTACACTGGAACTGCACCATCGGCTCCTCTGATTTTCCGTCTTGCCAACTACAGATTTGGAACTTGTCAGCCTCCATAATTGTGTGAGCCAATTCCTTATAATACACACACACCACACATACACACACACACACATTCTATTAGTTCTGTCTTCCTGGAGAATTCTGACTTAAACGAATGAGGGTACTGAAAAACAGAGATGGAAGCTTTCTAAAGTTATGCTAGTGCCCAAGAAAGAAGAAAGGATATTTCCCAACTCTCTTAGTTCTCAGTTCAGAGTTGCTTTTGTGTAATTCTTCATGCTGCCTCCCATAATAAAGGCTACTTTATAATTAAAGAGGAAAGAATGCAGATTAGTGATCTCCTTCACAAAATGACATGAAACCTAAATTTGGCAGCCATAACCCTACCAAAGACAGGCCCTGCCAATATCCAAGGCAGGGGTGTGGCCTACCCTGTATTCAACACATGCTGGATACCCTGCGTGATCACCTATATCTCTTTTAATCTGCACAAAAAAAACTATACTTTTGTCTCCATTTTTAGATGAGGACATTGAAGAAAACACAATCAAGGCCACAGAAGTAGTAAGCTATAAGTCCACCTCTGCCTAAATCCAGAGCTTATATTCTCTCTGTGATGACAAACTGACTCTTTAACACTGTGCCAAGGCATGGATAAGACAGACTCCAAAGTTTCTTTTCCAGATTCCTAGGAGAGAGCTTAAGAAGCCTGAGGATGTATGAGATGGCTGAGGTCTGTGTATAAACCTGATTCGGAGCTGCCAGCTTCTTTCTGTCTGTTATTATCATCAGCCACATGTGTCTGCATGGTACACATGAGTCTAGGAAGACGCTGGGGCCTGGCAAGCAATGTTTGCTTTACAGCCAAGCACATCTGCTTCCTGCAGCCTTTCAAACCCTTTAGCTACTGACTGCTGGGCTGGTGGATTATCTCCCTTCAGACCTTCAGACCTGGTGCTGCCTGCATCCCCTTTCCAGGGAAGAAAGAATTCCTCTCCCTCTCTCTCTATCTCTCTCTCTCTCTCTTCCCCCCTGCTCTTTCTCCCCCTGCTACTTGCCAACCCCCTTCCTGCTTCTTCCTCTCTCCTCCCCTCCTTTCTTTTCCTCTTTTAGTTTGGATTTTGTTCTCATTTTACAAAGATATAAAAACATAAGCATGCTGTTTTGAAAGCTTTTTCCTGAAACTTGTAGACCGGTTTCATTCTGTTCCAAAGTCCTATGCCTCTCTCTGACCGCCATGTTTTACCCTAAATTTGGTTCCCACTTTCCTTTGCTGCTTTTTATTCCTGCAGAATTTTTACCAGGTCCTAGGCACTAGTGTGTGTTCTGACTATGTTCTGTTGTTTGTCATGCAAATAGGATTTCACATTGAACATGGTTTTAATTTGATAGATGCCCCCGTCATTTGTCATGCAAGAAAGATCTCATCAGCAGAACATCCTTTTCCTTAGCCAAGTCTGGTAACTTACCACATTTCCCCAGTCATTCTAGTAACTTAGTCTTATTAGGGTTCAGGATTTGGGGGAATTAAAAGCACTTAGATTATAATTACTAAATTTATATGCCATAACATTTTCATATACCCATATGAATATGTCTCTTTCACAGACTTTTAAATTGTGAAAAATAGAAACCTGTGTGGGTGTTTTATATATTTAGATACACATATATACATACATATATTTATACACACAGATTCCATATATACAAAGTACATCTTTGCAATTTTCCTTTCTTTTGAGACAGGGTCTTGCTCTGTCATCTAGGTTGGAGTGTAGTAGCGCTATAGTGGCTCAATGCAACCTCTGTCTTCCAGACTCAAGGGATCCTCCCTTCTAAGCCTCCCAAGTAGCTGGGACTACAGGCACACACCACCAGGCCCAGCTAATTTTTGTATTTTTTTGTAGAAACAGATTTTTGCCATGTTGCCCAGGCTTGTTTTGAACTCTTGGCTTAAGCGATCTGCCTGGCTTGGCCTCCCACAGTGCTGGAATTACAGGCATGAACCACTGTGCCTGGCCTATGCACATATTTCAGTGCTATGCACCTGCAAATATTTTTCATTTTTATTTATATTCAGGAAAATAATAATTTTTTGCTTATAAAGAGATAGAAATTTAGTTCTTGGTGGGAGGTTTCAGATGCTGAGAGCATGATCAAGAGTAGAGGTTTGGCTTTTTAGAATGCTATTAGCTTGGATGGTAAAATTTAAGATGTAACACCTTAATAGTCTATGAACAGAGGTAATATATGGTCCAGAGGAGCAGTAGAAATACAGATATGCTGAGGAAGCGGGAGATCAACCCAGTGGAGCAGGAGAGGGGTGCCTCATTATCTCAGGATAATTTATACAAGAAAAGGCTATTTAAAGGGGATCCACAAAAATTGGGACATCTGTTTAGAAAAAAATAGTAAAACCAAGTTTGACTGAGAAAATGCATGATCAACTAAAAATTATAAGTTTATCTTATTTAGAAGTGTAGTTGCAAATGCAATCATAATCTAATTCTTAGAATAAGCAAAGAATGGATCAAATAGACTTTACTGTTTCAAAGGTGAGCAAATAATTTTTGTTATACACATATGAGATCTGTATAAAATGTTCTTCACTTTCCAGTGTTACTGTAAGCATTACCTTAAGGAAAGTACTGTTTCCTTTTATAGCATTACCTTAAAGTACGTACTGTTTTCAAAAGTATTTAGCACTTCACTCATTTTTCAAAAGTCTCTTCTTAATCTTTTAACAATCACATTATTCTCCCTGGAGATACTTTTAGTTTATCTTTGTAGTTTGTATTTTCCTCAATTGCTGTCTGGTTTAACTCTTCCATCTTCTTATCAATCAACAATTTTATGAGAATTGGGACTTTTTCCAAGATTATTTCATTACTTTCATCAATTTTATGAAATCTCTTGTAAAATTCTCAGTCCTTTTACAATTACTTTGTAATATATTTCTCAAGTTAGAAATACCATCTCTAAACAACAGATACATTTATAAGAGCAGACAATCATTGAGAGTTTAACCAATAAGATCTTGACACAATAGGTCAGGAAACACGCTAATATTAGAATAAAGGTGTATGTGAGGAGTTACTCATTCTATATATGATTATTCCATTAATGAATTTTAAAAATTAGTTTGACTTTCGCTTTCTTAGAAATTACATGGCTGGGGAACAAGTATAGGAAGAATTGAATAAAATATGACTTTCTTGTTAAGAATATTTCTAAGAGTTGCATTATAGATTGGAAGCAAGAGAGAGGTGTTCAAGATTCAGAGATAAGGGAAATAGACCAGAAAGCAGAAAAATGGATCAATGGCTTATTCCACATTACCTGAATGACATTTAACTTTCTGAAGTTTGTTCCTGCTGGGGGCTGATGTAGAGGTGACATTTTGAACTATAATAATGTGGTAGATTATGTTCCCTGGGAAATGCAATAGGTAAAGATTAGTGATGCAGCCTCATCAGAAGCCTCAACCAATCTTCTGGGGAGCACTAAGACTGGATGATCCTTCAGCATTGTCTCAAGTTAAGAATCAGAAATCCAAGTCTAGTTTCTACCCTTACATTGAGCAGTTATGAAGTGCAGACAGTCCAAGGAACAGGTTGTGACTTTGGGTAGATGCTGTATTTAGTGAAGGGAATCTCCATAGGATGCTGATGTGTGAGGCTGTCTTCTGGATTACTCCTCAGAGCTCAAAATAAAAATAATGGTAGTAATAACTCATATTTATTGAAAGCTTATTATGCATATGTGTAGTCACTATTCAAGGTACTTTACCTGAAGTTTTAAAAAATTGTTACAGAAAACTTATAAGAAAGGTGCAATTATTATCCCTACTTTAAAGATGAATAAATTACAGTTTCATTAGTAAGTGGAAGAACACAAACGTTACTGTTTATAGTTCAATGTTCTGTCCAAACACCACCAGCCAATCCTTCTTCCCAAAGCCAACTACATGAGCTACCCTTCTTCAAAATTACAAGTCTTCTTACATAGCATTGCCACTACCCTCCTTTTCTTTTACAGCACATTTCATTTTTATTCTTTATTTTTTTTTTTTGTAACAGCTTGTGCTTTATTATATATGCAACCTTGCCATGCCTGCCAGTTAACTCCCCTCCAGCCAATGTTATCCTCATGATATCAGCTCCCTCTTGGGGCCACTGAGCTGCCCCCTTTTCCCTCTGGGCTAGTGTAGTGGTGCCCCTCAAGCAGGCAATGGGCAGAGGGAGATACACAATTAATCATCGCAGTTCTCTTAAAAGCATTAACACTTAAATAAACTTTGGGGAGTTGCAAAGGATATTCAAGATGGGATGCAGTGGGAGGTTACGCGTCATCCAAGGCACAGACTGCAATGAGCTACAGCTGGTCTACCGTGGGCCTCAGAAGGTGAAGAGGGAGTGTATTCTGGGGTTTAGTGTGGGTAGGGCATACCCTCCCCAAGCTTGTTCTGGTGGGCAATGTTCTTCACATCTAGGAGAGCCTGGTGGTGGACACAGGCCTGATGGTAGTAACACCAGGTCGACAGGTGGACGTAGCTGAGAACCAGCAGATGTCCAGAGTTTCCGTGGTGTTGGAAAATGTGAGCATTGATGTAACAACCACAGTAGACCTGATGGCAAGAGAGACATATGCATTTCTCTTGGATTGTTCCATAGTCCCCACAAGGTTGGGTCACGTCCAGGCCTGCTGCAGGTATGGGCATACTGTCACCAAATGGGGACACCAGGGCATTGGTGCCACAGCATAAAATATGGCCTGATCAGTGAGACCCGTAGATCCCTACATCAGCATCGGATCAGCCATGTCCTGACCTCCAGCTGCCTCTCCTAGTAGGTTCTCTTATCCTGGGGCCTGAGATTCGCTGCCTAGCTCCAAGGTCCTGAGGCTGCCGATCAATGCACTGGGAGATATCTGAGGTGTAGATCCCTGCCCAGGTGAGGATGGCGGGGGAGGTCTAGCGGTCTGTGCTCGAGGCTAGAGGAGTTTGGATCAGCTCGGTGCCCCCTAGAACTTCCTCTGACGTAGTCTGGCCCAGTGTGGCTCCCTCCATGGCTGCCTCTGAGGTGGTCTGAGTCAGTGTAGCTCCTCCTACAGCCTCTTCTGAGGTAGTCTGGCCCAGCGCAGCTCCCCCAACGGCATCCTCTAAGGTGGTCTGGTCCAGAATAGCTCCTCCCATGGCCTCCTCTGAGATAGTCTGGCCCAGCGTGGCTCCCCCAACGGCATCCTCTGAGGTGGTCTGGTCCAGAATGGCTCATCCCATGGCCTCCTCTGAGGTGGTATAGCCCAGCATGGCTCCCCCAACGGCATCCTCTGAGGTGGTCTGGCCCAGCATGGCTCCCCCAACGGCTGCCTTGGAGATGGTCTGGGCCAGCATGGCTCCCCCAACAGCTGCCTCTGAGAACTGGTCCTGAGTGAGTGCCACTACAGCTATCTCTGACTTAGTCTGGCCTAGAGTGGACTCTTCCACAGATGATGCTGAGATGACCTTCCCCATGCCTGCTTCCAAAACCTTCTTTTCTCATGTGGTCGTCCACTCAGCTAACCTAGGTTTGGCTGGTTGCAGTGCCTCCTTGGTGACCAACTTAGAACTGGAGAATCCCTCTTTGTCGTCTACCTTCATGACCCGTAAGCTGGGCCAGTATCTGTGATGGACTTGGATGGTCTCAGTGATTGAGGCCAGGAACCCTGATAGTGGGTGCCGTGGCAGGGTCAGCAGGGCTGCAGGTCTCCAAGGAGGGAGAAGTGCAGGCAGCCGTGGACTCTGAGATGGATGTCAGGTTATAGCCACCCTCTAGGATAAGGATAATGTGGCCACTGGCAAGGCCCATCAGCAGGTGGGTGAGGTGGGCATAACCTTCAGGTAACACCTGGCAGCTCCCCTGCAGGTCCCCCTGTGCAGCGTCAAAGCCAGCTGAGACCAACGCCAGTTCTGGGTTAAACTCGTAGAGAGTGGGAAGCACCAGGTAATGGCAGGCAGCTAGGCAGTCAACATCACCTAGGAGGGCCCATTCCATGCCACATTGATGGTGAAGCCTGTGCCCGCAGCCCGGCCGATCTGGCTGCTGGCACCCTCATCTCTCATGGGGAAGAAGGTGATATGGTCATAGCAGTGCAGGGACACATATAGCACACTGGGGTCATCCTCAAACATGTGCTGAGCTCCATTACCATGGTGGACATCCCAATCCACAATCAGGATCTGCAGGGTACGCCCACAGATAGCCTGGCATGGCGAGCAGCCACAGCCACAGAGTTGAAAAAGCAAAACCACAAGCTGCGTCCTGCTCCGCATGGTGTCCTGGGGTATGCACCACAGAAGCACCATTCAGAACTTCTCCTGAGAGCACAGCTTCCACCAGGCGGCAGGCAGTGCCAATGGCAAGCTGTGCACAGGTGAAGGTGCTGGGGCAGATGTAGATAGAGTCAAAGTTGGAACTCTCACGGTGCAGCTCCTGGGTTTTCATCTTCTCTGTGGCCTGGAGATGCACTACATACTCAGTACTGTGGCAAGTGAACAGCTCAGCATCTGTGGCGGGACGCCGCGGCAGGGTGAGGCAGCACCCAGCAAGCCCCAGCTCCTCCAGGCAGCACATGATCCTCACGATGCGCTAGGGTACCTTGGGGTGGTGGCTGTCCCACAAGTTGCAGTGATTCATCATACTTTGGTCAGAGACCAGCCCTGTGTGAGACTGTAGCACTGGCCATGTCAGGATTGGGAGCAAGGGCTCCCAGGTTCATCCTCCTCGCTCTCCTCTACATTGTCCTCCTCCACGTTGTCACCCTCCACGGTCTCAGTTGATCTCACAAGAACCTCCCAGAAGAGCTCAAGGGCTTCCAGAGCACAGGAGACGGAAGCCTGGGCACTCCGGCAGTGGGCACCAGAGGACTCCAGTATGCGGCAAGGGTCTCCCAGAAGGGTGTCGAGCAAAGCACTGATGCCTTCAGCCAGGGTGCAGAGGTTGTAGCCACCCTCCAAAAACAGGGTCAGCTTGCCCTCTGCCAGATCCATGAGCAGGTGGGTTAGCTGGGTGAACCGTGCTGGAGTGGCGGCCATCTCACCCTTGGGGTCCTCTTGCAGGGTATCAAATCCAGCAGCCACCAGGACCAGCTGAGGCTGGAACTCAAGGATGACCAGCAGCAGGATGTGAAGGAAAGCAGCAATATAGTCAGCATCCGTCATTCCCACCTTGTTCCAAGGCATATTGGTGGTATATCCTTGGCCTTGGCCAAAACCTGTGGTGGACCAGTTAGAGGCCTTCAGGTGGGGCCAGAACCTACCCTGCTCGTAGTGGTGGATGAAGAAATAGAGGACACTGGGGTCCTGGTTGAAGGTGAACTGTGTTTCTTGACTGTGGTGCACATCCCAATCCACCATAAAGACCCTCCAGATGTGGTGTTTCTGTTGAGCACAGCGGGCTGCCACAGCCACGTGACAATATGCAACAGCCATCCATAAGACTGTGCTGGGCATGATATCCAGAAAGCCTAATGATGCCATGCCATTCCAGATTTCAGTCCCCAGGACCACATCCACCAGCCTGAGGACAGAGCCCGAGGCCAGGCAGGCATAGGAGTATGAGTTCGGATGAAAATAAACTGAGTCACAGGTGTCTGCTAGGACGCGGAGTTCTCCCTCATTCGTGTACTGTGTTGTTTCCATTAGATCAATATATTCTAGGCTGATAGATACATATCAATATATCTATCAGTATATTCAACATCAGCTCTTCCTTTTTAGTAAACAAGGCCTGAAAGGACACACAGAGATCTAGGAGGCTCTCCTGGATCAGTTGCTCGTTGATATCATGGAGCTGCTCAGGGCATTCCCAGAAGCTATCATCCCAGAGACAATGAAATACATTTAGCTGCTCATCCAACACTAAGCCAGTGCCAGCCAGTGCTTCAGTCTCAAGGCTCAGATCCATCCCTTGCAGTCCCATGAAGAGATCTTCTTCAATTGCTTGGCCGAGCTTCTTCATTTTGCCTTTCTTCTTTACCTGCACTAGATGAGGGATGGAGCAGGTAACTGCTCCCTTTTTAATGTTTGGCTTCAAAGTGACACTGGGGGTTCTGCCTACTTCTTCACTGCCTGGTTGTGGTAGAATCCTGGCCGGTTGAGGTCATAGTTGAGGAGGCTTTACCCCTGTCTCGGTTTGGGTGCAACCCCTTTCTCCTTATTATTTCTTATAAGGAAGAAATAACTATTGTTCCACATTACAGAGGGGAAGAATAAATTTTATATATTCACTCATTTGCTACATCAAAAAGTAGCTAATCGGCATTATTATATTTTAGAAATGGTACAAGATTGGCGGAAGTCAGTAATAAATAAGTCAGACAACAGATGTTAAGTGACTTTCCCTTAAAGTCTTAGACTTAGTGATGGGCAAAATCAGGGCTGACACTGGGACCATGTGATTCCAGAATCTTTGTCCTACATGACCTGAATCTTGGGTCTTTATTACAGCCTTCTCTTTCTTGAATACAAAGGAAGAAAATGTTTCATACAAATTTCCCTGGGAGCCCCCAGTCCTACACTGAAGACCCTAAAGGAGAGGTGACTTACTCATCAGCTTTCCTGACCTGATGCTTGTCTTCTTACTTTAATGCTTAACACATTTCCATTTGATGCTTTTAATGGTCAGCCAACAAAAGTAACAACAACAAAAAAACAAAGGTCAACTGAAAATTATCTTGTTTATAATTAGCCTAAAATGCTATGATTTGGGATTTTGGATAGACAATTTCAGTGCAACACCTGCTCCCAGGCAGGAGAGTGAACCAAAATATCTTTAGTAGTTCTATCCCACCCTATGTGAGTGTTCTCTCTTTCAGAAAGTAGAGGACTCACTGAAATGGAAAAAATTCCAAAGTTGAATATAGGTGACAGAGGTTTTTAAAAAACCTAAAGCAATTTAATATAGAATTTCTGCCTAAAGAATGGATTTGCATAGGTAATTTATGTTCTAAGTGGATGCCCAAAAAGTGAAGATTTTTCTTCTTTCCTTTTTGAGGCCCTGGGCCTTTTTTTTTTTTTTTTTTTTTTTGGTTCATGTAAGTCAAGTGGTTCTACAAGTAGTTTCCTTAATCTCTGTGAATACATTTTAGTTATGACAGTTGTATAAATCTTCCTTCCTCAACCATCTGAGCTAAATATTAATAAACTATCAATACTTATATACAAAATGCAAGAATATAGACATCCTGGAATAGGAAGAAAGGAAATAATCACTAATCCAATATTGCGTATAATTGTGAATCTATCACCATTTATAAAAGCCTTGTTTTAATGCCTTATATCAATTCCTTCCACATATATCACACAATTCTAAAAGAGCCATGGAAAGGATGAGATCTACCATTTATTTTTGTTGGGTTCCACTGTGTTCCAAAAGCCGTACAAAGTATCTTATATAAATTATTTTATTTACTCTTTTCAATCTAAAATCAAATTCATGTTGCCCAAGAACACTGAGATTTTAGTGGCAGAACCAGAATTTGAATACAGGTGTGTGTGTGACTAAAGATTGCTGTTTTTGGCTGGGCATGGTAACTCATGCCTGTAATCCTAGCACTTTGGGAGACTGAGGTCGGTAGATCACCTGAGGTCTGGAGTTCGAGATCAGCCTGGCCAACATGGTGAAATCCCACCTCTACTAAAAACACAAAAAATTAGCCAGGCATAGTGGCAGGAGCCTGTAATACCAGCTATTTGGGAGGCTGAGGCAGAAGAATCACTTGAACCAGGGAGGCGAAGGTTGCAGTGAGCAGAGATGGTGCCATTGCACTCCAGCCCAGCAACAAGAGTAAAACTAATATTGCCTCAAAAAATAAAAATAAAGATTGCTATTGCCATTAATCACACTGGCTCACCATACTCTTTGTAAGTATACAGTTAGCTAAAACATTGCTATTAATATATATGTCTCCATATATTCTTGAGCAAGGAAGAGAGTTCTCAAAGGCACTTTGGCTTCTCAGACTCATACATTACCTGGCGTTGAACTTGGTTCTATGGAAATGAACAGGTCAAATAAATATAGATTCTGCCTGAAAGTGATTTATGATTTGTGAGGAAATAGTACTTTGCCATTTACAGTGCTATGGCTTAAATTGCTAAATTTCATCATCCCAACTACCTGGTGAGGTAGAAAAGAGTAGGAATTGATTAATCTATTTTGAAGTTCCAGTTTCTTCATCTCTAAAATGGATTTTCATTTGATACAGTATCTGATACAGGATTGCCAAGTGTTACAGTAAACAGAATAATTTATTTCTTAACAATGTCATCTCGTGTATATTTGCAAATATTATTATCAAGAAGTTAAAATTACAAAGAAAAAGTATAGCTAAAGTGCTATTTGGGTTGAAGGAAAGTTAAGGAAGGAAAGGATGAAGGAACCATACAAAATTGTATTACAAGTCTTCCATGTTTAAAGCATTTTATTTATTCTGGTTTTACAGAGAGAAAAAGGCAAAGAGAAGTAAACCATTTTGCTCAAGATTCCATAGTTAGTCAGTGATACAGCAAGGAATGAAATTCAAGGTTTTTTAACCCTTAATCCTGGATTCATTCTACCATATCACATGGCTATCCCCAGAAAAGTCTATTTATTGGAAGAGGAGCTTATTTCTTTGACTCAGTGAGTACTGCAGTGTCAGCTCTTAGGATAAAGACTAAATTTCTCTTTCTTTTTTGTAAATGTGTGTAATCGTGCAGAGTGATGATAAGCAGTAGTGAATATCAATGGATCAGTTTTCTGTAATTATAAAAACTTTGGTCCTTTTTAGGTTCTGCTAATATTATTTATTGGATCAGATTCTATGGAATAGAATAGAGTCGATAGACTCAGTTGAATTGAATATTTTCTACGGACTAGAAAATAAGGACAACTGTCTTAGCAGAGATGCTGTATATTTTCTTGCTAAATATAAATATTAACAAAGAAAAACCACTTTCTTTCATTTGGGAAATCAGTGTTTGCCAGACAAAAGCTTTCATACAAATCAAAGAATAGGTTTATTTATAGGTAAAAATGGAATGTTCACGAAAGTGAAGCATGGAAGTTGTAGTAGCCTCAAATACCATTTAAGGAATATTCCTGACTCTTCTTTTTACACCCATGGCAGAATAGAACTTCTGATGCCTTTAAAATTTAGGCGAGGCTGGGTGAATATTTCTAACCAAGATTGTGAGAAAACGTGGCAAGAGACAAGCTCTTAATCACTAGGTTGAGACCCTCCAGTTTTCTCCTTCTTTGTCTTATGTTTACTGCCAATGTTTGAGACAGTGTCTGCTCCATCAGACCAGATTTCTGAGTGGCAGAAAAAGCCATTTTTCAATGTGAAAAGCTCCCACCTTTTGCCCCTCCCTCTGCTGACCTGCTCAGACATGTAGCATGAAAAAGAACTGTATGCTTGTTATTTTAAGCATTGAGATTGTGGGGTCATTTTTTTCTTGCAATCTATCCTAATCTTCTGACGAATATTAGAGTAGTCATGGAATATATTTAGAGCAAATGTTGATATTCTTTCCCACATTCCTCTTTAACATCAGCCTTTCTTATGCATTTTTTAAAGAATGCTTCTTGAACTCACAAATAGCAATCTTTGCAGCTGAAGAGTATCCTCTGTTTTTTTTTTTTTTTTCTTCTCATATAGACTTTATATCTACCCAACATCTTGTCTCATTAGGTGGTGAAGCCGAATAATTCAAAGCCATTTCCAGAAGTTTGTCTTTCCCTCACTTCTAAATACAATCAGATTTCAAATTCTGTCTGTTGTGTGTCATACATCACCTACTGGCAGATCTTATTTTGTCCATCACATCAGACTTTTCTTAATTTATGCATTAGTCATGACAGTATTCTCTAAATAGTCTTTCTACCTGCAGTATCTTCACTAATATTAGTCTCTTCACCAATGTAGTTGTGATGCAAAATTGGCAATTAGTATCAGATACACTGTAGAAAACACATACATATGTGCTTGTGCCTGGGTATGTTTATTGTATATATTTATTTCTCTGCACATGTTTATACATTTTTGTGTTAACTAATTAATTAATGGTATGCATTTCTTTATTTTATTTTATTTTTTGAGATAGGGTCGGTCTCACCTAGTCTGCGGTGCAGTGGCGCATCAGCACACTGCAACATTTGCCTCCCAGACTCAAGCTCTCTTCCCACCTCAACCTCCAGAGTAGCTGGGACTACGGGAGCACACCATTATGCCCAGCTAATTTATATATATATATATATATATTTTTTTTTTTGCAGAGGTGGGGTTTCACCACATTGCCCAGGTTGGCCTCAAACTCCTGGGCTCAAGCAATCCGCCACCTCAGCCTCCAAAAATGCTGGGACTAAAAGCGTGAAGCAGCACACCCAGACAACAGCATGCATTTCATTTCATATGTGGGATCTCTTATGTGGCTAATGCTACAATAAAGTATTTTGTGTGTGCATGTATGAAAGACCTGAGGAGTTTCAGACAGATGATACAAGACTACTCAGATAGACTATTCAGATAATTTGACATGTGAATAAAACTGAATAAATATTTTAATACCCAGAATAAATGAACCAAGAAAATTGAAGACTATATAGGACTTTACCTGGACAAGAGGTATTTCCACTTGAAGTGATAATCTGTGCCTTTGAAAACTGAACAACTTCATTGATTGTTCTCTGAAAAAAAAAAGGAAAAAAAAAACCGAAAAAGTTTTCCCATAATGCATGGAAGTAATTAATTCTGTCTTATTTTCTATTTTTTATTGTCAAACATTCTCTTTGCCTGTGGTTTTTTAAAGTGTGGCTGTTAGATGCTCAAATATATGTTGACTACATTACGCTCCACAGTTAACCTCAATTCATTCATTACTGTTCAGTTGGGAATTTTTCTGAAAAATAATTCTACTTGGTTTCAGTGTAATGTGTCACAGTGAAAATAACAAAGAGTCAGAAATATCAGGACATAGAATCTCATGAAGTTTATCCTGGCTGACCATACATAAAAGAATGCATGTCTACTATTGTATCCTGCTCAGTCTAGAAGTTGGAGGCTTAGACACTTCCAGAAGTAGGGTTCCAACTGCTTAAGTGGCAAGATACTTCCTTACTGGTGAGTTCTGATGATAGAGATGGTGATAGGTCAAAAGCCCACGGACATCAGTCAGTGGAATTGCTACATACCCCTGACCTACAAATATTGTTGAGTAACTTGTTTATTCTGTGTTTGGTTATCCTTAGAAGCATAATAAATCATGATGCGCTGATCCTACACTCACTTTGTGATATGTATGAAAATCAATTACAAAAATGATGGTTTTGTATGATTTAAAAACAATCATTCAAAATTGAGAGAAATTGTTACTTAAAACAAAGGCATCTCCAAGCAATTCAACTTTAAAAAAAATCAACAAACATGCAACAGAGAACATTGTTTTCTTATCACACATATCTCATAAGTAAATATAAAAAAGTTTTGTCATAAGTAACTGCTAAGTCTATGTAAGCAAATCTCAAAATTTTCTATCTGTGCATCAACTACATGGCTGTTAAAAAAACAGACATAATATCCACCAGTGATTGAAAGGCTAGATTCAGAGCCTTTCTGAAAAATTAAATGCTAGGTTAATGACTTATATGAGAAGGAATTCTTTAAAAATAAGCCTTGGCAAACTTTAGGATTTGAAAATAAGTTTTCTTAGATCAGAGAAAGCAATATTGAAGACTAATGTTAAACTAAAACACACACACACATGCGCACACACTCACAAAATAATCACTTGACTAAAGCAAAATGTCTGATTTTTTTCCTAAGGTTATCTTTTTAATACTATTTATCTGCAGAAAATTTCAGACAGGCAATTTCTTGGAATGCACAATCACTTATATAAATAGCTGTCTACACACACACACACACACACACACACACACACACATTTTTATTCTTCCTGACTTGACTTTTTATTTTGAGATACATTATTTCTTTTTGAAATTTATGTTTATTATTATATGCCATATTTTATTTTATCCATTATTATACACTACTTCAATTTAACCTTTTTAAAAATTTTTGGCTGGGCTTGGTGGCTCATGCCTGTAATCCCAGCACTTTGGGAGGCTGAGACAGGCAGATTACAAGGTCAAGAGATCAAGACCATCCTTGCCAACATAGTGAAACCCGGTCTCTACTAAAATTCAAAATTTAGCTGGGCCTGGTGGCATGCACCTGTAGTCCCAGCTACTTGGGAGGCTGAGGCAGGAGAATTGCTTGAACCCAGAAGGCGGAGGTTGCAGTGAGCTGAGATAGTGCCACTGCACCCCGGCCTGGCACCTGGCAGCAGAGCAAGACTCTCAAAAAAATAAAAATAAAAATTTGTTTTTCCATTCCATTTTTCTGTACATGAACTCATGTACTTCAGTCCTTTCACATATAGAATGCACACAGGAACACTTTTAAAAGGACATATACATGTAGATTCAGCCCCCAATAATTTATAATAATTTTTCTTTATACTTTGAATGCCTTTTTATATCTTGGTGTGCATTTTCGACTTTTTGCACTTTTGCTAGTATCAGTTGTAAATTATTGGTTATAAAAATGCTGGTTACAAGTAAAAACCATCAGGAGACCTCAGAAAGTAGTTCCCTTCACTGGCCAATGTAGACATCTTGAGACCAAAATCCTTTTTAAGCAACCTGATTGTGCTTTTTGACTTATGTTGAGCTTGAAGTTTTTGAACACTTATTTTGCTTCATCATAAGTGGAAATAGTAGTAATGCCCAGCTCATAATTGCACAATTTTAATCAGGCAGATGAAAGACATTAAAGTTCCAAATATTGGTTATCATAATCATTGTCACCACATTGTTACCATAATCCTCCTTCTCTTAACACTCATCCAACATCTCCTTCTTTCCTCTTCAGTGTCACCTTTACATCATTGACTTCTTCATTTTATTTAGGCTCTCAGTTACCCAGTTACACACACACACTATGCACACACACGCACACACACACACACACACACAGAATAAACATGCTTTATCAAAGAAGACTTTCCTAGTCATTGCAGCAAAGCATTTGCCATGCATGGAAGCTTACTGGCCTATTACTATGGTTTATTATTTTCATAATATATTTTACTATCTAAAATTAGTTCATTAATTTATGTTTTCCATTTACATTAAGATTTTGTACCACTTTTCACTAAAAATTTGGCGTTATGAAGGCAAGTACTTTTACTATTCTATTCACTGTCACAGTGCCTAGAAAAGTGTCCAGTCCCTGAAAAGTTCTAGCAAATATTTGCTGAGTGAATGTGTGCTAACTTTAAACCCAACTCTTTTAATACCATGGTTTATGCTTTCTCCTAGTCTACAATAGTCTATAATTGCCTGCTATAATTATCCAGACTAAGAACTATGACAGTGACATTAAAAAAAATAAATAATTCTTGCTGGTACATTTCATGGTAACTTTTTGACTAGGACTTTGAAAATGACCAGAGTTTTGTCCAGAAAAAAATAGAAAAAAAGGGACATCCTGAGTAGAGAAAATAGCATCAGCAAAAACCTGAAAGCATAGAAAGCATGGCATGTTTTTGTAACAGTAAGTGGACGACAACAATTTTATGGGAGTAGTGAGTTATAAAAAGAAAATCTTGGGGGCTGGGCGTGGTGGCTGAAGCCTGTAATCCCAGCACTGTGGGAGGCCAAGGCGGGTGGATCACGAGGTCAAGAGATCGAGACCGTCCTGGTCAACATGGTGAAACCCCATCTCTACTAAAAACTACAAAAAAAGTAGCTGGGCATTGTGGCACATGCCTGTAATCCCAGCTACTCAGGAGGCTGAGGCAGGAGAATTGCCTGAACCCAGGAGGCGGAGGTTGCGGTGAGCCGAGATGGCGCCATTGCACTCCAGCCTGGGTAACGTGAGTGAAACTCCGTCTCAAAAAAAAAAAAAAAAAAAAAAAGAAAATCTTGGTCAAATAAATATGGAGTTTGTTTTCATTATAAAAAAAGTAGTTCATATCTAATAGAGAGATAATTTTATATATTTGGAAATGTCTAGCAGAAAACAATTTCAACATAAAGGGGACTTAATTATGATCTCTAGCTTTGTTGTTGACAGTTAATGACAATAGGTGTTAAAAGCACATGAAGAGAAGAGACAATTTGTTGCTAATAACTCTGACATAAGTATCAGACATAGGATAAAGAAACAAAAGGCAAGGTCTCCTGTATGTTCCCCCAATACAATAAATTATAGATTTAAAAGGAATTATAAGAGTCAAGAGTATATTAAAACCATCATATTAATACAAAATTAATAATACATATTTCAAAATATAATTCATAAATTAATTCTTCAGAAAGAAAATTGTAGCATTTAAAAAGTCAATATTTCTTTGTCAAAAAAAATTTTCATTGGTGATGTAACTTCAGTCTTGACATTGTAAAAAGTGGGTTTTTTTTTAACACTAGCATAGTCTTTATATCCTTGTCTTATATGTTTATTATTTTGTGTTACTTTGAAATTCGAATAATATCATATTGCGGTTCCTATCTTGGTAACTTTGGATTTCGTAAGAATGATGCTCAAATAATGATCTTTTAAAAAATACTTGTTTCCTCAATATTGTAGAGCTGTAAAAATATCACCAACAACCTCAATCCATTTTATTTATTAGAGTTTTCTCTTTTGTCTGCATTATGATTTCTTCACTTATCTGGTTAGGAAAATCACGGAGAAACTGGATGGACTATTAATTTCGCCAAGATTAAGAAACTGGTCAGCACCGTGGACAGCACCACGGAGCGCGGTGGTGCCATAGCTTTTCATTGTATTAGACCAATATCCTTCTCCTTTCCCTCTGCTCAGGGTTATTTATCTTCTCGCACAAATTCTAAGTATTTAGTCCCTTCAGCTTGCCTCACTGAAACCACAAAATGTAATTTCATATCATGTTATATCAACTTAACTTCCCGTTTGGTTTTATTTTATTTTTATAATTTTAGGCACTTACTTGGTTTGAATCATGACTCATGTAAGATAAACATTATGCCTAACACGCGACAGAAAAATGTTAAACAAGTGGATTTTGATAGAGGTTATTTAATTCAACTAATAGACATCACTGAGTCCTTAACTTGTAGTACATTCTAAGGATAAATATTAAAGAAAGAGAGAAAAAGAGACAGAGAGAGAATCTCCACTGACATCAGAGACCCTTATTATAAAGAGAAGATCAATACATGCAGAACCATCTATCACACTGAGTAATCTGTGATTACTGCTACATTAGAAAAGCCTTAAAATAACTAAATACAAATTATTACAATTCTGTATTTTAAAATTTATAGATTATTTCCAAATATATTTAAAACTCATTTTAATTCTTCATAACATCTCTGTAAGGTTGACATTCTAGATAATATACACTATTTTAGAAATAAAGGAGGTTAACAGTAAGACTAAGTAACTTTTCTCAGGTCCAAGAGTTAGTAAATAAAAGATTTGTTCTTTAAATATAGGTTTTACTATCAATATTTCCCACTATCTTCTTTTTTATTAAACTTTTCTCCTATAATATTTTATTCATATTTTAACTTCAAACTTATGCTGATTATTTTATTGTAAGCAGTGACCCTGCTCCTTCTTAAGAACATATATAGAGTGCTGGTGTTGGTTTATGAACACTTGTATAATAAAACCTGTATAAACAAACAAACATTTATCTTTTGGGACCATACGCACTTACATTGAACAGATATTAATGAGGGTCTACAATGCTCTGGGGACTGTGATAACCACGAATAACGCTGACTTGAAAGAGGTAGAGCTCCTTATCTTTAAGAGCTCAAATTAATACGAGTACGCAATGTATATTGTCAGTCTAGTATTATAGAAGTATCCACAGGATGTCCCTAAGGAAAGACACAGCCGGAACCCTAATTCAGCACAGATAGCACTGTGAACTTCTATGACCCTAAAAGGGAGTGACTTCTTAAATTTTGTGTCTTAAGAGTCTCATACGCCTCACCCTAGTTGCAATTATGGTGGCAGGGGTGCCAATTCTGTTATGTTGCCACTGGGGATGTAAATGTTAGACATCAGCAGTAGTAGTCAAACAATGGTATCATAAATGTAGGAGGGGTAGAATAAATAACTCAGTAACTTGTTATGTATAGATAAACATGTTGATAATCAAAACTTTGTTTTCTTATTACTTAGTCTAATTTCCTTCTCTTTTCACTCAACCCCTTGAATAGTGCTTCTTTCTTTGTTAGTGACCCACATATTTATACAAAATATTCTATCTTTATTGAGTTGCCATAATCTTTCATTTACTGGGACTATTAGCAAGAGAGTGTTGTTACTCTAATAATTTAACTGATTTCCAACCATATTTCTCCTTTTCTCTATTGATTAGAAGCAACTAAATTTCTCTCCAGTAAATGAAATCAGTACCTATGTTAAGCACTTTTTCTGTCTGTCAGTTCAGCGGCATGAGGAGCCCAAATGTCCAGGGTATTTACTTGGCCTCTAAGTTAATAGAAACTTGGCTATGACCCCTAAGGGAATCATTCCTTTCTTAAGAAATTCAACCACTGGAATTCAAATGTTCTCTGAGTTATTGAGTGTAATATACTAAGAATGGCCCCTTTTACTTCCATTACTTAGTTCCTAGACCTATGTATTTTGACCTTGGGGAAAATAACACCAGATGATGGTTATTGGTTTAAATCAAATATTACATTATGTAAGATAGCATTATACTGGAAGGTGGTTTCTTACAGGTCATTCTATGAATAAGCTTTAAGTAGTATCCTTGACAACAGGGAAGGCTATGCATAAGCTCCACTTTTTGTTAGGTCAAATGTTTATAGTTAAAAAATTAGACACTATGAGACAAGCAAATGGCTTAAACAAAAGCCGTGTTTTACTTATTTTTGTCATATAATCAGTTCCTTAGTTGAAAGAGATGCTATATTGGATATGCTGTGGATTAAATATGTTATGTCTTCCCAACATATATATATTGAATGATGATATTTGGAGAGGAACCTTCAGAGATATCCGAGTATAAATAAAGTCATGAGGGTGTGGTCCTCACAATGAGATTTGCCCCATTATAAGAAAAAACTTGATAGAGTTTGCTTCCTTTCTCTTTTCTCTGCCATGTAACGATACAAGGAGAAGACAGTCATTTGCACACTAGAAAGAAGGTCCTCATCAGACATCAGGTCTACCAGCCCCTTAATCTTAGAATTCTTAGCCTCCAGAACTATGAGAAATAAATGTCATTCAAGTCTCCCAGTTTATGTCAATTTGTTATTGCAGCCCAAGGTGACTAGAATGGCATTCTGCAAGTCCACAAATAATGATACTGACAGAGCATGTTAGGCACAGTAAATCCTTATTTAGAATAGGTATCTATTTCCAAGAATACAAATTACTACAACCTCAATGATGGAAGGGATCCTGTGTTATCAACTGGCCAATAGGTGACTGGCTAGTGATCTCAGGAAAGGGTGTTATATCTGGTGTTCAATATTAGCATCCATTCTTGCCAAGATAGACATTCAGCAATGACAGTACCTGGATCAGCCTTAGTAATAATAAATTCACAACATTATTAGTAATAATAAATGCATGTCTTTGTGCTCATGCATAGCTTTCTTCCTTAAAGTCAAGGAAACTTTGTACATTGGCCTACAGAACAAATATCAATAGACCTTGAGGAAGATACTGATATCCACAGTATAAATTATCTTGTCCTAATGAACACTTCCAACATAGATGTCCTCTCTGGGCATTTATATAGTACAGAATATATATTATATAAATCCAATGTAAAAATTGTAGAAAAAAAGATGTTGCTATTAATTTCTCCTACTAAGAGGATTTCCAATCCTCATTAACTTTATATCAACTTATAGTAGATGCATCTTATTATTCTTCCCATGCCTTCTTGGCCACATCTATTTCTAGAACTCTTGGCCTTTTGCTTTACTCAAAAACTTATGACAAGTGATTTATATAGGCACAATCTAAAATCATACAACCTCATGATGGCACTTTACTTTTCTCATCTTCTAATCTCAGGCTTCTCTGTTCCTGCTGAGGTGAGAGAGATGGCTCAGTGCCCACACAACCTGGAAGTGCAAGACAATTGAAATTCTGTGCCTGTAACTTAGAGTAATGGAAGTCAATGGAGAGTGACAAGGGCTAACATCAACCAAGGCAACAGAAAATTATAGCCTCTCATCCAGCTTCAAGATTGAAGTTGGTTCACAAATCCAAAACCAATTGATTGAAGGCAGAGGCCAGAACCCCTTAAGGAAAGACCCCGAAATGCCATCAAAAATATATAATAAATATACTTCTAATAATTTCACATAAAAACCTTTAACTGCCACCAAAAACGGTGCTGGGAGTGATTCATATTTTAGAGACTGTTCAATACAGGTTTGGCATACCAGTGGCCACATAATCTGTAAGTGTGCCCATGGTCCTCTGATTAGACTGGGAACTTACAGAGGCCAATTTCACTTCTTATTGTGTCTAATTAATCTATAAACCTAGTCTGTTAGTTATATTTTTGGCACCTGAATTTACAAGAGCAGCATATTTAGCAGGTAACAAAAGTCTCATTAGTTCATTGTTTTGTAAAGTAAGAATTAGTATGGTATATATGGATACCATGCTAATTGGTTCCTAATATTTATATATGACATAGCTGATGAGATAGAAGACTAGATGGAATAAGAACATAAAGTTAGAAACAAAGAAACCTAGGGAAGTGATATGTACGTGAACAAATGGGACTAGCTCCTCATATTGGTTCCTAATAATAATACATGACATGGCTGATGAGACACAGAGACTGGATGGAATAAGAATATAAGATTGGAAACAATGAGTCCTAGGGAATTGATACGCATGTGAACAAATGAGAATATCTCATGTTGATATTTATCAAAGACAACTTATGATAGAAGAGATTCTCAATAACATGGTGAAAAGATTAAAGCTTTTGTTGTTTTTAAGAAACATGTATTTATCCTGGTTCTAAATGATACCAAAAATATGTGCTAAGATTATTAAAATTTTCCATTCATAATACATTCTAGTCTTTAATTCATCTGGAGTTGATTTTAGCATAATGTATAAGGCAGGGATAGATTTCTTTTACAGATACATTTTATCCAACTGTGAATATTGAACAGTCTTTTTATTCACAACTAATGTGGCACATCGCTGCTGTCACATACTAAATTTTCATATATTAATAAGGATCTGTTTCTGGATCCTCCAGTCTATTCCACTGGTCAACTTTCTATCTTCTACTTACATAAATATTAATAGTATCCACTCTCTTAATCTCAGCTGTATAGTAAGTACTGATGTCTTACATGTCCCCTATCCTAGTCTGCTCTCCCTCTTGTGAATTTTATTTGATTTTTGAATCTGTGAATCAATTTGTATTTAATTACTTCTTTAGGGTTTAATCTTCCTTAGCATTAACATGCATGTGTATCAGTTGGATTCAATCAATAGAGAGAAACGACACAGTGAGTTAAATATTGCTAAAAGTTAAGTTTCCACTGAAATACTCTGAAAGTGAAAATCTAAGTTACATAATGAGAAAAGGTAGAAATGTTTTTTTACAATAATAAAGTATTAGTATCAAGATTATACAATAAGAATATAGATAACTCAATAGAAAAATGTACAAGAGACATAAAGATGCATTTTATAAAAGAGAAAACACCTGTATCTTGTAAGTGTTTCAGATGAACATATCTGATGCATAAATGAAAGAGAAAGAAAATGGCTACCTTTATTAGCAAATCAATGCCACAATGACATATCATTCTGCACCTATTGGATCAGCACAGTTAAAATAAAATTACAATAAAAAGTGTTGAAGAGGATGTGGATTCACAACATTTTTTCTGGTGGACCTTTAAGACAGTAGAATTGCTCTTAAAAATGGCTCAATGTTATTTACTAAAGTTAAATTTTGTCATACTTCTGACCCAGAAAACTAACTTCTGGAGTAATACTAAAAGAGAAACCCTTACTCATGTATAGCAAAAGACATGCGAAAAATGTTTTCCAGCAGTGCTATAATGAGTACTATGATAGATGCGATAATGATAAGCTGGTACCATACTTGTCTATCCTCAAGGGAGGAGATGAATAGACTAAGGGATAGTCATGCATGGAGTATTAAATAAAGGTCAAGGTGATAGTAACGATGTGAATGAATTTTTAGTGTCATAATGTAAAGAAAAAAGTAACCTTCAAATTTACATATTATTGGCTGGGCATGGTGGCTCAATGCCTATAATCCCAGCACTTTGGGAGGCTGACGGGGGTGGACAGCTTGAGTTCAGGAGTTCGAGACTAGCCTGAGCAGCATGGTGAAACCCTGTCTCTACAAAAAAAACATAAAAATTATCTGGGTGCAGTGGCACATGTTTGTGGTTTCAGCTACTCAGGAGGCTGTGGTGGAAGGATTGCTTCAGCCTAGGAGGTCAAGGTTGCAGTGAACTGAGATCGTGCCACTGCATTCCAGCTGAGTGACAGAGCAAGAGCCTGTCTCAAAAAAATAAAACATATTAATTATATATTTTCTATTAGGTGCAAGTGTGCATGTTTTGCATTTAATGCTTAGAAATCCAAAAAGATGGCACTACATAAAAGAAAAGCAAGGGAATGATAAATACAGTATTCTAGTTAATATTTACATCCTGTTTGTAGAAGTAGAGGTCTGAGCTGATGAGGAAACTTTACAATGAGATGTAAGTTACTGTAAAACGTCACAGTTTGGTTTTTCCGTCTTAAGTTTCTGTTTGTTATATTATTAAAAATAGCTAAATACATATCTAAATCGAATTGCAGTAAATAAAAAAACTGAGCACCAAATCTATCATGGGAATCAGAGAAGGCTTTAAGTCATAAATGTAGTCTAAGCTCACATTCACAGGATTATAGTAAAATGCCATACATATTATGGTATTTAAGAGCATAGGATCTAGCATATTCGAAGCTTAAAATTACCACCTACCTACTGTGGTACATCATCTAACTTCTCTTGGACTTATTATTTTATAGATAATATTTTCTACCATTAATGGGAATAATACCAGTGTCAAAACTTATAGGGTTGTTGAAAGGATTACATAAAATTAATACTCATAAAGTACTTGGTAAACGCTCACAGTAAGATTATAGTGAAACAGTGCAAAGTCAGCGCTCAATGATTATTTTCCATTTTTCCTTTGTTATCTCATTTAAACATTACAAGAAACCTGCAAGGTAAGCCTTGTTTTACTTATGACATTCAGATGGGTTGATAGTTTTTCAAGGCCTCTTGGTTTAGGATTTGAACTCAGACCTATTGAACTTTAATGAATCTTTTGAATGTTTTAAATACCTAACATGTTAATTTTTGATGACCATCAGAGCTGATTGGGCACAGGAAAGATTAAGGCTGCATTCAAATGGCTTTAATAATAGAGGCAAGATAATATCTAATATTTTTTTCAGCTGGAACTGTACTATTGAAAATGCCAGGGTCACACCGAACAGATTTTATATGGTTGTGACATTTGATGTAGGAGGAGTTAGTTATACTTGTCCCAGGGAAGCTCAGTGAGGAGGAGTAAGTTATTTCATTGATAGAATGTAGGAGTAAACCGTTAAGATTTTGCTTAAATGCCCAGAACTTTTGGTTATAAACCATGTTGCCTGAGAACACTTTCCAAGAATTTGCAATTGGCTGAGACTTTTCTCCATAACCTGCTGAGTTCTGAGTAACATGAATCAATAGTCAATTGTTCACAGTAATAAAATTCCATCTAAAAATGTTGTAAAATACAACTCAACGTGAAATTTCATATCTTGTAGAATAGAACCATTTTTAGATTTAATCTTTTTATTACCTGTTGAACTGGGAGCACACACATGCTTATACATACCTTCACTCAGAGCAGCAGAAGTCAACATTTTCTCAGTCAACGGACTTCACTTTCAACAACTAATAGAAGAAAATGCCAGGTTCCCTCAGTCTCGTGAGTACCAAAATGAGTTTTTATAACACTCTGTGATATCTACTTTTTGAAATTAGAAAGAAAATGGCCATGGCAATGCAACAAACAAAAATCATTTCTTTTTCTTTAATAGACTGGCGAGTTTTAGAATCAAGAATTTCTGACCCATCTTAAGTCTCTAACCATCATTTCTGATGGGATGACTCTAAATTAGGCATGCTAACAGATGAAAATGCGTATGTGATATTTGGAGTCTCATAGGTCATCAAAAAATCTGTTGTAGATGTTAGCTTACATAGAAGGAAAGTTACTTCCTAAGTGCAAATCTATAGAAAGAATAAAAGGCTTTGGAGGTTCATTTCCTGGAAATGAACCATAGCATTCTTCCTTCCAATTTCTTCGTTATACAAAAGATGATGTAGAAAGTGGGAAGTTTTTCAAATTCCTTGATAACCAGATCTTCTGACTCAGAATACAGCCTCTTCCATTTCACCAAAGTGGTTGCAAAGACTATGAACTTTCATTATCTTTTAGCCTTTGGGATTGCGGTTTGTGTTGTCACTTCACTTCTCACTCCCTGACAAATGTTCCACATGGAGGAAATTGTCTACAAATCCAATTGGCACCTTCGGGATGTAGCACTTGACCCCTCTCACTCTATAACATCTTCAGCATGTCCCTCTTTATTGACCTGTTGCCTTTAGTTCACATATATGTTCGGTTTTTCTTTTTCCTTAAATACAAACTTCTATGGGCTCTATTTCTTGCTCATAAAGTCAGTATATCTCCTATTTATTTCATTTTAGACTACAAGGATTTCCTCTTCCTTGGTTGTTTATTTTTGTTTTGTTAACCCACTTGCCTCTTTCCACCTAAGATTCTGAGCTATGTCACAGTGATTCCATTCTTCAGTAGTAATTTTGCCTCAAGATTTCCAGCCTCACCTTCTTGAAAACATTCCCTGAGCACACTCCCTCCTGCTAGGCTTGGATAGGAGCTGCCTTATCATCCACTACTGTCCCTAGTGTTGTAAATGTTCTATAACTACTTACCCTCTTACCCATCTCCCATATTATACTGTGAATTCCTTCGAGACAGGAATAGAATCTGTTTTCTCTACTGTTGTATTGTCTGCAACCTTCCTGGTGCATACAGATGTGTTCTCTGAATGAATCAGTCAATTTCTTTCCCTGTGGAGCAGTTGGGCTGGACAATCTGAAAGCTATGAGGTCTTCTTCATTTCTTTCCTGAAGTTAAGAACACAGCCAGGCATATTCAGCTAGACTCTTATCACATTGTCTTTCCTGGACCATATCTGCCCGAGCTGCTCTCCCAGATCGGGTGGGTTAAAGAAAGGGTGATGAGATAATATGGAATGAAGTATCTTGGACAATGGGTTCAGGTGGGCATAGCACATTGATTTCAGCAAGCTGTAGAAGTGTCCTGATGGGTGATATCTTAGGGACATAATGGCTTGGAAGTCAGGTAGACTATCTAAAGAAATCCGTAACTCACAAGCATTAAAGAGGGAAACTGAGATGAGAAGGCAATGAGGTAGAAACTAGGAATGCTGTTATAGGCTAAGAGTTTGAAACTGACCAGTGGAAAACAGTTATCTTCCACTGCATATTTTAGATAATCTGAAGCTCTGGGTGTGGCAGGAGGGAGCCTTTAAACCTCTCGCAAAGTTAGATGGCTACTTTAATTATCTCAGTTCTTGAGTATGAAAAGTAGTTCCCATAAAAGATTCCATCAGCTCCAGCTCTTTGGCTAATGCTTAATTTTTCTCCTTTAAGGGTCACTCCTCTATTGGAAGATGAAACATAACAGTATTAAGAGATAACTTTGGCATTGTGTAATTTTTTTATTCCTCCCAAGCCCTATTTTTCAATTCTTCATTTCAGTCTATCCTGTCTTTTCATGGGAAGATAGAGGGGAGATACATTTGCCATTCTCTAACCTGGGATAAGTTATCATTGTTCTTTGAGAGGCCTTTGGTGTCTCAAAGAGTTCTTCCTTCTGAAGGATAATAAAGTTCAAATAAGCAACATTGCTCTTTTCAAGAGATAGAACTGTGTGTTTCTTGCCTCTGCCATAGCAAAATATAACAACTAATCTGTCCCTTTTCTCTGCTCTTTATCCATCTCTCTTGAAACAAATCTCTCGTATGTATAATTTCCAAAATCAATGAACTTTTCCAAATATTCATCTCATATATTGTCTCTTCATGAGTTAACAACATTGAATCAGAATAGAATCTGACACATAGTGGGGATCTGAAAAGAAAGAGGCTCTTTCTTCCCTTGACTTCCAGGATGTGGGACCTATATTGAGTCTCTTCTTACTCATCAGAGGTTCATTTTCAATCTTTTTCTCTCATTCCAACCCCTAAATGTATGACTTAAGTCCCACCTTTACCAGTTATCTATAAGACACAACAGAGTCTTGCTGTTAACCTTATTTCTTCTTCTTGACAAAAAGATAACTACATTTCCAGTATTTCACTGAAATTTGTTTGAGGACAGACATATGACAAGGCTCTGGCCAATAGACTGTGGGTAAAAGCTATGTGGACTCCTTCAGTTTTAACTAAATACTCCCAGCTGAGTTGCCCTCTTTTCTCTCTCACCCTCTTCCATGGATGACTGTGTAGAACAAGTTTTTTAAATGGTGACATCACACAATGGAAAAACCTGAATTTCAAAGTCTTTTCCTATAAAACATTCACCCCAAATTTCTGGCCAACCGATACTGGGTATAAACTATGCAAAAAATAAAATTATGTTGTGTTAAGCTAAGATTTGGGAATTGTTTGTTATAGTGCCTAGTTAATTTCTTTGAGCTTGAACCAATTTTTTGTATCAGTATTTAAATGTCCTCAAATAAATGATGGATACATTCAATATAAAGTCTATATATGCTGTTACAGTAAGGGTATAAAGAGAGAAACTATATAGAGTAGGCAAATGCAGTGATTTTTCAAACACTAATAATGGTACTCATACCTACTTCGTGTTAAATGAGGTGAAAATACTAGTACTTTCTGAGATCCACTGTTGACTCCACCATGTCAGGTCCTTTCAGTGCTTGTTAATGACACCTCATCACAACCCCAGGAGGTGCAGATTACTATCCTGATTTAACAGAACAGGAAGCTGAGCCTGTGAGAATGTAAGTAACTTGCAAAGTCACACATCCAAAAAGTGTTGCAGCCTAGATTCAAGTGAAGCCAAGGCTTATTTGCATGACTACAAACTCTATGCCCTAAATATCATATTATGTACTTCATATGTGGTAGTTATTGTTATGGCACTTACCTTGGTTTTCTTCTGTTTCTACACACTCCTTTCAGTGACTTCACTTTCAAGTTACAGTTTTAATTAACACATCAACAAGAATGGCTCTTATGGCCGTATCCTTATTTTATATCTCTTTCTCAATTTATAAACCCCATCACCAGCTTTAGGCTGGACATGTCCCCCTATAATCCCAAGCCAGTCCCTCAAACTCAATAGGTCCAAAGGAATCTCATCTTATTTTCAATTTCCTTTCCTATTTTTTAAAGTACTAGTTTCTCATTTCTTTAAATGCCATTGAAGTTTTTCCAGATTCTTAGACCCAAAACCTTAAAAGGCTCTCTGATTTCTTGTACTATTTTGCCTTTTGCTATTAATTCTCCAAGTTTCATTGCATCCAATTTTGCAACTCTCTGCTTTGTTCTGCCCAATTAACATCAAGAGAATGCAAAACATTTTAAAATTCAGCTTATACTACTGCAATAGCTTCACAACTAATACTAGTCTCATTCCTTATCCTCTCTACTTAATATTATGCATACTGCTTTCTGTAGATCAGCTCACCTCCCTGCCTTCACAGTGTAGTAAATAAGTCTTATGCCACTTACCTGACATGTTACATGCTGGAAATTTAGACACGTCAGCAGGATTTGAGCCTGGTAGAACAAAGTAGTCTATGGAGAGAGTTTAATTGTAATGCTGTTCAGTTGGCTGCAAAACAGAGTCAGTGAAGAATGGAGACACATTAACAGGTGGCAGGTTGTTTTTAAAATAGGCTGTTTTTAAAACAGTCTGTTGACATTACTAATCAGAGAGGGTCATTATGGAGAGGGCAACAGATGTAATGGAATGGGGTGGAAATATAACGTCATGGTTACAGTTAGGGTGCTTGATTCAGAGTTGAGGTTGAATCACCATTTGAAGACGAATGTCTAAAATGAAAATCTTGAACCATCTCTTCTACTGCAAAGCCTTTATTGCACCTGCCAACCAAATTAGAATCCATTAAGTCAGTATCCAAGGCCCCTCATGCTCTGAGCCTCTCTGCTTCCTTGCCCTCCAGCTCTGCCCCCCTACACTTCACCTCAACACCCAGCCTTTATTTCAGTCATGCTGAACCTTTGGCAGTTCCCTGAAGATAGTTTGCTGCTTACACTTTATCTGTTTATTCATTCACTTAGTCATTCATTCATGAGAAACAACATAGCATCCAGGCTAAGAGCACAAACTCTCTAGTTAGACCACCTGGTTTTAATTCCAGCTCTGCTATTTACCGCTATGAAAACTTGAACAAGTTACTTAACCTCTCTGTGCTTTAATTTCCTCACCTGTAAAATGGAGGTTACACTAGCATCTCTCTCATAAGCATGCTGAGATCAACAACTGAGGCAACAAATTTTAAAACCATTGGAACAGTGCCTAGCAGTTAGTAGGTGCCTAGAAAACACTAATTGTCAATAAGCTTTTTCACGCTCATACAATTTTTTAAAAATGATGATAGAAATGATTAATCCTTGAATGTAATCACTCATTTGAAAGATTTTAGTAAGTGGTGATTATATGCTAAGTACTCTATAAGGCATTGAGTGTTTAGTAGAAAGGAAAACAAAAATGATCGCTGTTCTCAGAAGCTTACAGTCCAAGGGGGGAGATGGACATTAAAACTTTCACCTGTAAGTGAATCTATTATGAAAATTTATGTAAAGCACTTGAATAAAAATGTATTGTTCTATGAGAAAAATAATGGGAGGTTGGGTGGCTGCTTTAGACAGGGGGCAGACAGAGAAATCCTTTTTGTGAAAATTGTAGTTAAGGTCAAGTGTGAAGAATGAGATGTGAAGTCATATGGAAATGGGGGTGGGAATATTTCTGGTGGAGAGACCTGCATTTCTGCATGGTAAAGGCTGTAGAAGAAGTAGACATGTTAAGGAAGTAGAAAAATTGTAAAGTAGAAAGTAAGTTTGACAATGGAGTGAAAGGTTTTCTTTCCACATACCCTCAGTTTTCCCTATGATGATCCCTCCTTATTGCTACCCTCTGCTCCTATACAAATCAAGAATCACTTTGGAATAAATACACTAACATCCTTTCTACCTAAGTGAATTTATTTTATTTTTATTTATATTTTATATTTTTGGAGACAGAATCTTCCTCTGTTGCCCAGGTTGAAGCGCAGTGGCGCCATCTTGGCTCACTGTGACTTCCGCCTCCTGAGTTCAAGTGACTCTCCTGCCTCAGCCCCTCAAGTAGCTGGGATGACAGAGATATGCCACCATGCTTGGCTAAGTTTTGTATTTTTCTTTAGTAGAGACAGGGTTTCATCATGTTGACCAGGTTGGTCACGAACTGCTGACCTCAGGTGACCTGCCCACCTCAGTGAATTTAAAAGATTCTTCTGCATGGTATCTTATAATACTGGGTCCCAATCAAACCACATAATAACATCTGTTCAATTTTATATATTACTATTGATTGATTAAACTTCATCCTCCACCAGACACTGAACTCCCAGAGCCCAATTTAATCTTCAGTGCCTACTGAATCCTGGAATGTGGGTGTTTAATGAGACACAGGATAGCTTCTTGAAAAACTTAGAGAAGCACACAGACCTGGTAGACAAAAACTGCCGTCTTTTGACTCTGGCTCTGCCATTGTGTCTTTGAAGGGCCCAACTCATCTCTGCAGGTTTCATCTTCCTCATTCACTAGTATGAGATGCAAAAAATGTTCTCTTCACTTTTTATTAATCAAGAATCATATGATTTTATAAAAGCATAAGAATGCCCTCAGAATGCAAAATGTGGGCCTGAAATCATGCGCCCAGAGAGCTCACATTCTGGAATTTATACTACAAGCTGAAGGCAGATGGATCATTAGCATTTGAGCCCCCATAGCCCCAGATTGATGCTGTTCCAACCTGGTGATAGCCTCTCACTAGCTTGCTTGCTTGAGTAACATGTGAGCATGTCAGGATACATTCTTGAATTGTTTTGAATATTGTTTCTAAAAAGCAAGGTAATTCCAAGGTACTAGAATTACATATCAACTTATTAATGTCCTTTTTTACTAATAATTATTAATTGCTCTGTAAGTCCTGGGCACTGGTTTGGCTACAAGAAATACAGTGAAGAGTAAGATAAAGCCTTTATCTTTCTATTTCTAAGGAACTTAGAATCTAGGGACTGTGAAGACCAAGAATAAACAAATAACATGATAATACAGTATTCACTGTGGTGACTATTATTTTGGAGAGTACTAAGGGCAAAGACCATGAGGAGGAAGATGGAGAACACCCTAATATAGGAATAAATGAAGGTTTGTCTGAAAAGTGGGCCAGATGAAGTGAGAGAGGAGATCTACCACAATGAAGTTATATGGCTAACACTTGAAGACTTGATCAAAATTAATCATTCTTGCTTGGAAGAGAGTTGTAAAAAAAACAGATCTCATGCAATTTCTTCCCTCTTGCAAGTTCAGAATCAACTGAGACACATTCATAGGAGTTGAATAGTAATGAAGATATCGACTTTATTCTTGGTTCACGTGGATTAGAAAATGTGGCCAGGATCTGAGGTCCATCACCCAGGCACTGAGCATAGTACCTAACATTAGTTTTTCCATCTCCCCCCACAATAGTTTCCACTCTCTATTGTTGTCATTTTTATGTTCATGACATAAAGTTCGTGACATACATGTCCTACATGTAAGAGAAAGCTAAACTCAATATTAGTACAAATATCACATATACTCACATAGACTCACATATAAGTAGAAGCTAAACTCAATGTTTAGGCAAGAGATGTGAAGAAGCATTTCCTTGTGGCTTGAACTCAATGTTTAGCTTCTACTTATATGTGAGTACATGTGACCTTTGGTTCTCTGTTTCTGCATTACTTTGCTTAGGATAATGGTTTTAAGCTGCATCCATGTTGTTGCAAAAAATATGATTTCATTTTTTTAATGGTTGTGTTGGTGTATATGTACCATATTTTCTTTATCCAATTCACCATTGACGGGCACCTAGGTTGATTCTATGCCCTTGTTATTTGTAATAGTGCTGCAATAAACATGCTAGGGCCTGTGTTGTTTCGGTAGAACAAGTTGCTTCCTTCAGGGATTATATGCAATAATGAGATTGCTGGGTTGAATGATAGTTCTGTTTTAAGTTCTTTGAGAAATGTCCAAACTCAAATTGCAATTACTTTATATCATATATCAATAGTTAAATTTAAATTATTTAAATAAAGCTGAATATCTTATTTGGTTGTTTGAAAATTTAATTAAATCTTTCTCAGTTTTTTTAGCTATAATTCTATCCAGTATTCTAGCAGGTAATGTCCATCTAGTTATTAATGTAAAGAATCAGCATTACTCTCTTCAGGCCTGTTAAGAGTAATATGAATTATTTAATACAAGGCAGTGTTTCTTAGCTACTTTATGAAACTGATGTGAATACCTCACCAACTCATCCTTACGTCGAGAATTATAAGATGGAATTTAAATACAAGCAAAAAAATGGATGCTTTGCACTACTTTTTCATGCAAAAATCTTTTGCATTTTTACTGGTTATGAGGCAAGATTTCACAAGTTAATTAATGTGTCTATTCTCTTGCTGGAAGTGCCCCTGCTGCTCCAATCCCAGTAGCATTCATCTCTGACACTGACAGTGACACACCTGCAGAACTTCACGGCATTTGGATGCACTGACCTTTTCTTTTGAGGATATAGGGCGAGAGGTGTGGAGAAGCATTTCCCTGTGGCTTGAACTCACATAAGGGAGGAGGTTTGCGGTTAAGGATCGTGCTGTGTCAGAGCAGAGAGCTGGATGCTAAAAATCAGAGGTGATGGTATATTCTTTAATAAAATTTTTTTATTAGTTTGTGATATTCAGATTAAAGCATGAGGCTGAGGGTAGAAGCCCTTGTTGCCTATATCTAAGGATAGGGCTACACAGGGACAGTTTAGATGGTGACTACACTAGGGATGAAATGGAAGACTAGTCCTTTGAGTAAGGAGGTGAGGAAGAAACGCCACGGGAAGCCAATCTGCTTTGAGAAGTGACTTCAGTGATATTTGATGTATCAAAGAGCCTTAGCTTCATGACTTCCCTAGACTAAAGTTTCTGCTTGAAATAATACCACAAAATCTACGCTATCCCAAACACACAAATGCATGCACACGCACACATGCACACACATGCACATACACATACATGCACACACTCTGTGGGATTTATAGCCCTGTCTTGCCTGTGAATGGATTATAATGCTCTGCATGAAGCACATTCCCTTTATTCTCTTGCACCCTGACCTAAGTGGAAAATAAAAGTGCCTTAAAAAGGCCCATCCATCTCACACCAGCTAGAATGGTGATCATTAAAAAATCTGGAGACAACAGATGCTGGAGAGGATGTGGAGAAAAAGGAACACTTTTACACTGTTGATGGGAGTGTAAATTAGTTCAACCATTATGGAAGACAGTGTGGCAATCCTCAAGCATCTAGAAATAGAAATTCCATTTGACTCAGTAATCCCATTATTGGATATATACCCAAAGAATTCTAAATCACTCTATTATGAAGACACATGCACACATATGTTCGTTGCGGCATGGTTCACGATAGCAAAGACCTGGAACCAACCCAGATGCCCATCAGGGATAGACTGGACAAAGAAAATGTGGCACATATACACCATGGAATACTATGCAGCCATAAAAAACAACAAGTTTGTGTCCTTTGTAGAGACATGGACGAATCTAGAAACCATCATTCTCAGTAAGTTGACACAAGAACACAAAATCAAACACTGCATGTTTTCACTCATAGGCGGTTGATGAACAATGAGAACACTTGGGCACAAGGAAGAGAACAACACTCTCTGGGCTAGGTGGAGGTGTGGAGGGGAGGGGAGGGACAGCGGTCGGGGGCGGGGAGGATGGGGAGGGATAACACCGGGAGAAATGTCTGTTGTGGGTGGGTGGGGGCAGGGAGGGGTGGAGACAGCAAACCACCATGGCATGTAGGTACCTATGCAACAATCCTGCTGGATGCAGGATGTGCACAGGTACACCAGAGACCAAAATACAATAATAATAATAATAATAAATTAAACAAAATTTAAATTAAAAAAGAAAGACCCATCCAAAACAGATCACTAACAGAGTGCCCCTGAAGACTGTTGGAGTCAGCAGTTTCTCAGGTCATCATGTTTTGCAGATACTCAGATTTTTATGGTGACTTACGGGATCATTAAAGTAATTCTTGAATTGTTAAACAATGTGTATTAATTGCCACCTGCCCTGAAGAGCTATCCTGTAAAACTTTCCACTATGCTCCTAGGAAAGACTCTGGGCCCATAAGTCTTTCTTTCACTGAGGACAACAGCCAGTGTTTATTCTGGTCCCAGGGACCTACCCTTGCCCAGATGGTCAGTGGCCAATTGGGGGGACATTAAGCATCTCAGCCCCAATGATGTCTCTGATTCATTTATTACTGAATAAATATTTATTAACTTCTACAATGTGCTCAGCACATTTCTTGCCACCAAGGACACAGCAGTGAACTCACCAAATGCCTGCCTTCATGGAGCTTACTGTGTTGGGACAGTAGACAATAAAAAATTATCTGTGTAAATTCATTGCACGTCAGATGATAAGGAAAATGATGAAGGGTCAGGGTGATATGATGTGTAAGGACGGTGGATACTATTTACTTTAGGTCAATTGGTCAGCGAGGGCTTTCCCGCTGATGTGATATTAAAACTGAGAACTGAATGGAGTGAGTATACATGTCATGAACAGACCTGAGGTGAGAGCATTCCTGGAGAAAAAGCTGTGAGTACAAAGACCGTGACGTGCAGGGTGGCAAGCATGTCAGAGGAGCAGCACGAGAGGCCAGGGTGCAGAGGCAGTGGGGGTCAGGCTCGAGAGGTCATGGGGTCCAGTTCAATGAGAAGGCTTTGCTTTCACTCTGAGCCAGATGGTAATTCACTGGAGGATTTTGTGCAATAAGGGAAGTAATGTAATTTACTTATTCAAAGAATTGCTTTGGCCACTTTGTGAAGAGACCACAGGAGGAAGGGTAGAAGGAGAGAGAGAGAGTAGGTGAGAGACTACTGCCACAATCCAGGCAGGAGATGATAATAATAGATACCATTTATTTAGCACTTATAATGTGCTAGGGCCTAGACATCCTTTAAATTATTTTATGTACATTAATTTAGAAGTACTCATAGCAGGTCTATGAGAATAGGCTGTAATATTGTATTTATTTTACAGGTGAGGAGAGTAAAACATACATAATTTAAATAATCAATGCAAGGTCACATAGGTTATTGGTGTGTTAGACCAGGGTGGTGGACTTGGAGGTGGTGGGATGGAGGATGCACTTTGAAGGTAAAGCCAACAGGATGTGTTGATGGAATATTTTTAAAATTTCAATAATAATAGCTCCCATTTATCAAGCCCTTTTAATGTGACTGCTTCAGTGTTAAGATCTTTTTTATTTATTATTTCATTTATTTATTTATTTATTTATTTATTTATTTATTTATTCTGAGACAAAGTCTTGCTCTGTCACCCCAGCTGGTGTGCAGTGGCTTGATCTTGGCTCACTGCAACGTTTGCCTCTTGGGTTCAAGTGATTCTTCTGCCTCAGCCTTTTGAGTAGCTAGGACTACAGGCATGCTCCACCATGGCTGACTAATTGTATTTTTAGTTGAGATGGAATTTTTCCATGTTGGCCAGTTTGGTCTCAAACTCCTGACCTCAAGTGATCTGCCCACCTTGGCCTCCCGAAGTGCTGAGATTACAGATGTGAGCCACCACACCGGGCCAGGGTTAAGATCTTTATGTAAATAATTTCAAGCAACTTTCACACCCACCCTATAAATAAGCTACAATTATCCTCCACACTTTACAATTGTAGAATTCAATACTCAGAGAATTCAAATGATTTGTTCATTACCATATCTGGTAAGTGCCTGACTTCTGCCTGACCCTGGCCTGTGAGCTGTGAAGCTGGACGTTCCTGACTTTCTACTTGCTTCCTTATCCATTCCTATATGCAGTCAGGATCTTTTGCATCAATCTCTAGCTTCTGGCTTGCATGCTTGTCTTTGGAACTCAAAATCACACTTGATTTTAAATGTTACTTCCTGCAAAATCCCTTCTCTGGTCTTTTCCTCTTTCAGTAGTCTTTATTTTCTGTAACATATCATATCATATCCAATTATATGTGCTGTGGACTGAATTGTGCCCTCCTTCAATATGCATATGTTAGATGGCTAACATCTCTAACCCCACTGAGATGGTATTTGGAGATGGGACCTTTAATGAGATTGAGACAAGGTCATGAGGGTGGGGCCCTCACTGAGATAGCCAGGTGAGAAGGGGTCCCTGGAGAAACCCCAATCAGCCTTTCCAGTGGGGTGGAGCCTTAGGCAGTAAGCTCCCTTGGCAGCAGGGAGGAGACTGGCTCTGCCTCTTTCTGTGTGGAATCTGGTATTCCAAAGGCTGGGCGGGGCATGCTCTAACAGGGGACTCTGGCCTTGCAGAGGATCCCTGTTCCCCCCCAACACACTCCTTTTTTTTCCTTTTCACCCAATAGAAACCTGCTTTATTCACCCTTTAAACTGACTGTGAGCCTAAATTTTCATGGCCATGGGAAGGACAAGAACCCCTGCCTTTAGCTAAACTAAGGAAAAGTCTTGCAATATCATGGTGGGATTTTCTCTGCCACATGACGACACAGCAAGAAGGAGGCCACCTGCGAGCAGAAGAGAGTTCTCACCAGGACCCAACCACGCTGGTAGAAGGAAATGAGACTTCCAGCCTATAGAATTGTGAAAAATAAATTTCTGTCATTTAGGTTACCCAGTCTATGGTATTTTACTATAGCAGCCTGAGTGGACTAAGATAATATGTATCTTGTGATACCAAGTGTAATTATACATGCTACCATATACTGTAATATAATATGTTATATTGCATTGAATTGTGTCATGTAGTATATTATACATTATATTACCTCTGTTTTCTGCTACCTTGTTTGCTCCATTTGTGTCTGCCTGGTTCATGAGTTATCTCCAGAAACTTGTATATTACCTAGCACATAGTAGGCATACTATGATATTTGATAAGTGCAAAAATAAATGAATGAATAATTACAGCCGTCCTGAATAACTACCACTGCCAGTCACAGGATTTCCCAACCTAACTCTAGCCTGCTTGATCAGTATTTCCAATGAGTGTCCCTTTAAGTCTAGTGGAAGACCTGACCCATTAGCTTCTCAGCCTAACCAGCTCATTCTGCCCAACATTTTCAGAGCTAACCCCAGTTTTGTACTACCTCCCTGAGAGATGTTGGGCAAGCCATCTCTCCTCCTTGTTCTTCAGGTGTCTCATCAAAACAGTGTAACTCTGGGCTTCATCAGCTCTGACAAAAGAGGATTCAGATCATCATCAAAGACAAAATGAAAATTGTGGAGGGAAGGATATATCAGGGAATCTTTCAAGTCAGCAATTCATTCTGAGAATAAAGGAGCAATTCTTTGAGTCCAGAGCTGTGGGTGGTAGAGACAGAGAGGCCACCTAATTGCCCCCAGCTGCCAGCTTCAAGTCTGGGAAACTTGTCAAACCGGGCGCTGTGTTTTGTAATCTTTTTCAGCAGGCTGCACACACAGCGGCGTTGTGGATCGATTTGTGGTGCTAAAGTACGAACGTCCTTTCCGGAGGGGCAGTGCCCTTGAATATTTAACAAGGCAGGTAATTGTCCTAAATGAAGGTGGAATTGAGTTTGGTGGTTTGGGTCAGCCATGGCCTAAATTATAAAACTAAAAAGAGGATGGACAATTTTTATTGATTTGAGTCCAATTTTCTCTCACTTTATTTGTTGCTTTAAATCTACATACTTTTTCCCCACAGCGGCTTCCTGTCTGGATGATAAAAAACTCTTTCTGTAAGTGGTTGACAGGCTTTCATTTGCACCTGGGCTTCCGGAGCCACCACCTGTAACTCCCATTCTGCATGTTTACAATTTTCTATGTATTTTGGATTTATTTATTCATTCATTCTACTGGCTTTGATTAAATTCCTACTATGTGTAAATGGAAAAATGCTTGGTTTTGGAAAAAAAAAAAAGAATAAAAATGTTTGAGCTCTCAAGAAACTTCCAGTCTAGCAGAACAGGCATGTGAGTCAGGATACATTGGCAATATAATGGGTGATGTGTTATGATGAGGACAGTGCTGAGTCCCCTAGAAGAAATAGGCACAACTCATCCTGGCATGGGTTGGCCATCAGAGAAGACATTTCAGCAGATGTGTCTCTGACTTGGTTTTCAGTAATTTTATCTCAACACTTATTATTCAAGTAGACAAACCATTAAACATCTGGTGGATTCTGCTTGCCAAACTGAATTGGTTAGACTAGGTTTTAACAGGTTTCCAGGCATTCCTATAAAACTCACCTAAAAATCTTGGCTTTTCTTGCTTGGGAAATAGGGTACCAGAGTCACTAAGAGATTGATCTTTGAGATCAGGCAGCTTGGATCCAATTCTGGTTTCACTCCTCATTTGCTCTATCCCATAGGAAAGACATTAAATTCCATGGTCCTACATTTCCTGTCTATAAAGTTATATAAATAACAGTCACCCCTTCATAGAGTGTCTGGAAATAGCATTTAATTAATATCATCTGTGACAATGAAAAATCATTAGTAACTCCATTAAAACGTACTACATTTATAAGAAGAGGCCATTGGCATATATAAAATATACTGGCCAAAATATAGAATTAGGTCAATGGCTCTCAACAATGGGTGATTTTGCCCCATAGGGTCATTTAGTGACATCAGAAGACACTTTCAGTTTTCAGAATTTGGGAAGGGAAAGGGTGCTAGTGATCTAGTGGGTAGAAGCAAGAAATGCTGATGAACAGCCTGCAAAACACAAGATGGCCACCATAACAAAGAATCATCTGGCCCAAAAATGTTAATAGAGTTGAGCTTAATTAGCAGGGTGTGGTGGCACATGCCTGTAGTCCCAGCTACTTGGGGAACTGAGGTGGGAAAATTGCTTGAGCATGGGAGGCAGGGGTTGCAGTGAGCCAAGATTGTGCCACTGCACTCCAGCCTGGGCAACAGAGTGAGACTCTGTATCTAAATAAATGAAAGAGTTGAGCTTGAGAACCCCTGGATTAGCTCCAGACATCTGTTTAGGTTGTTATGAAACATGTCAGCAATAACAGTTACTTTGATTGTCTCAAAGCATAGTTGATAAATGCTTATGCATTGATCCATAACTTACTTATTCATTAATAAAAAATGAATACAGTCTCCTGACCTTTCTCTCGGCACACGGGAAACTGATCTTTGCAGCATGTGTGAAACAGGGACTTGTGCACCAGAGATTAGGAGGGAGATTGAACACAATGTCTTTGAATTGTTTCCTTGAAAACAAAAAAAGCAGACCTAGCTGGGGGTCAAAGAGGATTCCATGAAAGACTGAGACAAGCTGTGAGTGGATATGACAAAGGGACAGGTTAGGATCAGAGATTCTTCTGCTCATCGTGATGTGGGAAAGAAGGCTCATGAACACTTTTACACAGTTGGTAGGAGTGTAAATTAGTTCAACCATCGTGGAAGACAGTGTGACAATTCCTCAAGGATCTAGAAATAGAAATTCCATTTGACTCAGCAATCCCATTACTGGGTATATACCCAAAGGACCATAAATCATTGTATTATAAAGACACATACACATGTACGTTCGTTGTGGCACTGTTTACAATAGCAAAGACCTGGAACCGACCCAAATGCCCATCAATGATAGACTGGCCAGGGGAAATGTGGCACATATACACCATGGAATACTATTCAGCCATAAAAAATGATGAGTTCATGTCCTTTGTAGGGACATGGATGAACCTAGAAACCATCATTCTCAGCAAACTGACACAAGAACAGAAAATCAAACATCACATGTTCTCAGTCATAGGTGGATGTTGAACAATGAGAACATGTGGACATAGAGAGGGGAGCATCACACACTGATTTCCATTGGAGGTGGGTAGGGTAGGGATAGTGAGAGGAAGGGTGGGGAGGGATAATGTGGGGAAAAATGTCAGGTATAGGTGTTGGGGGATGGAGGCAGCAAACTACCTTGCCATGAATATACCTATGCAACAATCTTGCATGATCCACACATGTACCCCAGAATCTAAAGTACAATAAAAAAAGAAGGCTCATGAGAAGGACCTGTGACTTACTACATCTCTAGATTTAACAGGCTCAATGGCTCCTATACCCAGCCTTCCCCTGATAAATGCATAATTAAATAAACTTATTCTCCAATTCTCCCAACACACTGGGGGCTTTGCTCATGCTTCACCTTCCCCTTGCAGCCCCCTATACCACTCTGGACCACCAAATTAGAGTGAAACATTTTAAACATGTGGTTTCTGTACCGTCTTCTCTGACTCCTCAACAGAGAGAATTCATGACTTATTCTTCCCTCCATTATATCCTGTGTATTAGTCTGCTTTCATGCTGCTGATAAGACATACCCAAGATTGTGTAATTTACAAGGGAAGAGGTTTAACAGACTCACAGTTCCACATGGCTGGGGAGGCCTCACAATCACAGCAGAGAGCAAAGTCACGTCTTACAAGGTGGCAAGTAAGAAAGCTTATCTAGGGGAACTCTGACTTATAAAACCATCAGATCTTGTGAAACTTATTCACTATCATGAGAACTGCATGGGAAAGATCCACCCCCATGATTCAATTACCTCCCACTGGGTCCCTCCCATGACACATGGGAATTATGGGAGCTACAATTCAAGATGAGATTTGAGTGGGGACACAGCAAAACCATATTACCCTGCATGCGCATCTAGCATTAGGCTATAGTCATTATAGACCATTAGGCCAGCCTGCCTGCCTGTTCTTGACTGTGATGTGAGCCACTGAAGATCAGGCCCTTTTTCTTTGTCATCTTTGTTTCTCAGGTGCCTCATATAGTTCCTGGTATGAACTGGGTGCTCTGTCAATATTGGTTCAATGAATCCATTGCTGGATCCATTTCTGCTTCAAAAACCTTGACCAGCTTGAAAGAACTATGCTGGGTCTGGAAGAACAGATGCAAAAATAATTAACTAAAATGGATATGGCTTCATATTTATGTGTCCACTAATCCCATGGAGATTATTTTCCTCATTACATGGATAATTTCCCTGGCTACTGTAGTAGTTGTTAGGGTCACATAGGCTCAACAAAAAAGTTGAGATACACTCACATAACCACATTCATTCATTATTTTGTTCATTCCTCAGATATTTATTGACTTCTGTTTTGCGCAGACACTGTGCTGGTGCTGGGGATATTATATTCCATGAAACGGATATGGCACTTGTCTTCAGAGAGCACACAGTTTTCTGGGGAAGGCGGATGTAAGTGTGTGAGTAATTTGATTTTGTGAGAAGTGCAATGAAAGCAAGGGACTGAGAGCAGTGACATGATGGCTTTGTGACAGATCAGCTTGGCTAAGTTGTACTCCTCAGAGTTTCCTTTCTGTTATGTTTGTTTCCAGTTAGGTTTGGCTACAAAGATTTTTTTTCAGATTAGAGAGCAGGAAGGGAGCCTTCAACCATGTTGTAAAAACACACATCTTTTCCTGGTGAATAAAATGCTAGCCTCAGTGCTTCAGTAAAGGAATTTTACCAATGCAATATAAAGTTCCAAATTAATTGAACTTTTTAGTTGATCAAGAGAGTTTTATTCTGGATGAGTGTGGTTTCACAAAGAGATTTACAAAAGCATCTTCATAATCAGATACTCCAAGCATTATCTGTGCCTGTAATTGCTCTTCTTTCCCTTGGGTCTTCCCTTCCTAATTGCCTGCCCTGTCAAACTGGCTTAGTCCACCCCTACAATTGTGTAAAGCAACTCCCTATAATAAATCCATCCACACACACATGTGAATATATACATACCCAGGATATGTGTGACACATGTGCATATTTGTATGTGCATACACATGTGTATAAACATGTATGTGCATACATACTACATGTATATAGTTCAACTGTTCTGGTTGAAGCTTGCCTAATACCTATGAACATTCAATACAGCTCAGTGGTTCAGAGAAGGCCTCCTAGAGGAAATAAGTTGAAATATGGAGGATGAATAGGAATAAAAATGAGCTAGCAGGGACCTGTGTGAGGTCTGTGGCCAGAGTGGGCGTGGCTGTAGGTAGAATGGGAAGAAGTGACATTTGGGAGATAGGCAGATGACATACCCTAAGAATCCATGTAGACATGGTGAAAGATTATGTTGGTTTCTATTTTTATATTCGTTTTTTTTTTTTTTTTTTTTTGATAAGGCCACACAAGGAATGCAGGAAGACTGAAAATATTTCCAGAAACTAAGCAATAGTTTTGCAGAGAACTGGGCATCACTATTCAGAATACAGCTGAGGTTCTACTAGTTTAATATACATGTAATTTAATTTCTTCATTTCTACTGCTGGTTGGTTGCCTATTCTCTTTTCCTGGTATGTTACTCATTAGCTTCTTTGGAAGTCAAGACTTCTGTTTACTTTCTGTTTGCACCATAGAGATTGGCAGGTGATATAATTTCTGGACATGGGTTTGTGACAATCTCTACTGGGTTTTAAGGGTATTTTGGGTAATAGCCTTTCTTTTAGTTATCTCTCTTACATCTCACCATAGTCATGCAAATGATCTTGTTGAAAGTACTAGAGACAAAGTTAACCCAAAGAACATTGTAGAAGAAGTTTGCTGGCTGAGCATGGTGGCTCACACCTGTAATCCCAGCACTTTGGGAGGCTGAGGCGGGTGGGTTATGAGGTCAAGAGATCGAGACCATCCTGGCCAACATGGTGAAACCCTGTCTCTACTAAAAATACAAAAAATAGCTGGGTGTGGTGGTGCATTCCTGTAGTCCTATCTACTCGGGAGGCTGAGGCAGGAGAATTGCTTGAACCCGGGAGTAGGAGGTTGCAGTGAGCTGAGATCATGCCACTGCACTCCAGCCTGACACCTGGCGACAGAGCGAGACTCTGTCTTAAAAAACAACAACAACAACAACAACAAAGTTTGCCATTGAGCATGGCCAGGTCTCTCCTTGCTTAGTATGAGCTCATTCTCAAAAACCAGGCTCAGGCTTGCTAAACTGCAGATGCTTGCTCAAAATTTGCCTCTTTCCAGACTGTTAGATTACATCTGACATGTAAACAAGGACATATTCTTGGTACTGATATATCAACCATTATGCTGGGTTCATTCTTGTTGAACTAGCATTTGGCAGTAATAAAACCTTTAAAAAGAAACTATGGTTGTATGGGCTATTTATACGCCTTTATTAATACTGGGCTTAATATTAACAGATTAACTCAGAGAGTTGCTCACTTCAGATAACTGTTGATAATGAAACCTTGGAGTGAATGATGGCCCACTGTGCAGGCTTTCATTGAAAAAGTATGCACACTGGAAAGAAAATGTTACTACGTTTGCTATGTGATTAGCTTAAGCACCAACATGTAATCAACATAAACTCATTAGAGTTAACAAGTAGAAACTTCTGATTCTTGCTTAGAAACTGATAAAATTACTTTACCTAGGCTTTCCTCTGTGTTGCCATGTTCCGCACCTGTCTTCTTGGGAGGAGGGGTGCAGGAGACTAAATGTTTGTGTCCTCCCAATTTAATACGTTGAAGCCCTAATCCCAATGTAATAGTATCTGGAGACGGGGTTCTGGTAGGTAATGAGATGATGAGGGTAGAGCCCTCGTGAAGGGGATTAGCACCCTTTTAAGAAGAAGCCAGATACTAGCAGGACCTATCTGCCTTGTGAGCACACAGCAAGAAGCCTGCAAAACAGAAGGGACCCTCACCAGGACCTGACCATGCTGGCACTTTGATCTCAAACTTCCAGCCTCCAGATCTGTGAGAAATAAGTGTTTGTCAGCCCATGTCATTTTGTTATAGCAGCCTAAGATGACTAAGACAAGGAATCAAGGTTCAACTCTGTTTCATGTATTTCTTGTACTTGGACACTTAAATCCTAACTATTTTTGTGAAGAATCTTCTAAATCCTCAATGATTGAAATGTTTCCTGCAACCATGTCTCTTCCAACTGTCCCAATAAATCTTTGGCCTTCTGTTTTACTTAGTTTTCTGAAAATGGTGCCTCTCCTCATTTGGTCTCTTCCTAGATATTGTGAGGGGATAGAAGTTTTAAACCACTTTGAGAAAGATTCATATTCTTATTGGAGTCCATGCCAAAACACAGATTTCATTGTCCTTCCTTTGTAACACTGTTACATAGCCTCTTAGTCTATAGAAAACCTGGATTTTTGTTTATTATGTACATATTGTATACTTTTACTAAAGAAGATAGAAATATACTAGTGTGGGCATTGGCCCAAAGAAATAGAGTTTGCATAGGCCCAGCTTCAACATTCAAGAGTTACTAAAAAAGAGTTTGGCTAAGCAACTATGATGGAGCTATTTCTCTCCAATGTTTGTCAATAATAAAGCCAATAGAATATTTATTCCACCTGCAAACATCATAAGGGGTTGCATCAGCCACATCCTTGAGGACTCAGCAGAGCTCCAGTGTGAATGAATAAAACATTTATTTTTCAAAATGAATGTACAAAAATCACAAACATTCCTATACACCAATAATAGACAAACAGAGAGCCAAATCATGAGTGAACTCTCATTTACAATTGCTACAAAGATAATAAAATACCTAGTAATACAATTAACAAGGGATGTGAAGGACCTTTTCAAGGAGAACTACAAACCACTGCTCAAGGAAATAAGACAGGACACAAACAAATGGAAAAACATTCCATGCTCATGGTTAGAAAGAATCAATATTGTGAAAATGGCCATACTGCCCAAAGTAATTTATAGATTCATTGCTATCCCCATGAAGCTATCATTGACTTTCTTCAAAGAATGAGAAAGAAGTACTTTAACTTTTGTATAGAACCAAACAAGAGCCCACATAGCCAAGACAATCCTAAGCAAAAAGAACAAAGCTGAAGACACCATGCTACCTGACTTCAAACTATACTACAAGGCCACAGTAACAAAAAAAGAAAGCATGGTACTGGTACAAAAACAGATAGCTAGACCAATGGAACAGAACAGAGGCCTCAGAAATAACACCACATATCTACAATTATCTGATCTTTGATGAACTTGACCAAAAAAAACAATAGGGAAAGAATTACCTATAGAATAAATGGTACTGAAAAAACTGGCTAGGCATATGCAGAAAGCTGAGATTGGATTTCTTCTTTACACCTTATGCAAAAAGCAACTCGAGATGGATTAAAGGCTTAAATGTAAGACCTCAAACCATAAAAACCCTAGAAGAAAACGTAGGCGATACCATTCAGGACATAGGCATGCACATAGACTTCATGATTAAAACACCAAAAGCAATGGCAACAAGAGCCAAAATTGACAAATAGAATCTAATTAAACTAAAAAGCTTCTGCACAGCAAAAGAAACTAACATCAGAGTGAACAGGCAACCTACAGAATGGGAAAAAAATTTTTGTAATCTATCCATCTGACAAATGGCTGATATCCAGAATCTACAAAGAATTTAAACAAATCAAAAAGTGGGTGAAGGATATGAACAGTCACTTCTCAAAAGAGACATTCACGTAGCCAACAAACATATGAAAAAAAGCTCATTTATGATCACTGGTCATTAGAGAAATGCAAATTAAAACCACATTGAGATACCATCTTATGCCAGTTAGAATGGTGATTATTAAAAAGTCAGGATACAACAGATGCTGGAGAGGATGTGGAGAAATAAGAACACTTTTATACTGTTGATGGGAGTTTAAATTAGTTCAACACTGTGGAAGACAATGTGGTGATTCCTCAAGGATCTAGAACTAGAAATATCATTTGGCCCAGAAGTCCCATTACTGGGTATATACCCAAAGGATTATAAATCATTCTGCTATAAAGACACATGCACATGTATGTTTATTGCAGCACTGCTTACAATAGCAAAGATTTGGAACCAACTCAAATGACCATCAATGATAGACTGGATAAAGAAAACATTGCACATAAACACCATGGAATACTACACAGCCATAAAAAGGAATGAGTTCATGTCCTTTGCAGGGACATGGATGAAGCTGGAAACCATCATTCTCAGCAAACTAACACAAGAACAGAAAACCAAACACTGCGTGTTCTCACTCATAAGTGGGAGGTGAACAAGGAGAATGCATGGACACAGGGAGGGAAACATCACACACTGGGGCCTATCAGAGGGTAGGGGGCTGAGGCAGGGATAGCATTAGGAGAAATACCTAATGTAGACAATGGGATGATGAGTGTAACAAACCACCGTGGCACATGTATGCCTGTGTAACAAACCTGCATGTTCTGCACATGTACTCCAGAACTTAAGGTATAATAATAATAGTAATAAAAATGAACAAAAAGAACTTTTTTTTTCTCAGCATGGCTGTGACAGTGTTTTTACCACATATATCCTATATATGGCAAAGGCAGTCTCAAATAATAATATCACTTTGTTTAATAGTAATAGAAGAACATTTCTGTAAGTAAAGTGTGAAGTAGAAGGCTATGGCACAAGATTCAGAATTTTGCTTCTTTTAAGTCTCTGTAGCTGTTTGCTCAAAGGTACTAGCTTTGAGACTGATCAGTTTATGCTCTGTTAAAGAATTTATACTCTTCCCAAGGCACGTGTGTCTCTACCAAACTAACATTTATGTAATTGTTTTAGCTCCACTTTCTTCATGGGAACAAAGTGATATTTAGATCATGCTCTCTAGTTTCCACTTGTGTAGTAAGAGTTTGGACTAAAGGGTGGTGAAGAGTCTTCCAGCTTTCTAACATTCATAACAATCTGGAGCACATTAGGGTTGCCCTGGTTTATATGGCAAACATTTGAAACTTAATGTCTCTTTTTTTTAGAAATAAAACAAAACATTAAAAAGCAATGAAAAAACAAAAAAGCTCTGTTTTTTTTTTGTTACTGTTTGTTACTGTTATCACTGACTCCTGATAAAAAGCCATATACAAGTAGATATATGTAATATATAGATATGTGTAATATGTAGATATATGCATATATGTAATTACATAGATCTATGTACATTATACACACACACACACACACACACACACATAATTGTCAACAGCTAAAATTCTATTGTATGCTTCATACATCCCAGGTGCTAAAATAAGCTCCTTACATTTACACATTCATTTAGTTCCCAAAGCAGCCCTGGAAAATATAATTTTCAATTGACAGTTGAGTCAACTGAGACTCACAGACATAACTTGTCTGAGGTCATATGGCTAGAAGGAGCAAGAGTTTAAACTGAAACCCAGACTCTGACATAAGTCTTTGCTCTATGCCAATATTTTCTACAGCTTCTTTGCCTTTGATTTCACCTAAAACGAAGTGTCCTGAGGCTGTGTAATGCCTGCATAAAATTGAGACCTTTTGGTCCTTCCTTCAGAAATGAAAAGTTTGTAACAGTATGGAATGCTGTATCTGGAGGCACCTGAAAGTCCTTTTATTTGTCATCTTGCCTCAGCTCATTTCTATGTCTCTAGCACTTATCAGCACTTGTAAACAGCAATACTGAGCAATTTCAGAAAGGCAACGGCTTGAGCTTCTTAGCACAGAAATTCATCCTAACCTGTTTTTATAGTTGTTTAAAAGTCTCTGTGTCCCCTGTGGAAATGGTGGATAAAGAGGTAATGGATACACTCTAATCTGTGTAACTTCATTATGAGTATATCCAAGGGCCATTAGGAGCCCTTCAATTGTTTGCTTTGCCTCACTTTGTCAATATTTGATGCTCATGGGGGTGAGAGTAGGAAGAAAAACAATCTCATTTGCAAGATTGCTGGAACCCACCTTTGTAATGACTAACCATAGAAACAAACCAAATGTCAGTGAGGCAATGAAACCTGTGTGTCTGGATATAACTACTGACTCAGTGGCCAAGGGATTGTGGAAATAAAAGAAGCACTAGTTATGTTCTAGACCATTAAATAGTCCCTATTTAAAGTGTTTGAGGATGCAAATAAAATAAAATAAAATAATAAATAAAATAGGTGAAGAACCACTGACGCAGGCTCTGAAGGCCTGGTCTTGTTAAGGATGTTAGAATAACGCGGAGATCTTACTGTTACCACTGAGGTGTTGGCTCTGCCTCATAGTCAGCCATGTCATGGCTCTCAAGACTTTATCCCACTTATTTTCACACAGGTTTGTTATCAAAAGTCCTTAGGAACTCTAAGAAAATATGACCATAATATTGTAAGGTGGAAAATGAAATTATCCTTCAACTTAAAGAAGTGAAGTAACTTCCCCACCACTTTGGCTGTAAGAACTTGAGAAAATTATTTCACTTGCATAAGTCTTGAATTTCTCTAGTGTAAAATGGGAATATAAATACCTGTTTTGAAGGCTTAGCATAAAGATCAAGGGAAATCATGCAGGTAAGTGAAATTTATGTTTTAGATGCTATATTTAAAAGGGGTGGTGTTAGCTCAGAGCCTGACTCCTTGAAGCGACCATTTATTTAGTCCTTTATTTTCTGTATCTGATGGTTTGACATCTAAGTCTTGCTTACTCTGAAAGGACTGCCCCCCCAGGATTAACTAGTTCTTACAGATAGTAACTACTGCCTGCTGAACACTCTTTTCAGATGCAAAGCAGCTGATCTACAGTGTACGTTCCAGTCACCTCCTTTACCAGGCTCTTACATTCTGTGCCACTTTCCAGCCACCTGCCCTAATCACCCCAGGGCCAAATATCAGACCATATGGACAGTCCCTGTGTCCCAGAGCCCTAAAATTATTCATTCAAATTAGCCCAATTCTAAACCAAATTGCTTTGCTTGTTTCCTGATTCCAATGGAATCCACAATAAAGGCTGTCATCCAATTTCTCCTTCTCCCTCTGTCTTCTAACCAATCCCTATGCTTCCTGCATGGCACCCTCACAGTGTATGTAGTACAACCCCTCTTCTTGTGACCTGTGAGTACAGCAAACTGTCTTTTAAATAGTGTTCTCTCTTGATTCCCTGACCTTACCATACCTAATAACAATAGAATTAAACCCATATTTAAATATTGTTCAGATCATTTGCATCTTAACCCCCCCATCACAGAACCATAAAAAGAGCGTAGCATGCTGGGCAGAGTGAGGACCTACTTAGGTCCAGAAAATAGAAGATTTTTTTTTCCTGATTTGATATAATAGAATCATGATAACTAATGGAATTTCTCTTCACCTTTCTCTTATTTATGCCATTATTTCCAATGGGTTTCTGCTAGACAAACCAAAACATCTCAGTGTAGAATGATTTTTTTGTCATTTCATTCTATCCCTCTATGTGTGCCAATGCAAACCTTAAAAGAATCTGTTACAGAGGCAGAGTTCTCACTTACTGTGAGGTTCTGCTAGCCAAAGTGATCCCTACAGATGCCTCTCCTGAAAGGAGCTAATTCCATCCAAGACTGCAAGCCTAACTTTACAGTCCAGAGGGACATGGCAATGAGATGTTGGCAGGACTTGTGTAGCAAGGATTTAGCTTTGTCGAACTTCTATATTAGCTGTTTTTTCTCTCTTTTCCTTGGAATATACTATCTTAGGAAAAAAAAAAAAAAGCAAACATTCATTCATTGTAATGTCATACTTCTGTGCCAGGCACTGCATCCTGTATTGAAGACACAAATGCAAATAAATGATAACTATTCCTCTTTGGACTGGTTGTTCTGATTGTTTGTCAAATGAATATCCATGCACGTAAACATTTCCCTATTCAATTCCCAAATAGCAATACCTGCATTTGGCACTGCACAGGATGAGAGTTGGACCATCCAAAAGTCGGCCATGGCTTGAAAAGGGGAAGAGGTGTACACAGCATGTGATACAAGGTAGGAGATAAGTGCTATGAGAAAAATGAAAGCTAAGTATAATGGATATTTGGAGGAACATGATAGATTTAGTTGAGAGTAAAATGGCTCACAGCCCTCCGAAGGAATAAACCCTGCAGCAACCCTGTTTGCAGACTTCTGACCTCCGGAGCTGTGGAACAATAAATTACTTTTGTTTAAATCCCCCATTTTGTGGGACTTTGTTATGGCAGCTCTAGCAAAGTAATACACTTGGAGGCTGGAATGTATAGATCGGGAATAGGAAGGTGGAACCTGGAGTATGGACAGAGGAGAATGTGGACTAATGCTGAAGAGCCAGGTTGGGGCCATATTGAGAATGTCAGAAAGGGGAAGTTTAGATTTAATTAGATGAGCAGGTGGTATTTATAGAGAACATTTGAGCAAGAAAGAAGCATGGTAGAAAATGGTTCCAGTTTTAGAAACCACTAGCAGAACTTGAAACTACTGTTTAAGTTTCTTGCTGCAAGTGTAAGAGTTTATTGAGGAGTCTCTGCTTAGCTATGTGCAAACATAAAGTGGTATTATATGCTTCCAATCACTGATTTAATCACCTATATTAAACATGCATTCCTTTTCCTTGATGACATTTTTGTTATTTTATAAAACGTATAGTTATTTTTCAGTGATAACATTAATAGCCTATTCTAAGTTAAAACTGTAATGTCACATCCAATTAAAGCTTTCTTCTCCATCACAGACTACTGGCTGATGGAATAAGGACTGAGAAAAGAGTTAGAAGATGGCTGCAATTTGTTTTTTGGTTCTTTTTTTTCTGTTTATATTTGAAGGAGGTAGGACATCTAAGGAATGACTTGGTGTTGTGGTCTATTTTAGGTTGCTGTAACAAAATACCACAGGCCAGGTAATTTGTAACGAACATATATTTATTTGGCTCATGGTTCTGAAGACTGGAAAATCCAAGATTAAAGAGCCACAGCTGGTAAGGAGCGTCTTGCTGCAACATCCCGTGGTGGAGTGGAGAGGTTATGAGAGGGCAAGAGAGAGTGTTGAAGAGTGGACTGAACTCTTTTACAACACAACCACTTTTGCCATAATGATCCTACTCTTGTGACAGTGACATTGATCCATTCATCACCTCCCAAAGATCCCACCTCTCAACACTGTTGCATTGGGGATTTAGTTTTCAATACATAAACTTTGGGGGACGTATTCAAACTATAGCCACTTGGGGTTGTCTGATGTAACTGGCTCTATGTCAGTCGTATGAAGGTACCTGGTGATGGACTTACTCTTCTCTTTAGCTTATAGGGTTACACATGAAGCTGATAAATTTTGCCAATGTTCAGGTCAAGGTATAGGTGTTGGATATATTTAGAGCAGCATTTAGCCTTACCCAGTCCCCTCTGTCTAACCCCAACCCCAACTCTGATAGTAACCCTCCATCACTGAGGATCTCATTATCTTTTAAAGAAAAAGAGGTGTTTTCGGTTTCTAGAACTGTCATTACCAAGTACTGCTAAAATGGTTTACCTAAACAATAAAAATTCATTTCCTCACATTTCTGAAGTGAAGAGTCCAAGATTAAGGTATTGGCATGTTTGGTTCCTTCTGAAACCCCTCTACTTGGGTTGTAGACGACTGCCTTCTTACTGTGTCTTTACATGGTCTTTCCTGTGCATGTACGCTCCTGGTGTATCCAAATGTTCTCTTCTTATAAGCACACCAGTCAGGCCGATTTAGGGCCCACATCCATTGTACAGCCTATTTACACTTAATCACTTTATTAAAGGCCCCTATCTCTAAATACATTCACATTCTGAGGTACTGATCATTAGGGCTTTCACATATGAATTTAGGGGTCATGATTCAGTTCCAAACAGGAGGTCTGTAAATCAGGCTTCCATTTAATGGTGGTAGAGCTTATTCTCCTGTCTCCTTGTACAGTCTGGAGATGCTGTCATCTCACCCAGTTGCTGGTAGCCCTGTTTGGAATTTGGAATTATTAGTGTTTCTTGTTTTCCTCTGTGGGTCCCACCTACTAGTTTTGGAGCATCTGGAAAATTCTTATTTGAAGTTCTTTGAAGGAATGTTGTGAAAATTCTGAAGAGCATGGCATTCAGGAAGAGAAAGCGCCTAGCCAAAGTCACAACCATTGGTCTTGTGGGCACTACTGCTATGTCTTTGCATGGCAGAGGCAGCAACCACTAAATCCCTGCTATAGTTGCCTATTGGACTCCATGTTCTTTGCAGGTAGGTGGAGTCATGTGGCTGAGTTCTAGCCAATGGAATTTGGGCAGAGGTCATGTAAGGCACTTATAGACATGGCCCCTAAACAATCTGTATGCTAGGGAAATGGTTCTAATAATAGTAGCTTGTGCATATTAATATTCTGCTATGTGCTTGGCTATAGGTCAAACTCTTTACCTACTATTTTTTCTTCTTTTTATTTTTATTTATTTATTTATTTTTTCTCAACTGCGAAGGTACAAAGCACTGCCTGTCTGGTTTTATTTTTTATTATTTATTTATTTTTTATTTTTAGAGGAAGAAAGAGAGAAAGAAAGAAAGAGAAAAAATAGAAAAAAAAAGAAAAAGAAAAAAAAAGAATGAAGGAAAGGAAAAAAGAGGAAGAGGAAGGGGGAGAGAGAACAGGGGTATTGCTTTATTGCCTGGGCTAGAATGCAGTCTAAAAATGGGTATGCCTGTAATTGTGTTTAATAATAGAGACATAAAAAAATGAGGGTAGAAAATAATTAACAAGCAGCCAACCAATATTTTATTTAAACCTGTAAATAGGTGTGATGTAGTACTGATAAGAGTGTACATTTTGTGTATTTAAAGTGGAGAGTTCTACAAATGTTAATTAAGTCTATTTGTTCCGGATCTGTGTTCAAGTCCTGAATATCGATGTTAACTTTCTGTCTCATTGATCTGTGTAATATTGATGTTGAAGTCTCCCACTATTATTGTGTGGGAGTCCAAGTCTCTTTATAAGTCTTATATATCTGGGTATTCCTGTATTGGGTGCATATATATTTAGGATCTTTAGCTCTTCTTTTTCTAAATTGCATTTTAGGTTTTGGGGTACATGTGAAGAACATGCAAGATTGTTGCATAGGCACACACATGGCAGTGTGATTTGCTGCCTTCCTCCCCTTCACCTATATCTGGCATTTCTCCCATACTATGTCTCCCCTCCTCCCCACACCCCCATCCCTCCCCCATTTTCCCCCAACAGACCCCAGTACATAGTGCTCCCCTCTCTGTGTCCATATGTTCTCATTGTTCAACACCCACCTATGAGTGAGAACATGCAGTGTTTGATTTTCTGCTCTTGTGTCAGTTTGCTGAGAATGATGGTTTCCAGGTTCATCCATGTCCTTACAAAGGACACGAACTCATCTTTTTTGATGGCTGCATAATATTCCATGGTGTATATGTACCACATTTTTCCTGTCAAGTCTATCATTGATGGACATTTGGGTTGGTTCCAGGTCTTTGCTATTGTAAACAGTGCTGCAATGAACATTTGTGTGCATGTGTCCTTACAGTAGAACGATTTGTAATCCTTTGGATATATACCCAGTAATGGGATTACTGGGTCAAATGGAATTTCTATTTCTAGGTCCTTAAGGAATCTCCACATTGTCTTCCACAATGGTTCAACTAATTTACAATCTCACCAACAGTGTAAAACTGTTCCAATTTCTCCACATCCTGTTGTCTCCAGATTTTTTAATGATCACCATTCTAACTGGCGTGAGATGGTATCTCAATATAGTTTTGATCTGCATTTCTCTAATGACCAGTGATGATGAGCATTTTTTCATATGTTTGTTGGCCTCATGTATGTCTTCTTTTGTAAAGTGTTTGTTCATATCCTTTGCCCACTTTTGAATGGGCTTGTTTGTTTTTTTTCTTGTAGATCTGTTTTAGTTCTTTGTAAATTCTGGATATCAGCCCTTTGTCAGATGGGTAGATTGCAAAACTTTTTTCTCATTCTGTTCGTTGCTGATTCACTCTAATGATGGTTTATTTTGCCGTGCAGAAGCTGTGGAGTTTGATTAGGTCCCATTTGTCTATTTTGGATTTTGTTGCCAATGCTTTTGGTGTTTTGGTCATGAAGTCCTTGCCTACACCTATGTCCTGAATGGTTTTGCCTAGATTTCCTTCTAGGGTTTTTATGGTGTTAGGTCTTATGTTTAAGTCTTTAATTCATCTGGAGTTAATTTTAGTGTAAGGTGTCAGGAAGGGGTCCAGTTTCTGCTTTCTGCACATGGCTAGCCAGTTTTCTCAACATCATTTATTAAACAGGGAATCCTTTCCCCATTGCTTGTTTTTTTCAGATTTGTCAAAGATTGGATGGTTGTAGATATGTTGTGTTGCCTCTGAGGCCTCTGTTGTGTTCCATTGGTCTATATCTCTGTTTTGGTACCAGTACCATGCTGTTTTGATTACTGTGGCCTTGTAGTATAGTTTGAAGTCCGGTAGTGTGATGCCCCCCGCTTTGTTCTTTTTGCTTAGAATTGACTTGGCTATGCGGGCTCTCTTTTGGTTCCTTATTAAGTTTAAGGTGGTTTTTTCCAGTTCTGTGAAGAAGGTCATTGGTAGCTTGATGGGAATAGCGTTGAATCTGTAAATTACTTTGGGTAGTATGGCCATTTTCATGATATTAATTCTTCCTAACCATGAACATGGAATGTTTCTCCACCTGTTTGTGTCCTCTCTTATTTCGTTGAGCAGTGGCTTGTAGTTCTCCTTGAAGATGTCCTTTACATTCCTTGTTAGTTGTATTCCTAGGTATTTTATTCTCTTTGTAGCAATTGTGAATGGCAGTTCGTTCTTGATTTGGCTCTCTTTAAGTCTGTTATTGGTGTATAGGAATGCTTGTGATTTTTGCACATTGATTTTGTCTCCTGAGACTTTGCTGAAGTTGCTTATCAGTTTCAGGAGATATTGGACTGAGACGATGGGGTCTTCTAGACATACAATCATGTCGTCTGTAAATAGAGACATTTTCACTTCCTCCTTTCCTATTTAAATACCCTTTATTTCTTTTTCTTGACTGATTGCTCTGGCCAGAACTTCCAGTGCTATATTGAATAGGACTGGTGAGAGAGGGCATCCTTGTCTAGTGCCAGATTTCAAAGGGAACGCTTCCAGTTTTTGCACATTCAGTATGATACTGGCTGTTCGTTTGTCATAAATAGCTTTTATTATTTTGAGATATGTTCCATTAATACCTAGTTTATTCAGGGTTTTTAGCATAAAGGGCCCTTGAATTTTGTCAAAGGCCTTCTCTGCATCAATTGAGATAATCATGTGGTTTTTGTCTTTGGTTCTGTTTATGTGGTGAATTACGTTTATAGACTTGCGTATGTTGAACCAGCCTTGCATCCCTGAGATGAAGCCTACATGATCTTGGTGGATAAGCTTTTTGATGTGCTGTTTCAATTGGCTTGCCAGTATTTTATTGAAGATTTTTGCATCTATGTTCATTATGGATATTGGCCTTAAGTTTTCTTTTCTTGTTGAGCCTATGCCAGGTTTTGGGATCGGGATGATGTTTGTCTCATAAAATGATTTGGGAAGGATTCCGTCTTTTTGGATTATTTGGAATAGTTTCAGAAGGAATGGTACCAGCTCCTCTTTGTATGTCTGGTAGAATTTGGCTGTGAACCCGTCTGGACCTGGGCTTTTTTTTGGTGGTAGACTCTTAATTGCTGCCTAAACTTCAGACCTTGTTATCGGTCTATTCAGGGTTTCAACTTCTTCCTGGTTTAGGCTTGGGAGGAGGGAAGTGTCCAGGAATTTATGCATTTCTTCCAGTTTAATAGTTTATGTGCATAGCGTTGTTTGTAATAATCTCTGATGACGGTTTGAATTTCTGTGGAAACTGTGGTGATATCCCCTTTATCATTTTTTATTGCATCAATTTGTTTATTCTCTCTTTTCTTTTTTATTATTCTGGCTAGTGGTCTGTCTATTTTGTTGATCTTTTTGAAAAACCAGCTTCTGAATTTATTGATTTTTTGAATTTTTTTTGTGTCTCTATCTCCCTCAGTTCTGCTTTGATCTTTGTTATTTCTTGTCTTCTGCTAGGTTTTGAGTTTTTTTGATCTTGCTCCTCTAGCTCTTTAAATTTTGACGATAGGGTGTCACTTTTAGAACTCTCCTTGCTTCTCATGTGAGCATTTATTGCTATATATTTTCCTCTAGAGACTGCTTTAAATGTGTCCCAGAGATTCTGGTATGTTGTGTCTTCGTTCTCGCTGGTTTCGAAGAACATCTTTATTTATGCCTGCATTTCATTGTTTATCTAGTCAACATTCAAGAGCCAGTTGTTCAGTTTCCATGAAGCTGTGCAGTTCTGAGTTAGTTTCTGCATTCTGAGTTCTAACTCAATTGCACTGTGGTCTGAGAGACTGTTATGATTTCCGTTCTTTTGCATTTGCTGAGGAGTGATTTATTTCCAATTATGTGGTCAATTTTAGAGTAGGTGTGATGTGGTGCTGAGAAGAATGTATATTCTGTGGATTTGGGGTGGAGAGTTTTGTAAATGTCTATTAGATTTGCTTGTTCCATGTCTGAGTTCAGGTCCTGGATATCCTTGTTAATTTTCTGTCTGGTTGATCTGTCTAACATTGACAATGGGGTGTTAAAGTCTCCCACTATTATTGTGTGAGAGTCTAAGTCTCTTTGTAAGTCATAAAGAACTTGCCTTATGTATCTGGGTGCTCCTGTATTGGGTGCATATATATTTAGGGTCATTAGCTCTTCGTGTTGCCTTGATCCTTTTACCATTATGTAATGTCCTTCTTTGTCTCTTTTGATCTTTGTTGCTTTAAGGTCTATTTTAACAGAGATGAGAATTGCAACTCCTGCTTTTTTTTTTTGCTCTCCATTTGCTTGGTAAATCTTCCTCCATCCCTTTTTTTTGAACATTTGTGTATTCTTGCATGTGAGATGGGTTTCCTGGATACAGCACACTGATGGGTTTTGGCTTTTTATGCAATTTGCCAGTCTGTGTCTTTTGATTGGGGCATTTAGTCCATTTACATTTAGGGATAATATTGTTAGGTGTGAATTTGATACTGCCATTTGATGCTAGCTGGCTGTTTTGTTCGTTAGTTGATGTAGATTCTTGATTATATTGATGCTCTTTACCATTTGGTATGTTTTTGGAGTGGCTGGTACTGGTTGTTCCTTTATATGTGTAGAGCTTCTTTCAGGAGGTCTTGTAAAGCAGGTCTGGTGGTGATGAAATCTCTGAGTACTTGCTTGTTTGTGAAGGATTTTATTTTTCCTTCACTTATGAAGCTTAGATTGGTTGGATAGGAGATTCTGGGTTGAAAGTTCTTTTCTTTAAGGATGTTGAATACTGGCCCCCACTCTCTTCTGGCTTGTAGGGTTTCTGCTGAGAGATCTGCTGTGAGTCTGATGGGCTTCCCTTTGTGGGTAACCCGACCTTTCTCTCTGGCTGCCCTTATCATTTTCTCCTTCATTTCAACCCTGGAGAATCTGACAATTATGTGCCTTGGGGTTGCTCTTATTGAGGAATATCTTTGTGGTGTTCTCTGTATTTCCTGGACTTGAATATTGGCCTGACTTGCTAGGTTGGAGAAGTTTTCCTGGATAATATCCCGAAGAGTATTTTCCAGCTTGGATTCATTCTCTTCGTCACATGCAGGTATGCCTATCAAACGTAGATTAGGTCTTTTCACATAGTCCCACATTTCTTGAAGATTTTGTTCCTCCCTTTTTACCCTTTTTTCTCTAATCTTGCCTTCTCATTTTATTTCATTGAGTTGATCTTCGACCTCTGATATCCTTTCATCTGCTTGGTCTATTCGGCTGTTGAAACTTGTGCATGCTTCGCGAAATTCTCGTGTTGTGTTTTTCAGCTCCATCAATTCACTTATATTCCTATGTTGTCCATTCTTGTTAGCATTTCGTCAAATCTTTTTTCAAAGTTCTTAGTTTCTTTGCTTTGGGCTAGAACATGTTCTTTTAGCTCACTGTAGTTTCTTATTACCCACCTTCTGAAGTCTGATTCTGTCATTTCATCACATTCCTCCATCCAGCCTTGATCCCTTGCTGGTGAGGAGTTGTGATCCCTTTTAGGAGGAGAGGTGTTCTGGTTTCAGGTGTTTTCATCCATTTTGCACTGGTTTTCCCTTCTTTGTGGCTTTATCCACCTGTTGTCTTTGTAGTTACTGACTTTCAGATTGGGTCTCTGAGTGAACTTCCAGTTTGTGGATGCTGAAGTTACTTCTTTTTCTTAGCTTTCCTTCTAACAGTCTGGCCTCTCTGCTGTAGGACTGCTGAGCTCCACTCCAGGCCCTGCTTGCCTGGGGATCACCTGCAGCAGCTGCAGAACAGTAAGGGTTGCTACCAGTTTCCTCTTCTGCTATCTTTTTTCCCAGAAGGATACCCATCAAATGTCAGTCTGTTCTTTCCTTTATGAGGTGACTCTTTGGATATACAGGGGTCAGGGAGCTGCTTGAGGAGACAGTCTGTCCTTTATTGGAGCTCTAGTCCTGAGCTGTGAGCTCCATTGCTCATTCAGAGTTGCAACTCATAAACTCCCTTTTCCCCCCCACCAGGTGCTCTGTCCCAGAGAGTTAGGGCTTTATTTATGAGTTTCTGTTTTGCTGTTGCCTTTTTTTCTCTTTAAGGGCTGCCCTGCCCAGCAAGGAGGCAGCCTAGTCACTGTCTGCCTGCAGAGGCTTTGCTGAGCTGCTGTGGGCTCCGCCCAGCTGCTGTGTGATCTTCTCTGCAGTCCTGTTTATATGGGTGTAGTTAGAACAGCCTCAGCCCACCTCTGTTATGGCGAACTCTCTCTGTAGTAGCAGGTTGCCTCAGCAACAGCGGGCTGCCTCAGTGATGGCAGACTGCCTCCGTAGTGGCGGAGTGTCTCAGTAATGGCAGACGCCCCTCCCCTACAGGGGCAGACTGTCCCAGATTCAGCTGTGCTTGCTATGAAACTCAACGCAGAGCGTTTTCAATTACTGTTTTTTTTCTGTTGTTGTTGTTGGGGGGTGCGTGTGGGACCAGCCAAGCCTGATCACCTTGCTCCCTGACTCAGAGTCTTTTTTTTTTTTTTTTCAGTTGAATGGTCAACTCTCTCTCAGGTGTTCCAGTCACCTGTTAAAAAGGCACCGGGATCTCTTGTGCGGAGACTCACTGAGCCAGCTGAAACAGCAGTGCTGAGATTCCTGGCAGTTTTTTTGCCTAGGAATCTCCTGGCCTGTCTCGCTATTTCAGATGAACGGGTGACTTTGCCATCTCAGGGCCCCAATTGCCAGCTAGGAGGCACCCAGACCAGTGTCTTTTGAATGGAGAACCGCCGCACCAGGGCGGGGGCAAAGCAGCTGCCTGGCCAAAACAGCCCCGCCGTCCAAAACAGCTGCACCAGCGAAAACAGCTGCACTGGCGACCAGTGGGGCTCCTCCGCCTGGGAATCTTCTGGACTGTGGGCAATAAAAATCTGTCTGGAAATGTGGCATCCACTCACCCTCTGCACTTTCACTGGGAGCTGAAATCCTGAGCTGCTCCTAGTCGGCCATCTTCCCCCGATCCTCCTATTTTTTCTTATATTTTTACAATAACTTTATGAACAAGCTATGATTATTATCCTCACAGTCCTGGATTAGATAACTGACAAATTTGCCATAGTATAGAGTTAGCAAGTAGTGGATAGAGAACTTAGCATGTGCTAAAATGTTTTGATGCGTTCATTTCCAGACCAAATTTTCACCAAGCTGTTTGTGCCAGAAACTAAAAGATCTCTGTGGTTGCTGAGAAGCAGGAAGCGGAGACACCAAAGAAGGAGAAAGAAAATAAGGAATCAGATCCCTATTTGAATCTCACCTCTGTCACTAACCACCTGGGTGACTCAGTGATACCATCTCCTTCAGCCTGTGTCCTGAACCGGAAATGGAGAAAAAAAATCTGTTTGTAGAGATGGTGAGAAAATTAAATGAACTGTTGTATGTTAAAGTCCTCTGTAAACTGTAAAAACACTACCCAGATGTTAATGTATCTTTACCTAAGGAATAAAATTAACAAAGCGAATTAAAAAAGCACTGAAAGGTTATTCAAAATTTAAAATGGCATTAACGATGGAAAGTCAGCCATTACAGTGGGAGGACCCTAGGTGATATGGTTTGCCTCTGTGTCTCCATCTAAATCTCACCTTAAACTGTAACAATCCCCATGTGTCATGGGAAGAATCCAATGGGAGGTAATTGAATCATGGGGGTGGGTTTTTCTCATGATGTTTTCATGATAGTGAATAAGTGTCGTGAGATCTGATGGTTTTATAAAGTGAGGTTCCCCTGCACATGCTCTCTTGCCTGTCACAATGTAAGACATGCCTTTGCTCTTTCTTCACCTTCCATGATTGTGAGGCCCCTCCCCAGTGATGTGGAACTGTAAGTCCATCAAATCTCTTTTCTTTACAAATTACCCAGTCTTTGAAATGTCTTTATTAGAAGTATGGGAATCAGCTAATACCCTAAGAAATCAAGGAGATCTGAATTTGAATCCTGCCTTTTCCTGTCTTAGGCAAATAATTGAATTGTTTTGAACTTTGGATTTAAGTAAAATAGAAGTTACATTATTCATGTGTAGGGCATCTGTGAGTCCTCTCTTCCACCTTTTTTGCTCTCATTCTATTTATTCATTTAGTTATTCCAAGTCAAATTCCACCTATTCTTTTTTCAATAATCAGATGGGGATTCTCGGTATAAATTTAAAGCTCAAGATTCAGTAAATATCCCAGGACGGAATAGCTGTCTGCTGGCTTAGACTTGTCATTATCAGTTGCTTAACTGAAGCAACTGCACATAGTTATGCAAAACACACACACACATTCACTCACAGAGAAAATCCTCCTGTAGTGGTGCTTACCTAAAGTACCACAAATCTGAAAGATTTATTGATGATAACAGAATGAGGGAATTTTTCAGTGAGTGACAAATATTTAATAGCCTTAGTAACATGTTCTGACAAATTGGCTAGCAAACCACAGAGCTCTTAAAAAAATGTGTACTGCAAAATACTAACAGGAGTTAATTCCAGGTAGTAGGAATATGGAAATTTATTATTTATATCTTTTATAATAATATGTATATAATATAAATTATATGTTATGCCCATATATATATGTATATATTTTCACTTCCCAAAAGTAGACAGAGGAATAAATGAACAGCAGTCATGAACAGATTGTTTACTATTGAAAAATACAATGACTAATACACATTTTAAAATAAAAAAAATTATTTTAAGAATTTTAACCATATTGGTGAATCAAATATGTAGGAGTGAAAATAGCAATAGGGTGCTTTGTTCTGCCTTTGTGGTTGGGAATATTTTTTGAAAATTTTAAAGATTAATTTTTCTCCCTGGAAATGTGCCTAGGATACCACCAGGAGATGAGTCTGTTGCTTCTAGAGGATGGATAATGGAATGGAAGAAAGTTGGTAAAACTGAGATACTATGCCAGGCAATTGTCAGAGTTTCAGCTGGAAAACATGTGTTTCCCTTGGGTCAAGAATAGCTTGAGACATCTCATTGATTACCTACAAAGACTGCTCAGATAAGTGAGGAGACCCATAAGATTTGGTATAAATTGCTCACTGTATGTGGGGGAAGAAAAAGAAGAATGACCCAACACAGAAAGCCTCAAAGCAGGACGATACTACACAGACTTCCAAAGAAGCAGTGAGAGGACACCATCTGATGCTGGCTGCACCGAAAAGCCCAAATGGCTGTCAGTGTCAGGTGGAGAAGCAAATGATGGAAGAGAGAAGAACGTGAAGTTGTACTATAATTGTGTTTGTTGTCCAAATAGGCACATGCTGTTCCATATAGCTTTACATGTTTCATTTGCTTCTTCAGTGAGGAAAGGAGAAAAGGTGAGGAGGAGAAATGCACAGAGACTGGAATAATTGTTTGGACCATACCTTCTCTGCTGGCAGCTTACTGTGACTACATCATCCAAAATTTGGCATAAGGATTTGGCAATGTGACCAATATTTATTAAAAGGTAATGAAATACCTAATTATTCTCCTTCCTTTTCAACCCCATCACCATTTGTTCATTCAAAATTCAAAAGGTAAAGATAATGCAATTTATGCTTGTATATTGTTCCATTGATGTTGGCTGATATCTAACAACATATTAGTAATCTAATGACTAGTAGTTCCTCTCTGGGGATCACTCTTAAAAATATGCCCTAGAGTGTGAACCAAAAATTTATGTTCTAAATTTCCTGTCAAGTAATAATATATAAAGAACAAAAACAGGAAGGATATCTTAAATTCCAATGATAGACGATTGATTGAGTGTAGATTAATACTTTGACATAGTAGAAATATAGTTCAATTGAAAATGATATCAGTAAGAATTGCTAATGATGCCAGCATAGACTTACTATGAAATGTTTTGTGGAAATAATCAAGACACAATTGTGTTATGAGTGGCAAACACAGGAAAAACTAGAATGGATACTAACAAATGAACCGTGATTAAATCTCTATGGTATGTGTTGTCATCTTTTGAATTTTGTTTCTCCAAAATTTTCAAATTTTTTCTATGTATGCATAATAATTTTATATTTTGAAGAAATAGGTGCTATCATTTTCTGGAGAATAAAGGAGGCAGCAATTTTAACTTTATATTCAATTTCTTCTTGTTAGTCTTGATAAAAGGCTGAAAAATAAAATGTACAAGAAAAACTTTCCTGTTTTATCTGCCTTATTTTTATAAGAGCAAGAAAAAAATGAAAACCCAAAAGAGAAACAATAACATGAAGAAAAGGATATGTTTCTCAGGTATTTAGCTAAAATAGAGGTATTGAGAAAGAAAAATTTGATGATTTTGGGAGGGTATTTTTTCTATGCCAAAAGGTAGAACTTGATGATGTCATAGTAACTCTTGTTTTGGAAGTGCATAAATATTCAAAATAAAAATTTTAAAATGATCTAGTGTTCCAGACGAAAATAATCCTCAAACTTCGTTTTTGTTATAGCTGCATGGAAATTTGTTTTGGCCTAAAACTGCAGCAACAGAATTCTCAAAGATCACTTTGGCAAGAACAGAGTTTACAGAGAATTGGGAGCAATTTAAACTAATTTTTTCTGTTATCTCTTATTATAAGTGAATTATTGTCCTGAGATTTCGTATTTTCAAAGAAAGAGTATAACTAGACATAGAAAAATATCTGATTATTCTTCTAGAAGCAGAAAAAGCATTTAATACCATCTAACACCCTTTTAGTCAAAACACTTAATGAAACAGCAAGTAATTAAGATTTTCCTAAAAAAACATATAGATATATATGTACATGCTGTATATGTGTGTATATATACACACATACATGTACATACACAAATATACAGACACATAATTGTATATACAGTAGCCTTGCCTCATCTGCAATACCTTATCTTATTCTAACACCCCCAGTGGTTGACTGAAATCTCAGCAGTACCAAACCTGATTGTCATCAGTTGGAAGGTGCTTCTGTCAATGTCTTTCACCCACAAATTCAACGAGTTTTCCTCTTAACTAAAGTTTATTATTATATGCTTATTATAAGTTTATAACTTATTATAAACACTGGCTGTAACTTTTGAAGTTTGAGGTGCATCAACAAAACAAGCATGAAGTTTTTCTTCCTTCTTTATAACTAAACATATGGATGATTTCTTCTTACCATACCTCTTAGCAATCTCAGCATATATATTTTTTTCTTTCCTTATTAAGAACTTTCACCTTTTAACTTAAAGGAAACACTTTACAGCTTTTCAATTTTTCTTCCAAATGCAGAATCACTATTCTTGCATTTGGGGGCTGTTACAAAGTAAAATAAGGGTTACTTGAACACAGGCAGTGTGATACTACAACAGTTGATCCGATAATTGAGATAGCTATTAAATGATTAATAACGTATGAATAATGTTGATATCACGTATACACTGGACAAAGGGATGATTTATGGCCTGGGCAAGATGGAGTGGGATGGCATGAGATTTCATCATGCTACTCAGGACTGTATGCAATTTAAGACTTTTAAAGTGTGTATTTATGGATTTTTCATTTAATATTTGTGAACCAGAGTTGACTGCAGGAAATGAAACTGCAAAATCAGAAACTATGGATATGGGAGGACTCCTCTACGATTCAGCCTCAAAGACAATTTTTTAATTAGCTATTGCTGCCACAATGCTTTATAAAGAACAAATCTAAAACACAGTGGCTTACAAAAACACAAATCTGCAAGCAAGGCATTTGTAGTTTACTGGGCTCACTGGTTATTAACTGGGCTTAGCTCCAGTCTGCAGGCTAGGTTAGGGTCATGTATTTTTTTTTTTTTTCTTATTCTGGAACAACACTGATTACCGGGGGCATTTTCTATTCATCAAAGAAGGCAGCAACATATAAAAGAACAAGTCAAGCCATACAAACATATTTAAAACTTTACTTCCATCACAGCCACAAACAATTCTGTTAATAAAGCAAGTCACGTGTATAAACTCAAGGTTAATGGGGAGAGCATGCGCAGTTTACATCTTTACTGGCAGGCCTTACTGAATCACATGACAAAGCGTGTGACGTAAAGACGTTGGGAAAATGATTACATCTATCATAGCCCACATCTTTCATCATGTGGAAACATTAGAGGCTTTCCTACTAATGTCAAACACAAGAAAACAGTATCAATGATCTCCAGCACTATTTAATATTGTGAAGGAAGTATTAGTCAATACAATTAGAAAAGAAAATCTGTTAGAAACATGAGAATTAGAGAGAAAGAGGTAAAACTTTATTTTCAGAAAAACAGATTATATATAAAATCCAAAAAATAATAAAATACTAAAATAAAAACAATAACTTAATAAAGTACTAAATTGTTCGGTTAACATGTAAAAATCAATAGCCTTTATATATCCAACAAAAAGCTTAATAGATGATATTATGGAAGATAAAATAATATGTTGTAATAGCAAAAATAAAAATAAAATACCTGGGTATAAATTTTACAAAAGATGTCCCAAAGCCCTATGAAGAAGGTATTTTACACCTAAAGACATAAACAAAAAATATCAGATTTGGAGCAAAACAAATTAGTTATAAATTTCAATTCGAATAATAAATAATTAAAAATATTAAGCAAAATTCTGAAAAAGAGAAATAACTAACAAAATGATCTGAAGATCAGCCCTATTAGGCATTAAACATATCATAATGCCTCTATAACTATAACTGAGTTTGTAATGAGTAAATGTGCTAATGGAAAACTACTGGAAACCACAAGAGAAATATTTTTTTAGAAAAATTTGGAATACGATAAATGTGGCATCTTAAATTAGTGTAGAGAGGGACTTTTCAATATGAGCTATTTTAATATGCTGTATCTAAGTACATAATGGACCATTTTTCACTTCATTTTAGAACAAATTCCAAATGCATCAGACATTTTTAAGAGCAAAACAAAAACAATATAATGAGACCTTTGAAGTACTAGATAAAAACCTAAGTGACTCTATTTAAAACTTTGGAAAGAGATTACTTTTCTAACTATAAAGTAAAAAATGATAAGAGAAACTGTGGGTAACTTTCACTTAAAATGTTACAATATTTGTATGAAAATAATACTATAAGCAAAGTAAAAATACAAAATCGTACTGGGAAATAAATTTTATAACATACCGCAGGAAAAAAGAGTTAATGTCTTAAATTCATAAAGACTGCACACAATCCAAATGTCCATCAATAAAGGTCTGGTTGAATAAATAACCACCATAAAGCAGAATAATTGAAAAAAGAATAAGGACTATTTCTATATTCTACTAAATCTCCAAAATATATAAGTAAAAAAAAATCCAAGATGGAAAAAAAATATATAGGGATGTTACCTTTTACTTAAGAAAGGGATATTTGAAGGTCAATGTATAATAGTTTATTTAAAACAATAATTTAATGGTAGGAAAAACTCTACATTTTTAAGAAAAAGTTTACAGGCAGGAGAAAGCAGAGTGGAAGTCTCTCCTATGAGAAGCTAGTTTTTTAAAAAAATGTTCTACAGATTTGACCTTGTAACTAGATAAATATTTTGTGTAATTTTATTTAAAGACAATATTTAAAATCTAGTTTCTAATAATTGAAAATAAAATAAATTATATAAACCATCTGTACAGTGGTGGAAAATCATACAGAAAATACTAAACTAATAATTTAAGCTAATTTGTGGGATATACCTTGAGGACAACATTAACTGAAACTTTTAAAAAATGTTTTGTTGGTTATAGTATTGATTTTATAATTTTGTGGCTATTTTGTTTCATAAATAAAATGAATAATTATTTGGATATTATTTACAATGTAGAGTTTCGGGGTATTTTAAAAAGGGATATAAATGTAACATTAATGACACTAAATAAAATTGCTATATATTCTGTGTTTGAATTGAAAAATATAAAAATAAACCTATGATGACATAAACAAAAACAAATTTAATTTCTAGCTTTGCACATTGATAACTTCTAGAAACAATGTCTAATCTAATAGTAATGAACTCCTCTAATATGCAGATTATTATCTCTAATTACCATTTTCTGCCAAAACAAATGAATCAAGAATCCTTCACTAATCCCAGTTGGGTCACAGTTGGTTGGAGCATCTTGTCATTCCAGAAATCAAGAAATATTGAAATCTCCTTACATTAAAAGATTCAAGTGACAAAAATCTTTCCTGGCCAAAGACAGAACAATTTGAGCAACATTAAAGATAGTAATTGTAGCATATTTATATTTATTAAATTAATTTAAATGCCTTAGTTTATAATAGATAAAAAATAAAAAATACTTTGTCATTTTCCTGCATGTTTTTCCATTATTGTATATTTTTGAAGGACACCAGAATATTATCTTTTTATTTTGAAAGTTGATAAAGAGAAAGAATAAAGCATTTATTTTGCCTTTTTTAATAATCCATCTCTCAGGTTAACTAAATTGTTTACAGGTTTCTTTTCTAATAGCAATTCTATTTCAGCTAATAAAGGAATTACAAATGATAGAACTAGAATATGACAACTTTTGTAACTGCTTATTGATTTTTGGATCTAGGCAATAATCATCTATGGCTACCAATATCCCAAAAAGACAAACATTATAAACTTCATGAAGAAGTTATATAACACCATTTGTGAGGTTATCCTGGGAAACAATACAACCTGAATCTTATTAAGCCTTTAGATCTAAGTACCATTTAATAGGAATTATAAGCAACCATGGAGATGTAATTATCAAGAGCAGTTTGTGAGGAATTCTACCGTTCAGACAGCTCTGTTTCCTCAACAAACGACCTGCAAGACAAAAATAAAATAAAATAAATAAAAAAATAAAGTACAGTTGGAGATGGAAGGCTATAAATTAAAAGTGACTTATGGGTTGATAGGTCCATCAAACCACCATGGCACATGTTTACCTGTATAACAAACCTACACATCCTGCACATGTATCCTGGAACTAAAAAAAAAAAAAAATTAAGTGACTTATGAATGTGCTTTATTTGAATCCTGACTCAAATGAACAAACTGCAAAAAACAGAAGAATTTTCTATTATTTCTCTACTAAGTCAGGCTTACTTATCTTGCTGTTCACAATAAATACTATACATGTGTTCCCCATTCTAATATAAAACTACCTCTTTTTTTTTTTTTTTTTTTTTTTTGCAAATTAGTAGGCATAGGACTTGAACATTCAAAAGACTTTAAGTAACATAAAATCAGAAATTTTGTCTATTTTGTTTACTGCTTTGTCTTCACTGCCAAGAACATTATCTGGAAATTAGTAGATGCTTAATTAGTATCTGTTGAGTGAATGATTCATATTTAGTTAAATGTAGAGTTGGAATTTGTCCCAGGGTTTCTGATTTCCAATCCAGCATAAATCCCCCTTCACCATTCCACTATATGCTATCTGTAGCCTGCCCTCATAATGCCTTGACCCACCTTTGTTTAAGCATCAAGGAGGCTTCCAGCATGCTCTTAGCTTCCCACCCCAAGCAGCCAGTTTTTTGTTCTTCCCTACCTGAAAGTTTTCTTGTGTAGGAAAGTAGGCATAATCCAGAATTGCAAACACTAGGAAAGCCTCAGGAGCAAACCTCAACAAATGGGAAATTGGAGTCAGAGCATAAATACTCTAGCCTTTCAACCTCTTGATGAGACTTTTTTGAGATGTGTTTCACTTGGCGTCCTAGAAGATTCCTGAGAGAGACCTAAATCCAGTTCTCCATGACAATTACACGTTTAAGGAAACTTTAACATATCTGTGCCTTATCCCTACAACTTATGTAATAACAACTTTCTGTAGTGGAAAGAACACAGCTGTTCCAAAATCTTCATGTATGTCGAATCTCTACAAGTCCTTATAAAATAGGTACTAACTTAGGTATTTTGAATTTAGGGATGAGATAACTGAAGTTTCAAGTGGTTAACTAATTTATCCAGTGTATTAACCCATTGAGTAGATACTGTTGGGGCTAGGATTTTTATTCAGCACAGAATGGTAAATTCCTGCATTTTTGGATTAAGTTGGCCAAAAGAGCTAAATTAAATTATTAGTTCAATCGTTCACTGAAGAATCTCAACATTATGAAGTTCATTAAGAAGCATCTGATTCTTCATCTTTCAGGTGCTTGTACTGCAGAAAAGACTTAATCCTATAAATTACTACTTCTTGTCTTTTCATTATTTCTGTTAAGTTCTTAAGGGGAGTGCTGATGAAGAATAGAAAAACAGAACAAAGAAGAAGGGTGAAATCAAAACCTTTTAACAGTTTCAGCCTCAAAGCTATTTTGAAGATAAATGACATACCCAGGGCACAGAGTGAATCTTCAACTTAAGACAAGCCCCCTGTGGGATTTTCTATTTGGTTGTTTTACTGATAATTTTTATTTTGTCCTGACAGTATTTTCCACCATCAGATACATTTTGATATTAGAAGATAAAGAGATTGTCCCAAAACTGGGATGGAGGAGAAGAAACAGCCAAAGATGTTCTGCTTCTTAAGTGACTTTGAAGGTTGTACACCTTTAATATTCATTTAGAAGAATAAAGAATTTAGACTTCCAATTTAATATAGATATTATGTATGTTTTATTTATTCAATGTCTCTTGAGATAATTTTTAGCTATTCCCAGGAGACTACAGGAGTTGTGAAGCGTATGATAGAGAATCTTCAATTGCCTCTTTCCTTATTTCACTTACTAAACACCCAGATAACAGCTTTAAATTTTCAATGGCACGGATATTAACAGCAGAATTTCAGTAAGAAATTACTCTGACAAAATTCTCCTGTGGGCTATTATTAGATATGACACTAAAAACATCCTGTCCACAGACACACCTCAAATGTGGAAATGGAGTTACAATGAGATGTTAGCACCCACATGATCATTACTGCATGTCTATTCTATGAGAGATTTCAAAATGGGCCAAAATAATAAATACTTCATAAACTACTATTATAAATAATAAATAAATAATAGTATACTGGCATTGACCATAAGTGCCCTGCCTGTTTTTGTTGTGCTAGAGTAATATTAAACAACTGAAGAAGATATTGACACCATGATCAGGGTCCTTACTGCAGGAGAATCAAAAATTATGAAAGAAGGGCTGGATAAGAGGGAAACAGAAGGAAGATTTCTTGGGAGGAATATGTGAGGCTCCTAGAGGAGGCCAAGAGAGTGATCAGAAGTCTTCCCTATGCTTCCATTATTCCTATTAGGTTGGCGCAAAAGTGATTAACCACAATTATGTTTGCACCAATCTAATACTAAATCTCCATTTGTTTCACGTTTCCACTTGTGAGGTTGAGTTTTCCTGGAAATCCCTCTGATATGGCTTGACTGTGTCCCCACCAAAATCTCAACTTGAATTATATTTTCCAGAATTTCCACATGGGAGGGTCCCAGTGGGAGGTAATTGAATCCTGGGAGTCAGTCTTTCTGGTGCTATTCTTGAGATAGTGAATAAGTCTCACGAGATCTGATGGGTTTATTAGGGGTTTTGGCTTTTGCTTCTTCCTCATTTTCTCTTGAAATGCAAGAAGTGCCTGTCACCTCCAACACCCCACCAGGATTCTGAGGCCTTCCCAGCTATGCGGAACTGTAAGTCCAATTAAACCCCTTTTTCTTCCCAGTCTCGGGTATGTCTTTATCTGCAGCATGAAAGCGGACTAATACACCCCCTACCTGATCAGGGAGAATCCTTGAAATGATTTTTTATTTTGGCCCATTTTGAAATCTCTCATAGAATAGACATTCAGTAATGATCATGTGGGTGCTAATGTCGCATCGTTAACTCCACTTCCACATTTGAGGTGTGTCTGTGGATCAGATGTTTTAGTATCATATCTAATACCAGTACACAGGACAATTTTGTCAGAGTGATTTTATACTGGAATTTTGCTGTTGATATCCATACCATTGAAAATTTAAAACTATTATCTAGGTGTTTAGTAAATGGAATAATGAAAAAGGAAATTGACGGTTCCCCATCATCCTCCCCACAACTCCTAAAGTCTCCTGGGAATAGCTAAAATACGAAGAAGACACTCCAATTATAAGAGAGTTATCTCTAGGGATATTGAGTAAATAAAACACACATGGCATCTGTATTAAATTGGAAGTCTAAATTCTTTATTCCTAAAAACGAATATTAAAGGTGTATAACCTTCAATGTCACTTAAGAATCAGAACATCTTTGGCTGTTTCTCCTCCATCCCAGTTTTGGGTCAATCTCTTCATCTTCTAAGATTCACAGGTACTCTGTCACCTGACTACATATCCTTCAATGCCTGCTTTGCTTCTAGGTATCCTTTTTTCTGCTGAATTATCATTTTTATACAGTAAAGTACACAGATATGAAGCATGCAATTCAATGTATTTTGACAAAAGCATGCATGCAACCAACACCCAGAGCAAGATCTACAGCATTTCCAGCACTCTGGAAATTTGTGAATTTGTGTGTGTGTGTGTGTGTGTGTGTGTGTGTGTGTGTGTGCATGCGTGGACACATATATTCACCTTTTGTTTGGTTCTTAAAATCCTTAACCTTCTGGGAAGTGGAAACAAACAAATTTGACTTGGGATGGCTCTAATACTGTCAAGTTAACTTTCATAAGGTTCTCTCTTCTCACATTTCATTTCTCTCAAGATCTTCCTTCAGAGTCAAGCTTGTGACCTCTATTTGGCACATCTAATGGCCAGAATTCTGTGACATCCCTCCAGGTTTCCTGATGTGGTGTAATATGCCCTGTGTAATCCCCAGGACTGTGAATATGATGGATTTTGTTCTTGTTACTTTATATGGCACAGCTGACCTTAATATATGCAGGTGATTTGGGTGGGTCCAGCCTAATCACATGAGCCCTTTCGAAGCCAAGATCTTTCTCTGGCTGATTACAGCAGTAAAAAATAAGAAAAAAAAAATTGAAGCATGGGAGGAGATTCACATGAGTGATGTTTTCCTTTGCTGAGATGGAAAAGGCCACATGGCAAAGACCTAGGAGCAGCCTCAAGAAGCAGAAGATGACCCCTAGCTGACAACCAGCAAAGACACAGAGATTTTATTCCAGCTGGAAGAAACTGAATTCTGCCGGCAATGTGAATGAGCTCGAAAGCCGATTTTTCCCAAGAGCCTTTAGACGAGAACTTGGCCTGACAGGCACCTTGATTTCATCTTTGTAATACCTTAAGTAGAGAATTCAGCCATGCAATGGGAAACTTCAGACCTACAGAATTATGTGTTAATGAGTAGGTGTTGTGTTAAACCACTAAATTTGTGATAATTTCTTATGTAGTGACAGGAAACTAACACAACACTATAGTCAGTGTATGAGTATGTTATGGATGCATTATACCTAAGAAACCAATTCTTGACTTTTATCATCTCTCCCTCCTAGACAAAGTCCAGAGTCAAAGAAACAGGATACCACAAATGTACTGACAAAAGGAGTGGATATAGCATGGGTGAAGAAATGGGGACATTTCTGAAATCTGTAATATAGAAGGCACAGTTTTAAATTTTTTAAATTTTTTTACATATATTTACCTTATCTCAGCATCTAGCATACTGTGTGTCTCAAAATAGAAACTATTTCTTGAGAAAATTTTATTTCATTGGTAAAATTACATATATTTTTCAGGCCCCCAACATATATTTTGTATAAAACTGTTAAAATATTTAATAAAGAGTAGATAGCATTTCTGTCTCTGTGTTTCTGTTTCTTGTGTGTTATATGTTTGCTTTCTTGATCACTGGAATGATAGCTATTTCTGCTTTGCTTATTGTTGAAAGGACAGCATTCCTCATATTGTAAGTAAAAAAAAATCTCAAAAATTCCAAAAGTAAGAAAAATTATAAAACTAATTGACCTGGAAATCTGTAACTATTCATTTAAAAGGTAAGTTTCAAAATGAGGCATTTTCTAGGACCAAAATTTTTTTTGAGAACCTCTCAAGTAATAATACATTTTGAAATGCATGGTCACATTTGGTGAAGTATGAAGAGTTGAAATTATGATCCACAATTTAATGATAGAAAAAGCAATATACCAAGAAGTAAAGCTGTTTGCCCAAGTGAGAAACCAGGATAGAGCTCAAATGGGTTCCTGGAGTCTTACTAAGGCGTAAGGTGGCCAGATATTATTCAAGATATTTCTTACTTCCTGTTTAGGCTAGACATTTCTCCATTAAAATCAATACAAGACCAGAACATCGTATTTAAAGATGCAACGTAAAGTGCAGGGTACTCTCAATGACCTTCAGGAAGACAGAGATAGTCACCTGTAAGAATAAACTGTGGGACAGAGGGTTAATGTTAACCTCTAATTTTGAGGTTAACATTTCTTAACTATATGTTCACTGTTTCTCAATTTTTTGTTATTTGTCTTACGTTCTTAAGGGGAATGATGGTGAAGAATAAAAATCTAGATAAAAATAAGTAGAAGGAGGATAAATCAATTTTTTTAACAGTTTCAACCTCACAGTTATTTTTAAGATAAATGGCATACCAAGGGTATAATCTTTGATTTGAGAGTTTAGGCAAGGAAAAAGAGACGTGAAGCTACTCTCTAAACTTCTAATATTATTCCTATTCTCATTTGGAATTGTATCTTCTTTAGCTAGCATTAAAATGTATTGAACAAAAGTGAGGTAATTGAATTTTTAGACTGCCCTCTCATTTTCTTATTCTACAAAAATTTATCATGCACTGAATAAAGGCTGGATATCGTTCTTGATGAGAAAAATAGAAAGATGAATAGGATGAGGCGTCTGTCTTAATAAAAATATGTGAAACCACTATTAGTAGTGGCTAATATTTATTTAATACTAATTCTATGCCTGCTCCAGTTTAAATTTTTAAAATGTATTCATTCATTTAATCTATACAACAGTCCCCTAAGATAGCTACTGTAATAATCTACATTTCATAGGTAAAAAGGAGGGCACAGAAAGTTTCTTGGGCCTTTCAGATCTCAGTCAGTCAATAAGTTGGAGAGCTGGAATCTAAACCCAGGTAGTCTGGCTCTTGAGCCTGTGCTTGTACCTGCTCTACAACACTGCTTGTCCCACTGTGCAAGTTGATATATTATTCCATATTAGTGAAATTTGACTACAATTAATTACAGAGGGCTCAGTTACCAGTGTAACAGAGACATTGCAATCCTTCATTTTTTTTCTCTTTAATAACATGGAACAGATGACTGCCAATTATCAAACTGGGTGCTCTCTCTGATTCTTCATTTGTACTTCCCAATTCCATTTTAAAACTATTTTTACTCCAGCAAAGGGACACTTCTCCTATTATTTTTACAGAAAGGATGCAAGCCTGGGGTTGAGATTTTCAAATTCCCTTTCAGAATTTATCTTAAGTTCAGGTTATTCTCCAAGAGGGATTGCTGTCTTTATGGCATGTATTCAGACCAAGGCACTAAGAGGGCAAATGGCATCTCTCCTGATCTTCTATGCTCTGTGGTTCTTAGGATTTTCCACAGTTCACAGGAAGCTGGTGATGGGATTGCTCAGTGGAAGCAGCTTTTTTAATTATTGGAGGGTTTGCACGAATGGTATCAGGAAAAGTACACTCTTCAGTGTTGCTTTCGAATGCCCTTGGACCAGCTCTAGAACTAATCTCCTCACTCTCTGAGTGCCACATTACACATGCACCATAACTCCCACCACTGCACCGTTGCTTGGCAACAGCAGTACTTGTTCTACTTGCAGGATGGGAAAGAGACAAATGCATAACCAAGAAAACCCCAAGCCTGGTAATTTCTCATACCATTTGTAGAAAGGTATAAAGTGAGTGCTCAGTCTCAATGCTATCTCAAAATTGCAGCCTGAAGATATTTTTGTTACAACAAAGAAACCATTAGTATCCACTGCACTTAAAATCAGGGGCCCCTTCAGCTCTTAAAGTTGCAATGGTCAGCTAGTGACTTGCATTTTTAAGCTTGATTGCGTTGCTAGCCACTGGGGGGTACAGTAGTGGTAAATTATCTGATAGTTAAGGTGTAGGGAAATTGATGAAGAAAGATCAATCTCTTATCTTTATTGAGAACTTATTAGGAATACTAATAGCTATTATCTAATGAGTATTTTCTACGTGTGCCGCTTTATGGTAATGCTGTATACACCACTTTGTTTAATGCTTATGATTCTCTTTTGAGATAGGGTCTATTATTCTTGCCTTAATGTTAAGAAAATTAAGGTTCAAACCCATTAAATAAATTGCTCAGTGTCATGCAGAGTGTCAGATTTGAACCTAGGACTGTTTGACTCCAAAGTCTCTTAACATTTAAGATCATTTGTCTCCTCTACTTGCTACTCACTAATCCTTGTTCCAGGCTCTGAGATACTTTATAATTCTAGCTATTGTAAAAGTTCTCATTACACATCTACTATACAGCAGTACACAGCTGACTGATTAAAGCCATCTCTCTGTTTCATTAATTTCTTTCCTTTCCTTTAACTTTCTTATACTTTCTTTGATATTTTAGATATCAGGCAGATATGAATTCAAATATTGTCCCTATCACTTACAAGTTTATGTGGACATTGGTGAATCAAGTTGCATTGTCCATAATTATCAACTTATAATTATTATGCCGTATTTGTCAGGAATGTGAGGATTCTAAGACTTTCGGTTTGTAAGCTAACAAATTATCTTGCCATACAAAGGTGGTGGCAGAGACAGAAGACTCCTGAATCAGAGGCAAAGAACTTAATTACTCATTGCACAGCAGACAACAAGAGCTTAATGTTCACATCGGTTTTTCTTGTCCCCAGGTCCCATAGGGCAATTCACAGTGGCCTAGGTAGATGAGCCTGCATCACAGTGGAAGAACTCTGAGATTAGAAAATCTCTATCTTTTAAAGGGAACTGCTACCAAGAATGCTAAACATTTGTCCCAGAGGGAGACATTATCTTTATTATACTGGCCAGAAAACAAATATTCCTTCTGATCTGGAGGTAGACTATACAAACATCCTTGAAAAGCTAATTCAGAATAATAGTTGATTTAAGACATGTGGAAATGTGAGAGATGCATGGATAATTGTCTCCCAAAAGGATTATCAAATTGTCAAAAAGTGTTGTTAGAAAATTGCCTGCATAGTGTCTGCCATAAGAGCAAAACCAATCATGTTTCATGAGTGAATGAATAAAAGAATGAAGGAGCAATTGATTGGTATTAGAATCCGAATGAGTAGATCTAGGACAGATAGAAAAATGGGGAAAATATCCACTTGAAGATCAAAACTATCTTCATTTCACAGTTTTTAGCTGTGGGGTCTTGGACAAGTAACACAAGTTTTTTGATTCTCATATTTTTCATTTATAAAATGGGAAATGAACGTGAACTCTTCAGAGTTATGGTGATAATTACATATGATTCTCCCTATGTATATACATATAGGCATATACACATATTTATATATGCTTATACATGTAAATATGCTGTTTATGTAAGATTATATGTCACATAGTAGGCAGGCAATATATTATTGTAGACTCTTGTTTTAGAAATAAATTTGAGGAAACTTCAGCAGAGCAAAAAAAAAAAAAAAAAAAAAAGAAACATGGATATTTTTTGAAACCCAAGTGTAAATGTGCTTCAAAGCATCAAGATAGATAGAAAAGTAGCAATTAGAAACCCTGAATGGTTTTATGGAGGAGAATGACATGATCTCATACCTATATCAGAAACAGCACCCTTGTTGCAGTGTAGAAAATGATAGGAAGGGAGAAAGAAGGCCAGTTAGGGGTTACTAGAGGAGAGAGGCAATGATAAACTGGGCCAACATGGTGGCAACAATGGGGGGAAAAGGGGGTGGACTTCAGAGTTGGTTGCAAGGTAGTGTCAAGGTGACTTGGCAATTGGCCAAATGTGAGGAAAGAATGGCAATGACGGAGATAAGTGTGATGCAGCACCATGGCCAGTCTCATAATCCAAGCAAGTGCTGCTGAATTTAAGGCCTGTTTGAAGCTTTCTAGAAGAGGCATATTTCTGGGAACTTCATGAAGCTCAAGTAATCTCTAATAGTTTGAGGAGCAAACAAACAAAACAAAACAAAATCCTCCTGAGGCAGTATGATTTTCATGAAAAAGCACCAAGATGAAGAACAAGGCTGAGGCTGTTTTCCCACGTAAAATATGGAGTAGCTTTGCCATTTTCATCTCTCTGAAACTTAGTGTTTACATGTTTTTCAGAAAAAAAAAAAAAGAATCAATTAGGTGGACCACAGTGTTACAGGATTTATGCAGATAAGAGAACAAAGCTTTAGAATATGATTCATTCATTTGTTATTTCCCGTTAGTGTGATCTTGGGCAAGTCTCTCAGATAACTTATTTTTCTTACTCTTTATAATCACGATATTATAAGAATACATACTTTGTGCTGATCCCTATTAAGCATGTTGACAAGTGTCAGGTACAAAATAAGTAAGGGCTTCATAAACATTAGAATCATTTTGAATACTATCTTTCCATCATGAATGAGGAAAGAGAACTTTAGAGCACTTAAGAAATATTCTAAGGGCTCACACATGGTAAATAAAAAAGGTTAGCGTTTAATCTCAGATCAATCAGAGGCCTTTCTCTAAATGCAAACAGTCTCTTTGCGAGTTTAACCAGGGTAGCCCAGGAGACATCCATGTGTGGGATTGCTTGTCACCAGCAGGAAGTGGGTATTTAAAGGGTTTTGGGCTGCATTGGTCTCCTTGGAACTTTTATTTATCTTGTGTTCATCAAGTATGACAAAACACATGATATTAATTAACAGCAGTTACAAATTCAGGTCATAGGCATCAAGGTGGGAACAATTTTTTTATCAGCTAAAGCAAAAGCATCTTGAACACTGGCATAGGCTTCCATGCATGGGCGATAGAATGGAAATTAATGATTACTTAGTGCATAGTTCATTTACTCCGAAAACCTCCAGGCGGTCATTTGGATCAAGTATATAGAAACGGTAAAGTCAGGCCTCTAATCTGATGGCAATAATTATTCATGACGCAGAAGGAATGGGTAATTGTCGAAGCACATTTGATCCATGCTGGACAATGAGGGGAAATGTAACACATTCAAATGCATTCAGAATCCAAGGAAAATCTTCAGTCAAAAGTAGAAAGCCAGGTTCTCTCCTTTAACCAGCTTAACTTCTCCTTGGACTCCAAATGTATTACATCTAAGACTGGTGTTTAGGTGGAAAGAGTGTCAAGTTACACATATAAAGATTCCAATTTTAAACATTATTTCTCTAACTTGTGTGACCTTGGACAAGTCATAACTGCTGTGTGTAATTCTATTTCATCTTGTGATAAATGGAATAGTTGGGCTTGATTAGAGGATTTCAAACTTCTCCCTCACAGATTATATACTTTTTATGATTTTAATTTATTAAATAATGACACTGACTAGCACACAACTGATTCTTCATTTTTACTAATCAGACACAAAATTGTTAATGTGGACATCTAATCATAGTGAAATAATGCATTTTTTTCTTATCAGTCCAGATGAGTGTAAAGCAACATTTATACAGCCCAAGAATGTTTAAGGTGGGTGATATAGTTTGGGTGTTTGTTTCCATCCAAATCTCATGTTGAATTGTAACCCCCAGTGCTGGAGGTGGGGCCTTGTAGGAGGTGTTTCAATCATGAGAGTGGATCCTTCATGAATGCCCTGCACCATTCTCTTGGTGATAAGCATTCTCTTGCTCTGAGTTCACAGTAGGTATGATCTTTAAAGGTGTGTGGCACCTGCTGCCCCACCCTTCTCTCTCTTGCTTGCTCTGCTTTCACCATGTGACATGCCAGTTTCCCCTTTGTCTTCCACCTTGACTGTAAGCTTCCTGAGGCCTCACTAGAAGATGAGCAGAAGACAACACTGTGCTTCCTTTAAAGTTTTCAGAACTGTGAGCCACTTAAGCCTCTTTTCTTTATAAATTGTCCAGTCTCAGGTATCTATAGCAATGCAAGAATGGCCTAAGTGTGGTGAACAAGACAATTTGTAAAGAATAAAAATTTGCTATCTCTTTGTCACAGCCTAAAATGTTGTCTCTGTTAGAGTCTTTTTCTATACCTCTCATTTTATGTGCTGCTACTCTCCTTTCACTCACTGTTCCAAAACAACACAAGCATTTTTAAAATTTTTTAGTCAACAAGCACTTTCCATTCCTAAGTTTATTCACATTGTTTTCTTATATTGTTCTTCCTCCAGCTTTAGTTTAAGTGCCACCTCCTCAGAGAAGCCCTTGGGTCCATATTATCTAAGCTGATTTTCCCTTGCTGATTTCTATACCTTAATTAAGCATTTTTCCCTTGGCTTTCTTTATGACATTTTGTATCTATGGATATATTTGTTAATTTACTTATTCGTTCTCTCTTTTCCCCACTTGTGTGAAGGCTCTTGAAAAACAACACCATGTTTGCTTGTTTGTTTGTTAGATTTAACCAGCCTATCCTAGCAGGATACTTGGCATAAAGCTGACAATAACTGTGTGTTGGATGGAGAAACACTTTAAAATAGGAAGTCTTCATAAAACATGAAAAGCAATTTTGGTGTCTTTTCTACTAGTTTCAGAAACTGCTAAGAATATGAAGAATCCAAGGGTTTAGTTGGTCCCAAAGTCTGTCCGTAATTCTAACTGGTGTGAGATAGAACGACCATTTTTACAATAATTATTTTAGTAATGTTCTTATCCTGCATATCTTGTAGTATATGCAGCCTTTTTTCTCAAGACACATTTGACAATCTCTTTATTTAGAAGTGACATTGTAGTATAGTTTGAAGTCAGTTAGCATGATGCCTCCAGCTTTGTTCTTTTTGCGTAGGATTATCTTCACTATGTGGGCTCTCTTTTAGTTCCAACGAAGTTTAAAGTGTTTTTTTTTTCCAGTTCTGTGTAGAAGGTCAATGGTAGCTTGATGGGGATAGCGTTGAATCAAAACAGCATGGTACTGGTACCAAAACAGAGATATAGACCAATGGAACAGAACAGAGGCCTCAGAAGTAATGCCACGCATCTACAACCATCTGATCTTTGACAAATCTGACAAAAACAAGCAATAGGGAAAAGATTCCCTGTTTAATAATTGCTGTTGGGAAAACTGGCTAGTCATGTGCAGAAAGCTGAAACTGAACCCCTTCCTTACACCTTACACTAAAATCAACTCAAGATGGATTAAAGATTTAAACCTAAGACCTAACATCATAAAAACCCTACAAGAAAACCTAGGCAATACCATTCAGGACATAGGCATAGGCAAGGATTTCATGACTAAAACACCAAAAGCAATGGCAAAAAAAAAAAAAACCCAAAATAGACAAATGGGATATAATTAAACTCCAGAGCTTCTGAACAGCAAAAGAAACAAGCATTAGTGTGAAACAGCAACCAACAGAATGGGAAAATTTTTTTGCAATCTACCCATCTGACAAAGGGCTAACATCCAGAATCTACCAAAAACTAAAACAGATTTACAAGAAAGAAATAGACAAGCCCATTCAAAAGTGGTCAAAGGATAGGAACAGACACTTTTCAAAAGAAGAAATCTATGCGGCCAAAAAACATATGAAAAAAATGCTCAAGATCACTGGTTATTAGAGAAATGCAAACCAAAACCACATTGAGATACCATCTCACACCAGTTAGAATGGCGATCATTAAAAAATCTGGAGACAGCAGATGCTGGAGAGGATGTGGAGAAATTGAAACACTTTTACACTGTTGGTGGGAGTGTAAATTAGTTCAACCATTGTGGAAGACAGTGTGGCAATTCCTCAAGGATCTAGAAATAGAAATTCCATTTGATCCAGCAATCCCATTAGTGGGTATATACCCAAAAGATTATACATCTTTCTTTTATAAAGACGCATGCACACATATGTTCACTGTGGCATATTTACTATAGCAAAGACCTGGAACCAACCCAAATGCCCATCAATGATAGACTGGATAAAGAAAATGTGACACATATACACCATGGAATACTATGCAGCCAGAAGAAAGGATGAGTTCATGTCCTTTGGAGGGATATGGATGAAGCTGCAAACCATCATTCTCAGGAAACTGACACAAGAACAGAAAACCAAATGCCACATGTTGTCACTCATAGGTGGGTATTGAACAATGAGAACACATAGGCACAGGGAGGAGAACATTACACACTGGGGTCTACTGAGGAGCGGAGACTAGGGGAGGGACAGCAGGGGGTCGGGAGGTTGGGGAGGGATAGCATTGGGAGAAATGCCTGATATAGGAGATAGAGGGATGGAGACATCAAACTACCATATGTGTGTAACTATGCAACAATCCTGCAAGATCTGCAAATGTACCCCAGCACTTAAAGTACAATAAAAATAAAATAATATGGAAAAAAAAGAAGTGACATTGCACAAACTGAGCTCCAGCATTCCACTGCATTTTCCTTCCTTAATGATGTCTGTGGTGGAACCATGTGAGACTAAGCCCAGCCATTCTGTGAATATCTGGTGAGTCCTGAATATGCACTGTTCCCCAAGGGGCACTGAAATGGCCCGAACATGGAGAGGGACATGATGTGCTAGCCACCAAAGTGCAGCAGTACTTCCTGGGTCTCCAATTTGACCTCATTGCATATAAATGTGAAAATTCTGTCCTCTGTGGGTTAGAATGCATGACAAACAGGCAGAGTCTTTATGGATAATTCAAGCTCCAGCAGTTTCGCAGCTCAGATGGAACTGTACTGGCTTTGCTAGGGTGGAAAACAGATTATAAACTGCAAACTCATTTATTCTACAAATGTTTGCTGTACTTAGGCAAAACCATTTCCCATAATTTCTTCATTTCCTTCTGGAGTCAAATTGGCTCTCTGAACATTTCCCTGTAAAATAGTTCCAGTGAATACTAGCACTGGAAAGAATAAAAGAATCATGCTTTCCATTCTTCATTTGTAATATGCTAGCTATGGTTTATTCAGAATTTGCTAGGCTATGCTGGAATAACCAATTAACCCCCAAATCTCTATGATTTAACACTACATGAAGTTATTTCTCAGTCACATGTCATGACCAACATGCCTTGCCACGGGCTTCTGCTTCATACAATTTAATGTCACAGATATCTACAGAGCTTATATGAACACAGAAAAATGGTACTTAACCTAGCTTAAACTTAAACTGAAGTATAGACTTTCTGGAAGATGTAAGGCCTGAGATAAGACTTCAAGGATGAGAAGATCTTAGCAAGAGTTGGTTTCACTTTTCTTAAGCAAAATTACCAAAACTAAAAAAGAGCAGGGGTGTGCAGAAAACTGATGTCACTAATCATGAAGTTAGAGATGCAAAAAGACAAAGGTAGAAAGGGATCAGTTTATGGAAGTTTCAAGTTATCTTAAAGTGTTTGGTTTTTATACACAGTGGGGAGTTTTCGAAGGGGTTTGCATCAGAGTGTGGTCAGACTGTTGTTACACCTTTGGCTGCAGTGTGGAGAATAAATTGGGTTGGAAGGGTCTGGTGGCACAGATATTGATAAGACACTTTCTGTAATCCATGGTGGAGACTATAAGTAAAGAAATTGGTTAGTATGGAGAGGGAGAAACGAGCCAAGAAATATTTGGAGGTGCAATGGCGGAGCACACACATTTAGTGATTGACAGGATGGAGAATGGTAAGGAAAAATTTTCATGGATCTTTGGTTTTTAATTTGATACCTGCATGTGTAATGACACTGGGATACAGATTACAAGAGGGTGAAAAAATCTTGGGGGAGTGTAACTAATTCTTATTTTGATCAATTAATCTGAAGCCTCAACAAGACACCAATAAGAATACAATGTGAGTAGATAGTCTGGCCAAAATTTTTGTAACTCATGGAAAAAGTCTGATATTAACATATGTTTAAAGAGGCATCAGGCTATGGGTGGCAACATTACTCTTCAAAGTAGATAACATCACTCTAAGCAATTTGATTACTGAGAAGTTCACAGCCTGACAAAAAAGCTCCAGGTAACTCCTTCACTTGAGTGGTACACAGTTGAAGATGAAGAAGACAATTGAGTAAATTGAGAAGAAACCATTACAGAGATGGGGAAAAATAAGTAAGAGTTTTGATAGGTTAAGGACATAAGGGAATTAAAGAAGATGGCTCATCAGTGGTGTGAAATGTAGCAGAACAATCCAGAAAAGTAAAGACAGAACGATATCTATCAGATTTAATAGCAATGCCATTGATCATCTTAGTTTGCATCAGTGCAGTCGATTTATTTATAGAATCACCAAACATTTATTTATTAAGTAGCTACCATGTGTCAGGCCGTGGGTTTAGCATTAGGAATGAGAGTGAACAAAACAGATATAGTTAAGCCATTGTAGAGCTTGCGGTCTAGTGGAAGACATGAACAATAACAGTCACATGAAAAATATATAGTGAAATTTTGATGTGTTATAAAGACAAATACTTAGAAATAAATTAGAAATCACTACAGATTATTCTTACAAGAGTGTACAATTATAGGTTCCTCTACAGGGTCCTATAGAGACTGAACTGCACTTATAGGAGTGCAGTCTGAATGTTAAGTTTGCATTTTTAGGATGAAAGAGATTTTAGTGAATTTGTGGGCTAAAGAGACCAACATAAGCAGAAGTAAAGATATAGGGAAAAAAGGCAATAATTGATATTTCAAGGTCTGGAAGAAGCAAAGGAGTTCAAAATTCACATTTAGGATTTGGCGTTAGATAAGAAAAAGAAAACTTTTCTTTTGAACAGGAGGTTAAAGAGCTGAAAAGAGCAGTGGAAACTTTATTGGGGTGCAGGGGGATTGATATTCTTAATGAAGTAGGAGTCAAGTATATTTGATAAGGATGAGAAAGGTGGCACTAAAGTAGAAGAGTTTAGGGAAATGTAAAATCAGTAGCCATTTAAAAACAAAGAGACTATTTTTTAAATAAATGGATAACTTGCAGATGTTTCTAGGCTTCACTTGTTTTCTAACCTCTTCAGAAACAAGGCCATGTGTTCACCAAACTTGGACCTTTAGCAAAGCAACATATGCCAGGATCTCTTATAGTGTGGTGTGCACCATGCGCCTGGGTTCTGCTGAATGTAAGGTGCCCAGAAGAGATTTAAAACACTTCCAGGCTTGGCTTCTGCAAGTTATCTCCCATGACTCTCTACCCTTGGTAAATGCTAGTTTCAGATTTGGGATCCTTTAGTCACCATGTGGAAGAGACTCCCCAGGGCCAGCTACAATTACTCAGTTTTGCTTAGTTTAGCTGTGATTTGATGAAAAACTGACTTTTTTCCTCACTTAAGTTACTCAGATTTTTTTGGTGTATTTGCTATTGTTACATAGCTTGTCCTTCCTGAATAATATAATTAGTACTACAATGTTGTATTCATTTATTCCTAGATTCATAAAGCGTTTTTATTTTGTTTCATTTGGTTTGTACTTTGTAGTTGTTGTTTCTGTGTTGTTTTTTGATCAGGCATGTGTTTGACAAGATACTGTCGTGCCTCTGCCTGAATGCCTTGTCCATTGCTTTTGGAAGACAATGAATAAAGGTCTGAAACAGGATTTAGGCAGACAAAGACAGCACTTCTTAAGAGTGCAATTTGTCCTATTGATGAGATCCTACACTCAACTACTTGGACCCATTTCCCAACCTATTTCAAGATCAAATTGCTACTCTCCACCTGTTCCTCAGAACATAGGTCTCTTCGAAGAAGCAGGTATTGATTGGCAGAGACACAAAGAGAAGATACGTTTATTTCTTGCAATAAATAACTATACCTTCCAATTACGTGTGACAGACTAGACACATAATATGAGTCCTTTCAGAATCCAACCGTCCAAGATTATAGGCCTTAGAGGCCATCACTTTAGCCCTCATTTTTCTTTATACATAAGAGCTTTCTCTACACTGCTCTACTCTTTCCTGTATAAAACACTCAAAATTCTTTACTTTCCTTTTTACCAGAGCTGAAGTTTTCCCATTAGTCTAAGGATATATAAAAACAGAGATCCGAGTATCAGCATAGATTTGTGGTCAGATTAACAAGTGTTTGAAAGAAATTTCTGATATTTCTTCCTCTGTGATTTTAAAACTTTCCTAAATATAAGAGCATATATTCTTTGTAACTTTGGGTAATTATTTAACCTTGTTACTCCTTTATTTCTTCATCCACAGAATAGGAGTATTCCCATTCCTATCCACAGTGGCAGTATAAATTCCATGAAATATTTGCAACACATTTAGTACAGGTTTTGGCACATGGTCTTTAATTCTGTTATAGTTAACAAAAAGTTAGCTATAACATGTGAACACCTAATAGATGGTGGGCATATACATATATACATATATATATATATATATATATATATATATATATATATATTACACATTGTCTTTAATCTTTAGAACATTGTTGTCAAATAGAACTTTCAGTAATCGTGAAAATCTTCTAAATCTGGTCTGTTCAATATGACAGCTACCAATCATATGGGGCTGTTGAGTTCTTCAAATGTGGCTAGTCTAAGTAGGGAACCGATTTTTAACATTATTTAATTTTAACTGATTTAAATTGTAATAGCCGTATGTGGTTAGTGGTTACTGCATTTCCCAACACAGCCTTAGAACAACAATCAAAGGAGATATTATCTTCATTTTATAGATTAGAAAATAGTGCCAGAAATGTTAGGCGACTTGTTTAGGGTTATTCAGCTAGCAAACGCATAAACTGGGATTTGCCTCATTTCCTGACCATGCTCTTTCCTCCTTGCCCTGTTGCTTCTGAGAACATTAACACTTGTGAATACTTTAGTACCCTTATATACAATAGTTTTGTATTTATTTTAAATTCCTTCCTCGATACTATAATCCTTGAATTGAAAAACAGACTTGTGACATAGCTTAGTTCAACTTCCTTCTCCCTAGCTTAAGAATGTCCTCTGTGTTTTCCCATGGCAGATCTTCAAAGTCCTACCCAATACTACCAGTGTCTGATGGTTTGTGACCTCACAGCATCACCCGTGTTTTTTAATACCAACTGCTTCCTTATCCTGTATTAAACAGAAACTTCACCCCATGTGTCATGAGATTAACAGTTGAGATCAGATTCAATTGCTAAAATAGTTAAGATCAGATTCAAATGCCTCCTCAGCCCATCAAAGTCACTATCAAACAATCTGCTATGAATCTGTCTTATTTTGTGTGTACTAGGAGAGATACAATGGGAATGAGGTTGTGAGTAGGAGTGGGGTCAGAGACACTGGAAAGCCAATCCAGGATATTTACAATGGTGGCATGTGTTGATTCCAGGTCATTTTGCCAGAGCATAGTTCTCTCACTTACATGAACGTGTTCATGGTATGGATTACCCAACAGAAAACAGAGCCACAACTTATTTGAGTAGAGAGTAGGAGAATAAGTGGAGAAGAAGCTTAAGGCTGGAGAATGAGCAAATATAAAGACTAGAACATTTTGCTTTACAAATAAAAGTGCTGTTCTCTCTTAGTTTGGAGAGTGTGGCTCTCACTACGGCTCTGCAAGAGGTCTCTGGGGTGGGGGACACAGTGGTTCAGCGGAAAATGTTTAAAGCCTAGAATGAGAAAATTCGATTCTGCCTGACACTTTTAGGTTTCCATGCTCCATTCTTTCTTTGTAACAATGATTTCAGACTCTTAATTCTTCTCAAATTTTAAAACTGTGTCATCTTATTTTATCACACTTAGCAGATGCTATTTTTCTACATTAAAGATAAATTAGAAGCTCTTGAAGATAATAAAAATTCTTAAAGTATCTGTCACTAAAATTACAAATCTGCCTTCCCAGTCTTTCTTCCTTTTTTCCTGTTAAAATGACAAGGCTTATCTCCTTTTTCATAAGGGCAACTCCTCCTGCCCTTTCAAGGATCTCATTGTGTTTATTGCATCTTCTCCTCAATATCTTCAACATTTTGCACTTTATAGACAGATTCTATCAAAATTTGAACCGACACAAGTCTCAAGTCTCACACATTTGAAACACAACCGTTCTTCTCCCTATAGCTATTACCATAGCTATTACCCATCATCCTCTCCTTACCTTAAATATTAATCTTTTCAAATGCATCACCTAAACTGACATCTCTATGTCCTTATTTTATACTTATTCTTCAACCCAATGCAATTTAGATTTTACTGCCACCATTCTGTTGGAATTGATCTCACTAAAGTCACCAAATGCCACTGCATCCTTAATCAAAAGGACACTTGTGCTTTTTTTCTGAATGAGCTCTCATTATTTATGGCTTTCTTTGCCAGGATGTATGCCCCTCCTTTTGATTCTGTGACTCTACACACTTTTCTTTTACTTTTGCCTGCCTGGCTGTCCCTTCTTCATCAGCTCTGTGTGCTCCTACTTATGTAGCTGTACCTAATGTCAGGATAGGAAGAGGTCTTAGATCAACCTGTCTTAAGAGTGTTGTTGTCGCATGGAGCTCTATTCTGTATACTTTTATTCCTGTTTTACTCTATGCATTCTATTCTTATGGATAGAGTCACCATTTTGAGCTTTCCATATCAGCGTATTTTACATATCTAGATACAATCCAATCTCTACTGAGTTCCAGATTAATAAATCGACTTGGTAGTAGACATTTTCTTTTAAAGTTCAAATGTTAATTAAACTCCTTGCTTTTTGAGCCATCAGAACATAATTTCACTTTCCACCAAGTTACACAGATATGAAATTTTCAATTCTTCTTGGTAGTTGATTTCTTTCCTACATCCATATTCAATCAATTCCAAATATTCTGGATTGTATCTCTTAAATATACCATAAATCTCCTTATTATCTCCACTCTTAGAAACTTGACCTAGTCTACTATCATCATTTTTCATCCAGACTACTGCAAATACTCATTAAATTTTCTTTTTTTTTTTTTTTTTGTATTTTTTTTTTTTTTTTTTTTTTTTTTTAGTAGAGACGGGGTTTCACCATGTTGACCAGGATGGTCTCGATCTCTTGACCTCGTGATCCACCCGCCTCGGCCTCCCCAAGTGCTGGGATTACAGGCTTGAGCCACCGCGCCCGGCCTCATTAAATTTTCTTTGTTTCTTTTATTCACTCTTGCTCCCTTCCCACCAATTGTCCACATTGCTTTGAAAGCGATATTTTTTTAAAAGCAAAATTTAGCGTATCATTTCTCTCTATAAAACTCTTCAGTGGTTTCCCATTGCCCTTATTATAAAATTCAATCTTGTTGACCAGCCTTAAATGTCACTCTGAAATCTATCCTCCTTTTCTCATGACAGTTTCATTTCCTACATTTTTCCTATGTGTGCTCTAAGCTTTAGGCATCCAAACATCTTTAAGATCCTCCATCACAGGTGAATTCTAATTCCCTAAGCACCAGTCACTTTTAAGAGAAGACCACTTTTAATAACAATCACAACAACAGTAAAAATACTTGTTTTAGATATCATAAGATTCAGGAATGATAGCTTCTTACCTGTGGAGTTGGCATCTAAACTTGCATCATTGTCTTTATTCCCTTAATGCATAGTTGATGAGATTGGGCATCCATTCCCTGAAATCAAACACAAAAAGAAACTCAGAGTCTGATGCTTGAGTAGTGAAGTTAACTGGCGAGATTCTTGACCCTCACAAAAGCCTACCAGTTTCTCGTAAGCAATTTTATTGCACTGGCAGAATAAGAAGGCTCTTGCTCAAAATGGCAACTTGCCACTTCACACACTGGACCATCTAAACATGGAGCCTCCAGACACCAGCTAGCACATAGTGATGAGGCACTCCTGGCTGGGTTTCAGAAAAGAGGTTTAAATCTGGCTTTGGCTACTATTATGTTGGCACAGAAGTAATTGCAGTTTTGGACTGTGAATTTTAAATAATTATAGCTAGGCACAAACACATCTTTATTAACCCAAATAGGAACCACTGCAGTTAACACATTTTTTTGCCAATAAGAAATAAGTTTGTTTATCCCTGCAGCATAGAAGTTTTTGCTTTGGGATTCGATGAACTCTTGGAAAGCATTTTCTGCATCCTGGTGGTTGTGGAAGCGTTTTCCCTGCAAAAAGTTGTTGAGATGCTTGAAGAAGTGATAGTTGGTGAGAGGCCAGGTGAATATGGTGGATGAGGCAAAATTTTGTAGCCAATTTGTTCAATGTTTGATGAATTGGTTGTGTGACATGTAGTCGGGTGTTGTCGTGAAAATTATCTTGGAAAATTAGTTCCTTCTGTTGACTAACACTGGCTTCAGACATTGCAATTTTTGGTGCATCTCATTGATTTTCTGAGCATACTTCTCATATGTAATGGTTTCACCAAGATTCAGAAAGCTGTAGTGGTTTAGATTGGCAGGAGACCACCAAACAGTGACCACAACATTTTCTCGGTGCAAGTTTTGCTTTGGAAAGTGCTTTGAAACATCTTCTCGATCCAATCACTGAGCTGGTCATCACTGGTTGTCATATAAAATCCATTCTTCATCATATGTCATCATCCAATAGAGAAATGGGTAGTTATTGTTGCAAAGAATAAGATAACACTTAAAATGACGATGTTTTGTTGTTTTTTAAATTTTTACTCAGCTCATGAGGCACCCACTTATTGTGATTTTTCACCTTTCCAATTTGCTTCAAACGGCTAATGATGAGTTCTCATTTAGTTTTAAGGGATTAACATTGATGATTGTTCTCAGTTGGTCATCATCAATTTCTCATGGACAGCCACTATGCTCCTTATCTTCAAGGCTCTTGTCTCCTTTGCAAAACTTCTTGAATCACCACTGTACTGTACATTCATTGTCAGTGGACCACCAATTGCATTGTTGATATTGCGAGTTGTCTTGGCTGTTTTACAACCCATTTTGAAGTTGAATTTTCTTTTTGTCTAACATCATTTCCATAGTCGAAAATAAACATAAAATGAATAGCAAGTAATAAGTCATTAGCAAGCAAAAAAAACCATAAAGCAAAATATGCCAATTAAAATGATGTATAACATAACCACATTTTTTAGGAATGTATTTCAATATCAAATGGCAAATTCCACCAGTTAAAAAACAGTCATTCCTTTTGCACTCACCTAATATGTTACCATTGGTAACATTGCTTAACATAGGGAGTAGGAAATTAAGATGACCAAAGGAGAGAAGGGACTAGGAGAATAATGCATTCCTAGATTTTTTTTCTGGAGTTTCACTCTTGCAGCCCAGGCTGGAGTGCAATGGTGCAATCTTGGCTCACTGCAACCTCCGCCTCCTGGGTTCAAGTGATTCTCCTGCCTCAGCCTCCTGAGTTGCTGAGACTACAGGTGTCTGCCACCACACCTGGCTGATTTATTTTCCCTCTCTTTTTTTTTTTTTTTTTTGTATTATTGGTAGAGGTGTAGTTTCACTGTGTTGGCCAGGTTGGTCTTGAACTCCTGACCTCAGGTGATCCACCCGCCTTGGCCTCCCAAAATGCTGGGAGTACAGGCGTGAGCCACTGTGCCCAGCTCCTAGTACTTATCTGCTTCTCAGCAACAGCTGAAGCTCTTGCATCATGCCCATGATAATCAAAGTAGTGTGAATGTGTAGCAGAGTTCAGACTTTTCCACCATACCATACTGCCCCCATTAATCAATGGTTTTAATGGATTACTTCATCCTCATGTGTGCAGGGAAACTGAAAGAGCTCACACATAGGCTTGGTGCAATAAATTTAAAGTTGGTTTAGGTAGACTGGTGCTATAGAAAATAAGGACTACATATTCTATAATCTATGCCTTCTGGGAGTATGCAGCCTCTGTGTAAGCAGAGTCTCTTTTGAACCTAAGTGAACTGTGATTTAAGAATGTCTGGGTACCATGTCCTGGAAGTTTGAATTTCCTGGCTCCTCCATCAAATTTACATGTTGAAGCTAGACCCTCAATGTGATAGTATTTAGAGGTGGGGACTTTGAGAGGTAATTAGGTCATGAGGGCGGAACCCTCAGAAATGGAATTCATATTCTTATAAGAAAGTGGGAGAGATATGATCTTTCTTTTGGCCATGTGAGGACACAGTGAGAAGTTGGGTGTCTATAAACTAGGGAATGGACTCTCAGCAGATGACATGGGATCTACTGCTGCACTGATCTTGGATTTCCCAGCCTCCACAAGAGCAAGAAATTAATGTTTGTTGTTTAAGCCACACAGTTATACATACAGTGTATAACAAAAATGCCATTTTTGTTATAGCAGCTGAAAGTAATGATGACGTTGGATATGTAATGGTAAAAAACGGATTCTCAGGAAATATATATATTGGGAGGAAGAGGTTTTAATAGGTACCAGAAGACAAGAGAGAAAGAATGCAACATTAGAAGGGTGCCATTTTCTTGCTCTAACTTCATGAGCTCATCTCTGAGGTCTTTGGAAAGGCAGTATAGCACAATAGTTATATGCAAGGGCTGTTAAGTCAGCTTGCATATATATCAAATTGAGCCCAGTCATTTGTTGGTTGTAAGACCCAGATAAATAGTTAATCCCCTCTGAGTTCTGTTTTTTATCCACTTAATGATCACACCACAGGGGTGCTGTGAGGCTGAAACAAGATCCTTCATGTTCAGAATGTAGCACAGAGCATGGAACTGAGTATATGCATTGTGGGTTATTACTAGTTAGTATTAGGGATTTTACAGAGAGATATTTCAAGCACACACTAAGAAAGCAATTCTCAAGAGAGTTCTTGAGAGATGGAAGCATGAGTGGTCACTGCTTTGGTGCCAAGGTATGACATTATGTGAGATTGGAATGTTCAACTTCTGCTCCTGGAAATGCAGTTCAACTCTGGCTTTTATGGGGAAGGTGGCATTGGAAATAACAGTAGATACTTCTGCCCAGGAATAGACTTTGACAGTCTTTCAGGGAGCACTGTACAGGTGGGCAGTGATGAGTCTTCTGGACTACTTGTGGAAAAGTAACACTGATAAAGGAAGTGGAAGATGTTTGTGGATTAGCGTGGACATTTTCTCTAAACTCCCTGATAGCTTTGGGTATCCTTAAAGAGCCTGGGTAAGCCACTGTGATGAGAATCAAAGGAATTTGAGTTATTATCAAATTGGCGTCATTTATCCCAATAGGTTAGAGATAACCCCTTCTTAGGAAGGGGACACACGTGTTAACATGTTTTATCCTTTCCAGCAAATCAACCATAGTGTCTTCAGAAGAGAGCTCTGAAGCAGAAGTGTAACCTCTCCATTACACCAAAATCATCATAATTCAACACTCAAGTTCTTTTCAGTCTAACCCTGATGCCCTAATTACAACTTTACATTTGGACACTTCCCTCATACAATTTATGATCTAGCTAAATGCAATTCTCAAGAAATGTTTCACTTTGCATCTCTCTCTAAGGTCTCTGCATATGTTGTCCTCTCTTTTTTGAATACTCAGTCTCTCATCTACTTGTGGGCTTCAGTAATAGAAAGATTCAGTGGAGTTCTATTCTTTCTGCTGACTGACTCAGACCTGACTCCAACACTTGGATCAGGGGCTCTCTCCCTTGTTCTCATCCCTTACATCTATAAACTATGTAATTCTTAGGACTAATCTCCTGATCAAATTCTGTGCATACCTGTGAATGCAGCTTCAGGAACTTCTCATTTGCTATTTCTTCTACTTAAATGACATTGCTTCAGACGCTCTGTGTAGCTGACTCCCTCTCATCATTTAAGTATCAGGTCATAAAAGATAATAAAAGAGGTATTTAATGATTGAAAAGAAAGCAGACCTTCCCCACCCCTTATCATTCTCAGTCATTCTTCGCCACTCTCTTTCTCATTATCTTATTTTACCTGTGAATCTAATACCATACTCTTTATTTGGTTATAAGTTTATTATCTTCCCCAGTAGAAAGAATTTGACTTGAGGGCAGTGATTGTCAGCTTTATTTATTGCTGTACCTCCACACCTTGACAATGCCTAATGCATAGTAGCATCTCAATAAACATTTGTTGACTGATTGACTGTCATTCCCACTAGGGATTGGGCATCTTTAAGACAGAAGCTCCTGGGGTCTTTACATATTCAATAACTAGTGCAAAGTCTGGCATCTGTTATATGCTCAAGTATATATTGATCAAATACATGACATTTAAAATGAGCCAATTGGGGGCTAGTTATGCAATGGGCGATCACAAAAGCAAGCAGCTTCATGGATTCTAATTACTGGAGAAAATGTCCAGTGGAGACTGGCCAGAAGACAGTGAGGAATTGATTAAGATACCAAAGAAAGGAAACCTAGTGCTTTGCACATAGTACAAGCTCAACATATGTTGGTAACATTGACTTGACAAAATGAGTTTTATACTTCAACACTAATTCACTTTGAAAAAAAATACCATTTGAAACCTGCCATGGAATCACCTGCTGCTTCATTCAAGTGTGTGTGTAGGGGGGTGAGTTGATCTGTGACAGGTGTCCGACAACATGCTAATAGCCAAATCTATTCAAGGCATAATGTTGACTTTCAGGGATGCTTTCCTTTTCTTCAGCACCCCACCCCCACTTCATAAAACGAATGCCACTCTCCTGAGAGCATCACAATGGCAGTCCACAAATGAACCCTCTTCCTTTAAGAAAGACTAACTGTAGGGGAAAAGATAATTACTTAGTTCCTTTATCTCCACATTATTTGTAATAAAATCTGAAATCACACCACAAGGTCTTTCATGAGGATGTCATAAATTAAGATGCATTGGCGTATCTGGTGCATCTGTTCCATTCTCTGGCCCTTTGTCTTCTGCAAAGAGCACACCAACCTCAATACCCAGCAGACAGCATTTACGCAAATGATGTCATGGTCTGTAGCATTAATATTCAGTGATTGTCTGTCATAGACACCTTACTGTACATCTGTTATGCAAATGTATGTTAATTCCGACTCCCTGACAGCTGCCTAGCTTTCCTCCCTAAAATGATCTTTTCCATTTTGAAGTTTGCAATCTGTTCCCCAAAATGTTAATCCAACAATTAGCTGAAATTGCTAAACAGAAATTGTACATGTTTGGTCTAAAATAGAAGGTAGCATTTTAAAATAGATGGTGAACCTTTCCCACATCATTTATTTTATATATGTTTATACAGAATGTAAACATCGATCTCTACACAGCTTGGCTTGGGGTAGGTGGCAGGTTTTCTGACCCCAGCCCTTGGAGTTTGACAAGAAAGGAGGCATCATCATTCCTGTCATTCCAGTGGCTTTACCCTCAAAAGTGATTGCAGTGATGCACAGTGTTTCTCGCCAGGTCTGAAACTTCTGTTTCCCCCCAAAATAATTATTATCAAGCAATTGCATATTAAAAAATGACAACATAAAATTGTAAAGTGGTGAATGATTGAGAACAGAGATCTAAGGGAGTTTCCCATGACATAGAGATCACAGTAGACACACCTCAGTACATGTTAGATGCATGTTAAGTGAAGGTCGCTTTCATATGTACCATCACTACCCATTTTGAGGAACAGGTAAAGAGCTTTGGGACATGCATAGAAGTATCCATTAAGACCTTGAAGAGACTTATGGTGCTTGAGAAGGCAACAAAATACAGGCTCCATTAAACATTTAGTGAAAACCTATCAAGACTGAGGAAGCACTTATAATGGGCCTACTGAGTGCCAGTCACTGTGTTGGCCACATGAACTGACTCTCAGTGACATTCTTGGGAGGTGAGTATCATTATGTAGACCGTTTTTATAATGACAATCAATCAAAATGGACAGTGACTTTTGCAAATGTACACAGCTTCTGCAACCCTCATCCAGGGCTTTTTTTTTCAGCTTTGTATAACTGAAAAAGAGCACGATTGAATGGAGAGCTATGAGATGTGTACAGTGAAGTAGCTGTCACCACTTCTATTTTAATGGGGCTATTTCCTATTCTGTTCTAAATAGGTGTCTGGTGCTTGGTCTTCTGAAAAATCCAAAGCCTTACTAAAGGAAATGGACCTGGATCTGTTTTCTGCTTCAGAAATTCTGAAGACTGAGACTCTTCAAAAATATTTAAAGATGTGACTTCCCCTCTCACCATAAAAGCCCATTTCTAAGATGATAATGCTAAACCAGATGATTCCCAAGGCTCTACTCAAATCTAGCATTTTTTTCTTTGCAATTTATTTCTGCAATAGTAATGTGATGATGCATTAATAAAACGTATTAAAGATGTCTTGACTATATGACAAACTTTCACTAATTTTCAGTGGCTCTGTTAATAAGATGGAGATGGAAGAAACATTCATTAGTTCACACAGTAATTTGTTTTGAGATTCTAATAGTTAAAAAAGTTTTAACTTTATGTATATACTCACTTCATTCCAACAAACTGGATATTATATCCTATAACTAGTTGTGATATTTCCTCACTTAAAATCTATCATTTGAGTAGGCTAAGGTAGCGAAATATTATGAATTATTCTGAATAACCAAATGCAGCATCATATAACTTTATTTTGAAGCTACATTTTTTTAAGCTACAATATATAGAACACTCAGTGTAAGTCACTATCTAGTTAGATTTTAGTGTAATATGTATGTTGAAACAGGGGAATAATGAAGTTAGACATTTTGTCCAAGTTCACATAGCTAATGAGCAGACTAGCTGAGGTTTTTAATCTGGACTAGATTGCTTACTATGTTTTTATATTGTTGTCCCATATATACTATTTTCTCAAGTATTTTGTTTCAAAAAATTATAATAAATTGTTTAAACCATCCTATAAAAATATTAGATGGTACCATGCAGTTTTGTGTGTGTGCTAACATCTTCCTTTATCAAGTTATTACATTTCAGGCCATGACATATTTTTGTTAATAGCCTAAGAGCAGTTGCCAGACATCCAAGGACAATCTTTGTGTCCCAGAGCCCTGCCTCATCTGTTTTTTTTTTTTTTCCTTCAGAAACCACAATAAAAAGTGCTAGCTCACAGAGCTCACAGTTTCTCTTGCCCTCTGCCTGGGACCAACCTCGGTGCTTCCCCATGTGGCCCTGCTTGGCACACTGTGTTTCTCCAGGGAAGTGTGAGTATAACAAAACTGTAAGACTCTTTCTGATTTCTTTCTCTTAATCTCTGTCTGATCTGACCATACCTTATCCAACATAATGTGTTTAAAACAGATGTTAGGGAGTTCAGGAATGATACTTCAGCCAACTTTACACACTGCAACTCAGTAAGAAGCTCTGGAAGATCAATACATCTGGCCTGATGGCCAGTGGAGAGCATCTTTCCCAAGGCTGAGTTTGCTTATCTGTTAAAAAAAAAAATGAAGATGGCAAAAATACCTGTCTCAAAAGACTTGGTATGAGGTTCCAATAAAAGAATACATGTTATAAAAGTGAACCCCATGCTTGGCTCATGTTAATCAGAAAGCGTGTCCAGAAAAAGGAATAAGAAAGCATAAATTTTCTCAAAACATATGTTATATATATAATATATACATACATATTTGTGCCTGAAGGTACATATATGGCATATATACATATATATGTACATATACGGGGATATAGGAAAGCTGAGGATAATTGGTTGCTTGTCTGAGACAGCTTGAACAAAAAAAAATGATGAAAAACATATTCATTCTACAGACAGTGTAGAGATCCTTCATCTAAACCACATTGCATCTTTGGTGGCAGTGAGCAGTACTAGTTAGGTAGAAATCTGCAGGGGTTAAGAAAACATAGTCAAGGTGGTTGCAGTTCTGATACTTATCATAAAATGATGTCTCCTCTTTTACCCTTTGCAACCATTCATGACACTGAAGTGATTATGTGCAACATTGGTAATTTTTTCTATTTTCCATGAAATACATTGTTTAATAAATCATATATTGTTTGATTTTTCACTAGTAGGTGTTTCGAGTGGATTTTTGTTGTCTTATTTACTTCTATTCTCCTTTGGGTTTTTGACAAACCATGAATAGTCAGATGAGAAATAAAAAACACAGTACTGAGAGCTGAACTTTCATTTCATGATTCAAGATTCTATATATAATGGAGTTGAAGAATGAAGTGTGAAGTCTTATTCCCCTGTCTACTCTGCCCAAAACAGGAATGTCTGGAGCCACTTAGAAGGTCTATCATTTAGAAGGTCTGCCTTTACTAGGAGAAAAATCCTCCCAAAGTCAATCTACTACAAGCAAAGATGAAGGTCGCATGTTGATACTGATGTTTAAAGCTCACTGGTAAACATGGCTTGGTAAATGTCCTACATTCACAAATTAACACCTTCACACACATTGAAGGGGCTGGCAATGGAAGTGTACAGAGAGGCATGGCGTGGGGAGATGAGCAGAGGCTCCTTCTTGAGAATGAGGAGAGTTCTGTTCCCTACATTCAGAACAAACTTCTAAGGCAGACTAGGTAGAAATTATTATCCACATTTTATAGGTGGAGGAAATTTAGACCCAGAGAAATTTTATTCCTTGCCTAAAATCTTCCTATTGGAAAGAGTCACAGCCAAGCTTGAAAGCCATTTTATCTGACTTCTGCTTCACAGGTTTTTTCCACTTCCACAGATGGTGTCTGTGGAATTGGCTCTCACTTTCAAGCTTCACTGACCCTGGATGATGGACGAGGATCTGCTTTGGACATCTGAGCCCAGGCTAAAGTGTAGGTGTCAGACTTACTGTGGGCTTCCTGTTTATTCTTGTTGCATTTCTAGGCTGAGCTGTCCATAACAACTTTATAATATATTGTATTTATGATTTATTCCAGAGTCAAAGGACAAGAGCTGTCCACTCTTTCAGAAGCATCTCTCGTGACATCCCTCTGCACACAGCTGCCATGTCTGTGAGGCTGACTTGGGAGAAAGGCCAGAATGGTTGGTATCAGTGAGCAACTGAGAGGAGACTATCAGGTGGAAAGATCCAAGAAGTACGGACAAGGCCCAAACATAAAATCGTATCTGTCCTCATTGCAGATTTAATTTTCCCTTCCTCTCCTTTAGCACCGATTTCGAGACCAATTTTTTGTTCATTATTTTATGTTGCATTAAATAAGAAATCCTCTTATTTAATGTCACTGAGACCAGGCATTGGTTGACTAATCCAAAAGGTCAGTTAAATTGGAGAATCATAAAAAAAATACATGTCTATCTTAAATGTTTTATTATAACTCATAACAGACTGGTGCACATTCATTCAGTAAAGTTTTGAAGTAGGGGTAAGGCCTTTTATTTAAATACAGGCCATCTGATTGAATTTTCTTATTGTATTTCCTATGTAAACCTCAATCTTAATGAATTCTTTGTGGTATCTAGTTTCAGTTTCCTTAAAATGGACTAAGTTTTAAAGACATTTGTGAGATGATATGAGTTCATGCTCTTTCTAGATTAATACTATTTCTTTTCTACTTTTTTCATTGTGGTCTTGCTGCCATTTAGTCTGAAATGTTTTTAGTGATTTACCATTATCCATTATTTGCAAAGCAGCAAAGTAACTCGATTTTAACAGAAATAATAGAATCAGTAACATTCCACTCATACCCATGATGTTTCAGATGATCTGACATTTAATTTCATCTGTAATTACAGGAGCAAGTATGACCAAATATAAATAGATTTGGAAGTAAACACAACAGAGTTTTGCTAAATATACAACCTGATTTGGGGGAGAAAGATTGTATGGAAATATTGGAGTATGGACTAATAACTTATTGTTATTTAAGAAAACAATAAGTATACTGATGGTTCTGTAAGCATCTGTCAACATATTTTACAAAAGGAGTGGGTAATGTAGGCTAATCAGGAGAATTAATTAATTGTACATGGTTAAGAGTGTTGTACTGTACTTATTAGATCCTTTATAATCACTCACATTAGTATATTATGTTACAATTATTTAATGATTCACATGCTTAACTCACACAATTCTCATAATTATCGTTTGTGGTATTTATTGACACCACATTCATTTCACAGTTGAGGAGACTCACAAGGTTCCAGAGACTTAGATACTTAACTTGCCCAAGAGCTTCATTAACTGATTAAGTGGGTGAGGTGAAGAGGTGTGAGAAAAAGAGCACGGAGTTCAAATTAAAAATATTTTGGCTTCTGTGGCCTTGTGTTTTTTCCCAGTACAACACTGCAGAGACTCTGAATCTCAGCCCCTTAAAAATCAAACAAAATACCCACGGTCCCAGTTTCTTGAGTATTTCCCTTTACTTTGGAACTTAAATTACTAAAGGACAACACAAGAATCACAGACCCAGCATGGCAGAGCAATTTGTGAAGTTTCAGACCAAGGACCAGGTTTTCTGCCTTCTTCCTACTTTTGCAGTTGGAGCATCCTCCTCTAGCTCCAGAAAAAGTCTAAGCTCTTGTTGTAGTCACTAGCTTCACACAGGAGAGATGAAATAGTATTGTTCTGTTCGAAGAATGTGGGTGGTATTTATGTCTTTGGTATAGAGTTGGCTTCACCACTGCCTGGTAGAACATGCTTCAGCAAGGTGCTCTGTCTCACTAACTGAGCCTTAGTTTCTGATGACAATGACCAATGATGAGGAACTCCCTAATAAACTATTATGCAGCTTCAATGAGCTGATGCTTGTGAAAGAACTTAGATGATGTGAAAGGCAAAAGGTTATATATTGTAATCAATGTGGGAAGGAGGATAGGCTACATAGGAAGCTACAAATAGAGTATAAGGATAGCTGGTCCTCTCTGCAGACTTCCTTCTTGCCATTGCTTAGAAGGTCAGAGCTATAGACATGGAAACCACTAAATAGCCATAGCAGTTAGTGCATGGTGAATACTAGTGAGCACTGCAGAAGATCAATGCCTGAGACTTCAGTGAGAAATTTTGAGTCACTAAACATAGTGAAGTCAGTGTGCCCTATCAGGAGACCCTCTTTTCATTGAGGTTATGCAAGGAAGGGAAAACAATATTATACATTGAAAAAAAAACAGTCAGCGGAGACTTCCTGAAGGAGGGGATCTGGCCATGAAGCGTAGGTCAATATGGCTGAGTTTTGAGGATAGATGATATTTTAGGCAATAGTAAAGAAGGCAAACCAGAAAGCAAAACACACATCTCATGGAAAACCACTAAACACAACAGTGATAGTGCTTCTGACTGTAGAAGCATTTTCTTTTTCTTTTATGCTTTTTGTGCAAAATCAGCCTTTGATTTGATCTATCTGTTATCCAGCTCTACATGGGGTGTAAACAAACATGAGTCTGATTTAAAGGGTTGTTTGTTTTTCCAGCAGAAGGGCTTGCTGTAAAGAATAAAATAAATTCAGGAACACTTAGAGAACTGGGGAGAGGTGTCATTGGCATTTGAGAATTTTTATGCAAATTAACAAGGCCATAGTTCATCACATGCTTCTATTCTCAAAAGCACAGAATGTTGTTCTGAAATTTTTGGTAGCTTTAAGTAAACTACAGAAGAAAGTCACAGGCCCACGGAGGATTGTGAAACTGAGAGAACTAATCTTTGAATTCATCCTCAGCCTCCCCCTTTTGTGCTTCCTAACACTCTCATGATACATTCTATCCATCTGGAAGCCATTTAAAACCCCATTCTTTCTACAAAACTAATGTCTTATGAAAAGAAATATATTAATTAGCTGATATTTTTTTCTTCTCTTAGGGATGTTTGGACTTGATTTTGGAAGCTGCAAACAAGTAGGAAAGATATTTTGTTCAGGAAGACAGTGGCAAGTACTGGAGCCAAAAAATGAAAAATAAGAGCAAAAAAGAAAAAAAAAGAGGAAGACAGAAGGCCATCCGAACATCGTGATATCATAGTGTCTACTCTGCTAAGTCTTCTCTGTAAGAACATTTGAATGTTGATTCTTCTCAAATCATATATTTTAAATTTCACAAGTGGGGGCAAATATAGACAATTAGGTGATATTCAAAGGTATTCAACTAGGAGTTGAGAAAGACAGATGTCAATACTCAGTAACAACAATTCTAGCTGCCAGGATAGAGTACCTCCTCTGTACCCGATGAATTATATAAATTATTTCAACCTGCCTTTTCCAAAATGCGCCCCAAGGACTATTACTTGATACTGCAAAATATTATGAGACAGTCTTTACCACTGGAGGCTGGAGTTCTGTTATGGAAAACACTGTATGCATATTTCACAAGGATTACTCTTTCTCTCCTCCCACGATGGACTTTCTTGGATCTTCACCGTTAGAGCCTGTTGAAGTTTCTAGAGGTAAAACCCAGGAAAGTGTGGCTTCCTCCCTAAGTCTGTAGTCTCCAAGAATTTCTCTTTCATGTTAGTCCACACTCAGACTGCAGCAATTACTGAACATCGCTACTTACATTTTCTTACCAGTTTATGCCTCCAGTGGTTTTTGTTCCAGGTTTCAGTTATCAATCTCTGCATTTTCTTGTCTCTTCAGATTTGGGGAAGTGGTATGCTCTACGAGTGAGCTCAATTCAATGATGGGCTCAAAACAAGTTACTGATAATTCAGTTTCTTTGCCTTTTTCTTATTGTAAAGATAGGAGTAATAATGTCCAGAGCTCTTTACATGTTGGAGCTGGAACCAGAAGTTTTTACCCTTGATTTTTAAGGGATATTCCCAGGAAATGTAGAATTCTAGGTTGACTCTTTGTTCTTTCAGCATTGTAAATATGTCACTGCATTGCCTTCCTGCTTGCACAGTTTCTGATAAGAAATGTCCTGTACTTCTTTTAAATGTTACTCTTTCAGTAATGTATCTTTTTTTTCTCTGGCTGCTTTTAAGATTTTCTCTTTGTCTTTGGTTTTCAGCAATATGATTATGATAGAACCAGGCATCGTTTTATTGGTATTTATTCTGCGTTGTGTCCCCTCACCTTGGAGAAGGTGTCTGTCACTAATTTTGGAAATTTTTCAGTCATCAATTTTTCAAATATTTTTTATTTTTCTTCTCTATCTATTGTTCCAATTCCACATATGCTACACCATTTGATATTGTCCTTCATCTCATTGATAGTTTATTCTGTTTTTTCCCTCAACAAATTGATAGTCAAATTGATAGTCTATCTGTTTTTTCTCTTTACATTTCAGTTTGAATAAAATAAATTCCTATAAAATTGATAGTCTATTCTGTTTTTTCTCTTTATATTTCAGTTTGAATAATTTCTATTAACCTATTTTATGTTCAGTGATTCTTTCCTTGACTGCAATGAATCTACTGGTACATATATTAAAGACATTTTTCACATCCATACATATCTTATCTTGTAGCTGTGACATTTTCCTTTTTGTTACATGTAGGGTGCTAGTGAGAGTATCTGAAACTCATTCAGGAGGCAGATCTGTGCCACAAATACACTGAACACTCTATGCTTTAACTGAAGTTGTTTTGAAACACCAATTTTTGACCTCTGAGGCAGGAGGGACACTCACGAAATAGTGGACTTTCAAAGACTAGTTTGAAAGTATATCACAGAATTTTTGAAATTTATCTGAGGATGCATTAATATGGAAGAAAGTAGGGAGAGAAGTTTGTCACGCGTCACTTTTAATGCCCAAATACATTTCTGATTGTCTCCTCCCAAAGAGTGGAGGACATTTCTGACAGGTTAGCTTATATTGGAGTGACTATTCTTGGAAATGTATGCTGGAACCAGGCTAAGCATATTAGCAGTTAGATTAATACAATGATAACCACTAAAGGTTTAGAGATGCACAAGCACACATATTTTCATCATCATTTAGTAGTATCATGCTCTGGGTTTCTACAACATGGTCTGACTGCTAGACATCCTCAGAATAAGTCTTCTTTCTGAGAATACATATTTACCTTCACAGTAATGGTTAGATCTGGAGAGAGAGAGATAAATGGGTTTAAGGAGGAGCACAGAAACAGCAGCTGCAACTATGCATGATTATGATAACAAAAGATACAAAATAAACATTTCAAAATTGTTATCAAGTATTAAATATCCTTGATAGGTACATTGTTATATTATCATGTGCAGTTTTCTCTGTGTTTAATTTTTTAATATTTATAATAGGAAGAATCCAGATCTATTTTCAGTTTCTAATCCTGCTTGTATATGCAAGACAGGTTTTCTGGTGAATTGTGAATTGACATGAAAAAGACACAGGCTCATACAAACAGTCTGCAAGCACACAGAAATATGATTTGATTAAGTATCCATTCTAATCAGCCCCAAACCCCAAATCTTATCAGCAGTGATGTGGCTACATAGGGCAGAAGCTGGAATAGCATTAACTTAGCATGGCTTTCCTTGGTTCCTGAGTCTTTGGTGGGGACTCAAAGCTGTCTATGTCATTCTCCTGTTCCAATAATGCTGTATTGTTTTAAAAGAGGTATTCTGTAATGTTCAGTCTTCCTCTTTCTAGAATCAAGCTCAGAGTCTACAAGCTTAAATCCTGATTCAGGAGAAACACCTTGGGGAGTGATAGCTGTCCCAGAATACAAAATACGTTGCTCAAGGATGAGGATACCTACTGAGAAATGCATTATTAGGTGATTTTATCATGTGAACATCATAGAATGTACCCACACAACCTAGATGGTATATAGCCTACTACACACCTAGCTTATATGGTAAAGCTCATTACTTCTAGGTTACAAACTTTGACAGCATGTTACAATATTGAATGCTGCAAAATAGTAAGTATTTCTGCATCTAAACACAGAGAAGGTAAAAATACAGTATTATAATCTTACGGGACCACTATCATAAATGAAGTCTGCTGTTGACTGAAACGTCATTATGCAGTTCATTACTGTAATTCCACCTCCAGATTTCTAGTAGTAGTTGCCTTCACCACTGAAGGTTAACAGGGAAAGTGGTAGGCTTTTGCGAATAGTTTTGGATGAGAAATTGGATAAACAGTGGTGCCATTTATGAAGAAGAATATTAGTAAAGGAGCAGGTTTAGGGAAGAGATAATTTAATAACTGTGTTTTGTACCTTTTATGTTTGAGAGGACTATTTGGCATTCAGGGAGAGCTCAAGTACATAGTTGATATTTCCAATAGTTTTATGGACTCTAATACTACAAGTTCAAAAAAGACAATGTCACAAGTCACAATGATGGCTTAAAATTGGCCAAGGTGGGAGCGTTTGCACCACAAATATCAACAAATGCTACACACAAGTCTTTTTTTTTCAGAGGAGGTGGGAATAAAAGTACAGAGATAGCTTGGATAGAGTATAATATGGATTTAGACTGAAGATTGAGATTTAACAGACATTGGAAAGATGAGAGGCAGTAGCCACTCTAGAAGATAGCCAAGAGAACATGCTGTGCTAGAAGCTAAGTGAAGAAAATATTTCAGGAAGGAAGAATCAAATCACTGTGTCAAATGCTGACGAAAGGCTGAGTCAAACAGTGATGGAACATTAACTGCTTATTTTGACATATGAAGTCACTGGTGTCACTGATTACCTTTGTCTCATTGGTGGGATAGGGTGGGGGCCTTATTGGAACATGTTTAGGGGAGAATGGCAGCTTTTCTTCTTCTTACATTCACTTTACCACCTCCAACTTTTTCCCTAATGCATAGACTTTCCTAGGCCTTTTAATTAAATGTCTGTTAGTCTATTCGGTTTTCTTATGTTACTCATTGGTTTTTTGCACCTTCTTTAAAACATTTTCTCTTAATAATGTGGAGAAGATAATATTACTAAAGCATGACACATTAGAGCAATATAAGCTCTTGATGTGGTCTTGTGGGAAGAATAACTGAGATAAGTCTTCAGTATACTCTGCCTCATCTAGCCTAAACTGGCAAACAACATAAACGCGTGCATGTGTGACAAATTCGTGAGTGGCTTTTCAATCTGGAGGCTGAGTTTTTGATAAAACATTTTTGCAAATTGCTGCAGAACATATTTGGGTAGTGAAAACTCAGATAGTGAGGGAGATGTAAAACAAATGAGGATAATAATAGATAATGTTTCCATTATCTACCACAATGCAGTGATCTGAAACGTGATCTTTGGAGTTTATAAATTTGACTTTGAAACTTGAGTTTGCTACTGGTAGCCTGGGGATAACTGTGTAACCTCAGCTAGAGGTTTAGCTTCTCTAAATCGTAGTTTTCTCGACTGTAAATGGAACTTATAATACTAACATTTCAGGTTTGTTATGAAGATTAAGTAAGATGGATAAAGGAAGGGACTAGAATAATATATAGGCAGCTAGTTAAGTGTGGCATACAGGTTAGCTAAATCAAAAGGAAGGAGTCATTAGTAGAGATGATTCTTTGAACTACTAATAACTAATGAGTAGGCAATATTGTGTTAACTCTGAGAGATTTCTAGTTGGTGATAAAAGATCACATTGAATATTCTATAGCTCTCATTTTCTGCTCATGTCTAGATGCATGCTGAGAGGTGCTTTAGCCTCCAGATTTTTCTCTTTCTCCATTTTTTGTACTCCCACCCTGAAGGTACTGAAATGATCAGGATTAGTTGAATTGGAAAGGAGAAAGAGGCAGAAGGAAAGTACCCTCAATGTTTGGGCAGTTTGGGTCCAAATAGAGTTTATAAAATATGGACTTACAGTGATTTAACTTAAGGTTTTTTGCCTTCATGATGGGTTTTTATGAATAAAATCACAAACTGACCAAGGCCAAAGAGTTCTCCAACACATTTATTTCAAGCTCATGAACAAAGTGTCTCCTTTAAAACATCCTAAAATCATCTATTCCAATTTCCTTATTCTATGACTAAGACTCCTGAAACCTAGAGGGAAACTGACTCAACCAGACTCCAATCCAGCTTGCTTCCAAGAATGTGAACCAACGAATCTATGCAATCTGCTCTATGCATTTTGACATAATGAATGGCGTTACTTGAACTGCTTACTTTTAAGGACCTTCATTTGTTTCATTTCTTTCCATATGTAGAATTATAGTATATGAATCCTGAAGGCATTATAGAGATAATCTAGATCCAAACCTTACTTTCCAGGGGAAGAAATGAATGCACATAGAGGAAAAGCAGATTGTCCCAAGGTCATTTAATGGCACGGCTCAGGTTGGAATATCCATCACCTCATCTCAAACCAGTGCTTTCTCAAGTAAAATGGAATACTTAGAGAATCCTGAGGCATTGAGAGACAAGTAATTGGATTCTGATACACCATAGAAATATTAAGAATGAATAGTTGCAAGATCCTCAGTTGACAGTAGCCAAGATAGTCATATTTTTATTCCACGGAGAAATATCAGGCTGGAGACACTATTTGCAAACTTTTTTTCTAAGATGCTCACTCCCGTGGCATGTAATCTTTTGTTTTTCATGGGTGATTTGGCCTATTGCCTCGAAGTTTCATTACATTTCCAACAAGTCTTCTCTGGTAATTTGATGAAGCATATTACATGTTTTATCTAGAAATGTCTTCACCTTCTAGGAGGTTTACTCTGAAAAGCAATACTGAAAAATACAATTTGGTTGTTTAAGTGGGATTCATGGAGACTTGGGTTATTAAGTGTTTATTTCCTTTCTCTTAAGGAAGTGTAGTTTCATTATGAAAAGCTTTAGAAGATTGCTGATGTACCTGAGGAAAGTCAAATGTCACTTGTGTATTTTTGATTCTCATTTCTTTGGCTTATAGTCCATTCTCTGTATTTCTCCAAGTTTTCATCAGTTTTAGAAAAATATAAACTTCACAATTCTGGAGTCATAACAACTTGTACATATTTTAAATGCAATTTGTGATATTACTTATTCTCTTTAAACTATTTTAAACTTTACTATTTTTATTATTTGTAAATGTATATATTAAATTTTTTGAATGAGTTACTAATTCACACAGTGTATCTATAAAAGTATATAGTAAAAATTTTCTTTCTGTACCCCATTTTTCTTCTATTCAGTTTTTATTCTTTCATCCTCAATTGATGTTCAATGTCACTAGGCTCTTGTGTACCTTTGGCCATTTTTCATACACTTACATTCAAATATATATTCAGTAAATTACCCAATTTCTACAGACACTAACACCCTCACATTCTTATCGGCACATTGATCTTTCCAACTAACAATAAATCTTAGTTATCTTTTATGTTATTTGACAAAAACTTCTGTAATAATTTATTAGCTTAGTGTTTCATTCAATTCTTCGATCCTCCTAATGGACACTTGGATTGATTCTAATTTTTGCTATTAGAAATAATATTTTAATAAATACTCTTGTAGTATGTCATTTTGCAAGTATATGCATAAGGCTCCTAGAAGTATAATTGCTGGATCAAAGAAAAAGCATTTGCAATATTAATCTCTGTAACAGCTTGCTCTCCATGTGGGTTGTATCAGCAATATATTAATATTATTTCTTTGCAGTTTTTCCAACATAGTGTGTTACCAAAATTTTTTTATTTTCTTAACAATCTGACAAATGAAAATAACGTCTTCAGCTTGTGGTTCTTCAAAGAATATGATAGTTTAGGCCAATGTTGACATTGCAACAACTAGAAAAAAGTGTTAACTTGCAAAATTATATCTTTGTATCTATAAAATCAAAATTATATATTTAAGAGGAGAGTTGTAGAAGCAATAAAGTCAAGATGAATAAGATTTTGTAGGATAGAGGGTACTTCATAGGTAAGCTAATGTCAATGGCTATTTTCTTCCCTGGGCCATTCGCTAAATTTGAGTGCAGACGGGGATTATGCTTCTCCAGGCAAATGAACCTCTTCTGAGAGAAGGAGAAATTGTGATGGGAGTCTACTAATGGGAATAGGAACCTGTGGAACTTCTAAAAATCATATACAACTGTTTGCACAACCGTTTGGAAACCAGAAGTTCAAATTCTCGGCCACTGGTCCTCTTGGGACACTTGTTTCATTCTTGGGAATAATGGGAGACTGAAGCTACAGCTTCCAAAAGGCAGAACCATACCTCTTGCAGCCTCGTGGAGCCAGGGACAGAGTCCTGCGAGAGTTGTGTCCCTGCCACAAGGAGCTGTTCTCTTCCTTACACTTCTCAGCTTGTGCAAATGTGTGAGATGGGAAGTTAAAATCCTCTGAATAACAGAAATGAATTTCCCACCATCTTTTTAGGGATGAAGAGGCAGAAACTTGTCAGGCAGAAACATCCCAGAAAGGCTATATCTGAGGAGTAGAAAGCCACTCAGCCATTATCCAGAACAACCCCTGTTTAGATTGAGGTAATTAGCACCTCACTCCATCTACATAAAAGGAGAAAGGGGAATCCCTCTCTGATGTATGATATCATTAGGAATTCTTACAATATTCTGAAACCTTATGTCTAGCACATAATAGGAAAAAATATTAAATACACAAAGAAGAAAGGCGTGATTGATAATGAAGAAATAAACACAAATTACAAACAAATCTATATACGATCCAAATAATAGAGTTAGTAGAAATGATTTAAAAGTAACTAGGATTACCATATAAAGAAAGTGGAGGCAAAAGTAGGTAAAAATAGATTAAAAGACAAATAATTTCAAAAGAATAAATAAAATCTACATCAAGCCCAAATGAATAACCTAGATATATGTGTGTGTGTGTGTGTGTGTGCGCGCACGTGTGTGTGCGTGCGTGTGTGTGTGTGTGTAGTGGGAATTAAGAACTCATTGGATGAATTAGCAACAGGCAGGACACAGATGTTTGAACATATTAGGATTGACAACTTCAAAGACAAACCAATAGGGAATGTACCCAAACAGAAGCACAAACAATAAAATAATGGAAAAACAAAACAAAGTGCAAGAGAATCATGGGATATTGTCAAGGTGTTTTCCAAGTGTGTGATGAAAGTACTAGATAGAAAGCATAAAATAAATTAGAAATAACATTTAAAAAGACAATGGCCTCAGATTTATGAAAGACTGATTAAGATATCAACACACAAACTCAAGTAGCTATACTGTACAAACCACAAGCAGAATAAATAAAATAAGACCTGGACACATTATAGTGAAACTTCTGAAAACAGAAGACAAAGAGAAAAATTTAAAGAAAATGGGGGAAAAAAGCCACACTACCACCAAAGGAGCAAATGCAAGACTTGAAAATGAATTTTCCAGAGAAACCACAGAAAGAAGACAATTGAGTAACACATTTAACGTAACAGAGAAAAAAAAAAAAGCCAAACTAAAATTCTATAATCAGAAAAAGTATCTTGGAAACATGAAAGTATAAGAAAGACTTTTCTTAGACAAACAAATGCTGAAAGATTTTGTCAGCAAAAGACCCATTCAAGATTTGAACACAGGCTTTACAAGAAGAGGTACCCACTGTAATCCCAGCACTTTAGGAGGTCAAGGTGGGTGGATCATGCGGTCAGGAGTTCAAGACAAGCCTGGACAACATGGCAAAACTCCGTCTCTACTTAAAATACAAAAACGAGTCTGGTGTGGTGGTGGGCACCTGTAATCCAAGCTACTAGGGAGGCTGAGGCAGGAGAATTGCTTAAACCCAGGAGGCAGAAGTTGCAGTGAGCTGAGATTGTGCCACTGCACTCCAGCCTGGGAGACAGAGCAAGACTCCGTCTCAAAAAAAAAAAAAAAAAAAAAAAAAAGAAAAAGAAAAAAAAGAAAAGATATCTATGTGATCAATGAACATGTAGAATAGTATTGAACACAGTTTTTTTTTATTATTAAGGAAATGCAAATTAAACCATAATAAAAGATTACTGTGCATCAACCAGAAAGGGTACGTTTAAAGCACTGGTGATATTAAGTGTTGGATAGGATGTGGAGCACCTGCAAGTCACATTTACATTGCAAGTGGGAGTGCCATTTGGTACAACTGATAGCAGCATGAGCCGCCTGGAGAGCCACTGCCATCACACCAGCTGCTACAGAGAGGGTGCATGGAGGAGGCAGACAGCCCCCAAGAGCCCGCCTTCCTGGGGGCCACCGCAATGGGGCCAGGCCAGGTTGCCCAGTGGGGAAGGAGTGTGGCAGGGAGCAGTGCAGTCAGGCAGAGGAGGACCCCAAGGCAAAGCTGGGCCTGGGGTGGTGCCACTTTGCACATCAAGAGTGGGGGCTGGACCCAGTTTATGAAAGTGGGATTGCACTTCAGGGGCTGGAGCAGGAAGCGGAAGCAGCACCCACTTGGGAGACCCAGCCAGTGGTGTAGTCACCATGCTATGCAAACCCCAAGCAGGATAAATAAAGTAAGTCCTGGGAATATTAGAGTGAAACTTCTGAAAACAGAAGACAAAGAGAAAAAACAAAAAAACAGAAGACAAACAGAAGACAGCAGAACCCTGTACCTGCTGAAGGTGCAGGGTTCCTTTTCCTCCAGAGGACGTTCTGCGAGGGCCAGCTGGGACACATCCCTGGGGTCTGCCTCGTTTCAGGGTGACTGGCAAGCCTGACACTCCCAATACCTGGGTCCAGGGCCCGCCCTGGGCCCACAATCTGCTCCACCTTAGGCCACCCCTGAGGGTGTGTGTGAGGGCGGGGGCGGGTGGTGTGGGGCAGTGGGGGTGTCATGGGAGGAGCCCACACAGGACCTGGAACCCCTGCCCCAGGCTGCAAGTGGGCACAGCTGAGGCTACATGCTCCACTGCGCTGGTGAAACCCGGGAGCAGGCAGCAGCCCTGCCCTCCAAGTCAGGCTGTGAAACTGGGCCTCTGTGTGCTCTTGCCCTTGCAGTCTTAGAGGTGACTTCTCCCACTGCCTGGCCTCTCTCAACTCCTAGCACCAACTCTGATCTCGGAGCAGGGTTGGAACTTAGCATGCATGCTGTCACAGCCCACACTTGGGGCAGCACTGATAGACCAGCCGCCTGCTGCCTAGGCTTCCTCCAGACTTTGGTGGGGAGGAACCCAAGGGGGGGGTTCCGGGCAGCTCGGCTATAACATGCAGGTGCCCCTTGGCTCAAGCAGCATGGGCACCATGGAGGGCTGCAGGAGACAGGGTACAGGGTGGAAGGGTGTGAGTCCCCAGTGAGGCCTCATCTTCAGGCCAGGGAAGGCCTGAAGGCTGGGGGACAGGCTGCTAGTTCCAGGGACCAGAGTGGGGACTTGTGGTGCCTCTTCTGGACCCACCCATGGCCACCCATGGACCAGCTGGCTTGCACTTCCTCCCTTCTGAGGATCATATAAACCCAAGGCTCAGCCAGAGCAGAGTGGAGGAAAGAGAGATGATGGATGACCAGATGCAGAGAGGAGCTACCCTATTTGCAGACAGCTGTAGAGACTATGTGACAATCAACCTGCAAATAGGAGACACCTGCCCTAGGGCCTCCTCTAGAACTGCAGAAGACAGGATGATCGGCATCAGAGAGAAACTGCCCTCTCTGCTGATAGCTGAATACTCATCAGAACACCTTGGCTGCAGAAAGGACCTACCCCGCTGTGGGTCCCCTCTGAGCTGTTTTATCACTTAATAAAGCCCCTCTTCCTCTTGCTCACCTTCCACTTGTCTGTGTACCTTATTCTTCCTAGGCACAGGACAAGAACTCTACTATAACACAAACAGGTCTGAGACATGCCCCTTGCTTGCCACATTGCACGCAAAGAGAAGGAGAGAAGAGCTGCGGCCCTTTGGGGATCCCAGACCTGAGGGATTACTGGAGCCAGGGCTCCCTCCTTGGGGCCCTTTGTTTCCTGGCATCTCCAAGCTTCCAGGAACCACCATGTTGTTCCCTGGTGCCAGCTGTGGAAGCTGCTTGTGATGCACCTGGTCCTGCCATAGCTCACAGAGAGCTGGTGCGTGTCAGCACCTGGTGCTGCCCACCCCACTGCAGCAGCTGCACAAGGGTTTTTGGCCAGAACAGTGACACTCCAAAGGTCCTGTAACACAATTACTGTTGAAACTGTTTAGCAATATCTTTGCAGTAATAAGAGTTGTAAACATTTTCCCAGCTTGTCATGGTCCTTTTAAAAACAACTTTCTGGTTATAAGACAGTGTTTGGCTTTTGGGCCTTTAATTTTTAATACCTTTTTATGTCTCCTAGATTTCAAATAATAGTTCAGAGACATTTCCAATTCAAAAGTTACTGAAGAATGTTTTAATTTTTAATTAACAATTTTTCTTTATTTTGAATTATTTTCTGATGTGAGATGTCATGTAAGGTCTTACTTTTTTTTTTAGCTTACTGATCTATTATTCCCAATTTATTGATTGACTATTGTTTCCTCACTGATTTGAGATTCCAACTTTATTACATTTCAGATTTCTGTGTGCCAACTTCTGTATGCCTTTGGGTTCACTATTGGACTTCTAAATCTGTTCCATCTATTCATGTTTTAGTAACATACAATATTAAATATTGAGGCATCATTAGATATTATGGTATCTGGTAAAGCTATTTCCTCCTCATTACTTTTAATTTTCAGAGTATTTTTTGCCATTCATATTCATTTATCCATATAAGCTCCATAATAGTAAAATATAAATTATATGTAAAATATAATATATGGACATTATTTAGCATAATTGTTGATCTTTTTATTGAGATCATGTTAAAATTATACATGAATTTAAGAGGAGTTGATAATTATAGTGAATTTTTAAAGCTAAGATTATAGAGGCTTTTCCATTTTTATTAGTTCTTGGTTATTATAAAACTACTATAAACATTCTTATGCATGTATTTTGGGAAACATATGTCTTCCTTTCTCCTGGATATAAACCAAGAATGATATTACTGGGTCATACTGTTGGTATATGTTTAACTCTCTTAGAAATTGCCGAACAGTATTTATAAAATGGATGTATCATTTTATATCACTACCAAGAATGTATAAAAGTAGCTCTACATTGAGGGGATGATATTTAAGTTCAAGCTTAAATTATACAGTCATCATTGAAAGCTCTGAGGATAAAACAGTTCCAAGTAGAAGAACCCTAAGCTCAAAGAACCTGTGGCATTTCTATGGGGATATTTCACTGCAACATCAAATTTCATGAATTTCATGTATTCTAAAGTTTCACATCATATGCACCATTGGTGGACTGTAAATTCAGTTCAAGTTTTACCAAAAGATAATTTTTGATTGAATATGAGACTACTTTTTTTTTTTAACTGATTTAAGAAATGGTTCAAAAGAAACTACTAGTTATCCAATAAACAATTTGAAATGCCTTAGTTTTCCGTGTTTTAAATGTAGCGTACCAGTAACCATATTGACAGATATTTAAATTACTGTCACTATCTTGTTTTAAAACATAATGCTGTGAAATTAACTTGTAATATGATCTCAAAAGGATATGAATGTATAAATTGTATAAATTCCAGCAGTATAATCTCTGAGTTAAAAAAAGAAAATACTTGCAATTTGATAGATTTTTTAAAAGTATCAATGTGCTCTCCAAATTACATTATCAAGATCTGCTGAATAAGTTAGGATATGGTGAAACTTACCATGCTGGTAGAAGAGGCCACACATTTTTGATGATTATTCAAAACTCACCTTCTTAGTGTTCTCTAATATCTTAAAAGTGTATTTGGAAATCTCACAGGATCTTTATTTAAATCATCAGAAACTCCTTATCTTATTTCAGCTTCAGCAGTTTCTTAAATTACGACTATATGAATGTAAAAATACAAAAGATAATGTATTACATATTTCAATGTAGCAAGAAGAGAGGACTTTGAATATTATTACTACAAATAAATAATAAGTGTTTGAGGTCATGAATATGCCAACTAACCTGTTTTGATATTTACACAATATATGCATGGATGAAAACTTCACATACTACCCCTTAAATATATGCAATTATTATGTCAATTAAAAACAAAATAAAACTTTTAAAAGTACCAAAACCTCTAGTCCTTTGCCAAAGGTTAAGACTCCAAAGGCTGAATTCTAAGAAGTGTATTAGCATCAGTTTATTCAATATTTACTTTAAACATAACATTTTCTCTTTGGTTTATGAGTTCTGTAAAAGAGAGACTATCAATTGAAATTTTTATCATATAGACCATCTACATTCTATGAATAGAATTCTCAAAACACTTTTACAAAAATCTACTAATATTTGGCTATATAATATATTAGGAATGGGTAACATTATTGAGCATCAATTATGTGTCATGTATGGCTAGATAATAAATTTTTACATGTATTTTATGTATATATAGTACATACATTTTTTACATGTAATTCTAGCCACAGTTATATGAGGCAGTTTTTTTTTAATGTTTTACACATAAAAAAATGAGGATGACTGAGAAAAAAAGTAATGTAAAAATGTTGTTTTTTAAAAATATATATATTTTATTGCACTTTAGGTTCTGGGGTACATGTGAAGAAAATGCAGGATTGTTGCATAGGTACATACATAGCAATATGGTTTGCTGCCTCCGTCCCCATCACCTATATCTGCCATTTCTCCTCATGTTATCCCTCCCCAACTCCCTACCCCCCATTGTCCCTCCCCTATCCCCCACCAACAGACAATGTGTGATGCTCTCCTCCCTGTGTCTATGTGTTCTCATTGTTCAACACCCGCTTATGAGTGAGAACATGTGGTGTTTGATTTTCTGTTCTTATGTCAAATGTTGTATAATTTAAGTAACTAAAGCAAAATTCAAATTCACATATATCCAAAAGATATATAAGCAGAAGACAACATTACTGATTCTAAAACAAAAGTAATAGGATTTGGGGAGGTGAAGAAATTTCTGAAATGTTATAAAAATAATCTACTATAAAATTTTGGTGAGATATATAACCATCAAAAGATCTAACTAAATTCTTCTTTGCATACCACATCAAAGCAAGAATGCCAAGGTCAGTGCAAATATGTGATAAATGGGCTTGAAATTGGCTCTTTAGTTAAACTTGGACCCATCCTCTATTGCAAACATGGCACTAGTTCAAATCCTGTGAAGGTAGATGGTTCTGAGAAAAAATACACACTCTCTTTTCCTCTACTAGGATGATGGTAGGGGCACATTTTCCAGATGAAGTAGATGTAATATAGCAGAGCATCTATGAACTTGAGTCTCTGAGTGACTGTGGTTCAGCATCCTTTGCCTGTATTCATTAACAGGTAACATGAATGAGAAATAAAGATTAGCTGTGCTAAGCCCCTGAGAGTTTGAGTTAGTTTATTATCTTAGAATAATGTAGCCTATCCTGATCCATGTTCTATGATGTAAAGTTCTTGTGAAAACTAAATGAGTTTATGCAATGCCTGTCAAATAGTCCATACTCAATAAACATTAGATATAATTATCAGAAATTACACTTTGTAAATTAGTCTGTATGCTTTATAAAGACTTTGGGGGAAAGTACTGAACATTGTATCTAGGACCAAGAAAAGAGTTATACAATTAACTAGATCTCCTTTTAGCATAGTGGCCTTATAAAAATGCAGAAAAATAATCAAATAAATAATTATTTCACATCATTGAAAATTACAAACTCTCCAAATAAAAGAGGACTCTAGCTTTGGAAATCAAGCCAAAATTGATCAAAGTAGTAAAGAATTCCTTTAGCTAAAAAATTCACCTATGCAAAAATTATTCATTTGATTATTTTTTTCATTTTTATAAAAACCCTTTAGTTATTTAGTCATTCATTCATCTACTTATTGTTTATGATTCAGTCATTTAACACACATATGTAGCTATTATTGTCTATTTCCACTTGGATTTAATGATGTTGGATATCTCGAGTGGATGAAGGATATGGTGGGGCACTTACACAAGCCAAAGTGAATGCAAATGGCCAGAAAATGAGGGTTGGGTGTTCTGATGATTGTGTCTGAGAAAGCAATGGAGGCATGGCAGAAAGTATGTGTAACTGTGACCTATAAGACCAGCACTAATCCAAATTCAAAAGGCTCCAAGGAAGAAGGTGCCCATCTTGGAGATGCCTGTGAGTATGGGGAACCATAATGTCTGTAGCCCAAAGTCAGGAAAAGCTGAATCAGAGAAAGGGCTTGGATATGAGAAATATTCACAGTAATTATTAGGAGGAGTATTTGTGAAAATGATAAAGAGCTCCTGAAGGAAGCTCTAAACATGGAAAGGAACAACTGGTACTAGCCACTGCAAAAACATACCAAATTGTAAAGACCATCAACACAATGAAGAAACTGCATTAGCTAATGTGCAAAATAACCAGCTAGCATCATTATGACAGAATCAAATTTGCACATAAAAATATTAACCTTAAATGTAAAGAAACTAAATGCCCCAATTAAAAGACACAGATTAGCAAATTGGATAGAGAGTCAAGACCCATCAGTGTGCTATATTCAGAAGACCCATCTCATGTTCAAAGACATACATAGGTTCAAAATAAAAGGATAGGGAAATATTTATCAAGTAAATGGAAATAAAAAAAAATCAGGTATTCCAATCTTAGTCTCTGATGAAACAGATTTTAAGCCAATAAAGATCAAAACAGACAAAGAAAGGCATTACATAATTGTCAATGGATCAATGCAACAAGAAGAGCTAACTATCCTAAATATATATGCACTCAATATAGGAGCTCCCAGATTCATAAAACAGGTTCTTAGAGACTTACAAAGAGACTTAGACTCCCACACAATAATAGTGGGAGACTTTAACACCCCACTGTCAATATTAGAGAGATCAATGAGACAGAAAATTAACAAGGATATTCATGGCTTGAACTCAGCTCTGGACCAAGTGGACCTAATAGACATCTACAGAATGCTCCACCCCAAGTCAACAAAATGTACATTCTTCTCAACACCACATCACACTTATTCTAAAATTTCAGGTTTTATTTTAGGTTTAAGAGATCCATGTGCAGGTTTGTTACATGGGTGTATTGCATGATGTTGGGGTTTAGGCATCTTACTTGTTCTAGGTTTGCTCCTGAGATTCTTACAATTTGAAGTCTTAGATTTAAATCTGTAATTCATCTTGAGTTAATTTATGTATATGGTGAAAAGTAGGGGTCCAGTTTTATTCTTCTGCATATGGGCTAGCCAGCTATCTCAGCACTGTTTATTCAATAGGGAGTCTCCCATTACTTATTTTTGTTGATTTTGTTGAAGATCAGCTAGCTGTAGATGTGTAGCTTTATTTTCGGGTTTTTATTATGTTCCATTGCTCCATGCATGGTTTTTGTACCAGTGCCAGGCTGTTTTGGTTATGGTAGCCTTATAGTATAGTTTTTTGGGTAATGTGATGCCTTAACTTTGTTCTTTTTAATTAGGATTACTTTGGCTATTCAGGCTCTTTTTTCAGTTCTACATGAATCTGAGACTTTTTTAATTCTCTGAAAAATGACTTTGATAGTTTTGTAGGAATAGCATTACATTTATCAATTGCTTTGGGCAGTTTGGCCATTTTAATAATATTTATTTTTCCAATCCATGAACATGGAATATCGTCCCATTTATTTGTGTCATATATAATTTATTAGAGTAGTATTTTGTAGCTCTTCTTTTAGATATCTCTTACCTCCTTGGTTAGATATCTTTGCAGGTATTTTATTTTTTGTGGCTATTGTAAATGAGATTGAGTTCTTGATGCGGTCCTCAGCTTAAACATTATTGGTGTATAGAAATGCTTCTGATATTTGTACATTTGTTTAGCATCCTGAAACTTTACTAAAGTTGTTTATCAGTTCTGGGAACCATTTTGTTGAGTCTTTAGGGTTTTTTAGGCATATCATCCCTGAAGAGAGAGTTTGAATTGTTCTTTTCCTATTTGGATGCTTTTTATTTTTTTCTCTTGCCTGATTGCTCTGGCTAGGACTTTCAGTACGATTTTTTATAGGAGTGATGAGAATAGGAATCCTTATCTTGTTCCAGTTCTCCAAGGGAATGCTTCAAGCTTTTTTCCATTCAGTATGATGTTGCCTGTGGGTTTGTCATGAATGACTCTTATTTATTTTGAACTATGTTCCTTTGATGCCTACTTTATTGAATGCTTTTATTATGAAGGGGTCTATCTTGGATTTTATTGAGGAATCTTTTTTTCTCATCTACTGAGATGATCACATGATTTTTGTTTTTAATTCTATTTATGTGTTGAATCAAATTTATATTTGTGTATTTTGAATCCTCCATATATCCCAGGAATAAAACATAATTGGTCATGGTGAATTAGCTTTGTGGTGTGCTGCTGGATTTGTTTGCTGGTATTTCATTAAGGATTTTTGTGTCTATGTTCATCAGGATGCAGATACAACATACCAATATCCCTGGGATGCAGCAAAATCAGTGTTAGAAGGAAAGTTTAAAGTGTGAAACAGCTACCTCAAAAAAAATTAAAATGATCACAAATCCATAAGCTAACATCACACATAGCAGAACTGGAAAAACAAGAGCAAACTAATGCCAAAGTTAGCAGAAGAAAGTAAATAACTAAAATCAGAGCAGAACTGAACAAAATTGAGATTCAAAAATCCATACAAAGAATTAACGGAACCAAAAGTGTTCCTCTGAAGGGATTATCAACATTGGCAGACCACTAGTAAGATTAACAAAGAAAAAAAGAGAGAAGATCCAAATAAGTATAATCAGAAATAAGAAAGATGACATTACAAGTAATCCCACAGATATGCATAAGATTCTCTGAGACTATTATGAACACTTCTATGCACACAAACTACAAAATGTAGAGAAAATGGATAAATTCCTGGAAACACACAACCTCCCATGATTGAATAAGGAAGAAATTGAAGCCCAAAACAGACCAATATCAGTTCTGAAATTGAATCAGTAATAAAAACTTACCAACAAAAAGAAGCCCAGGACTGGATGGATCACGGCTGAATTCTACCAGACATATTCAAAGAAGAGCTAGTACTAATTCTACTGAAACTATTTCAAAAAATCGAGAAGTGGTGGGGGGACTCATTTATAACTCATTCTAAGAATCTAGCATCACCCTGATACCAAAACCTGGCAAAGACCCAATTGAAATAAAAAGGAAACTACAGGTGAATAATATACTTTTAGGCAATTTGTTCTCTGTTAGGAATAGTTTTCAGGTTTTGAAAATTCAGTGATTAATCAAACAAACTACTTCTCTAACCTATGGTAGTTGGGAATCTGATAGAAAATAAACATAGCATAGTAGTTAAAAAAATCATATGATATAATATTAGGTGGCAATACATTCTGTGAAAAGGAGAAAGCCTAGCCAAGGAATAAATGATAAGTTATGGGAGGTATTTTTAAAAGGAAGATTGTTTCAGAGTGAATGTATGTTATACAAGTACGTCTTATAAAAGCAAAATATTTTTAAGATCAGAGCTATCATGATGAGGGGACACATTTTGTAAAGGACAGAATCCTGAGGCAGGAAGACCAGTAGTTTTGAGGTAAGGAGAAACATTCTTTAGTAGCAAAAGTGAGAAAAACTATAATCCCAGGGAGAACAAATGAAGAATCAACAAGGCTTCTTCTGTTGTTTGAATGATCCAAGCAAAGTCTATTTAAAACTTGGCTTTGTAACTTATCTTCCATTATTGTCTCTAAATGCTATTTGCATATTTGAATGCTATCTAAATAGTTATGTTGACTTTTGGAGAGGAAAAATTTTGTCTTACATTTCTTTGCACATGACAGTGAAAGGATGAAAAATACAAACATATGATACAGTGATTTAATTAAACATGTAGTGACACACTCATATGAAGACATATGCATCACTCAGTATTTAATACTGTGCTTTAACAAAACATTTAATAATGGAAGAAATACTGAAACCCTCAGGTGAAGCGAAAACATAAGATTAACTTTTATACATGGTATTCTAGTTTTGTCAATAATTGTTCGTGAGTTCCTGTGTCAATGTGGTTGTGGTATAGAACTGAAAAAACATAAACTGGCATTTTAACAGCTGTCATCTTCATGTGGTGAGTTTAGAGATAAAACTTTATTGCCCATTACTTAGTTGTGTTATAAAATTATTAAAGAAACATAGTACCTTCATAATCATACATTAAAAAACATTATTAAAACTACTAATACACAGGTTAATAAGTGGACAACATATAAAAAATACTTCAGCCTTACTGGCAATCAAGTAATTGTGAATTTAATAACAATAAAAATGTAATATTTATTGTCAAAGTGGCATTTTGAAGAAAACTAACAGATGCATTGAAGATGTGTATTGAAATAGTCCTATTCATGACTTGTGAGAATTAAAAATTATGTGATATGTTACAAACCAATATGGCAATAGGCATTAATACTTTCACTTATGCTTTTTTTTCCCTTAAGTCTGTAAGGATCCTTTTGGTAGTCTACTCTGAGGATTTAGATCGGAATTTAAAGATGTACCGAAGTTATATTCACCACAATATTTTTCATACTAATACCTGATGATAAACAAACTATACATTTCACATCTCAGGAATGCTTCAATAAATTATATTCTATATATATGACAAACAGTATATGAAAAGACCTAATTTATGTTTGATAGGTGTACCTGAATGTGATAGAGAGAATGAATCCAAGTTGGAAAACGCTCTTCAGGATATTATCCAGGAGAACTTCCATAACATAGCAAGACAGGCTAATATTCAAGTCCAGGAAATACAGAGAACACCAGAAAGATATTCCTCAAGAAGAGCAATGCCAAGGCACATAATCATCAGGTTCACCAGGGTTGAAATGAAGGAAAAAATGCTAAGGGCAGCCAGAGATAAAGGTCAGGTTACCCACAAAGGGAAGCCCATCAGAATCCCAGTGGATCTCTCAGCAGAAACCCTACAGCCAGTAGAGAGTGGGGGCCAGTATTTAAGATCCTTAAAGAAAAGAACTTTCAACCTACAATTGCATATACAGCCAAACTAAACTTCATAAGCAAAAAAGAAATAAAATTCTTTACGAGTAAGCAATTACTCAGAGATTTTGTCACCACCAAGCCTGCCTTACAAGAGCTCCTGAAAGAAGCACTAAATATAGAAAGGAACAATCAGTACCAGCCACTCCAAAAATGCACCAAATGGTAAAGAGCATCGACACAATGAAGAAACTGCATCAACTAATGGGCAAAACATCCAGCTAGCATCAAAATGGCAGGATCCTGTTCAAATATAACAGTATTAAACTTAAATATAAATGAACTAAATGCCCCAATCAAAAGACAGAGACTGGCAAATTAGATAAAGAGTCAAAACCCATCAGTGTGCTGTATCCAGGAAACATATCTCACATGTGAGGACACATATAGGCTCAAAATAAAGGGATGGGGGAAGATTTACCAAGCAAATGGAGAGTCAAAAAAAAAAAAAAAAAAAAAAAAAAAAGCAGGAGTTACAATACTAGTCTCTGATAAAATAGACTTTAAACCAACAAAGATCAAAAGAGACAAAGAAGGGCATTACATAATGGTAAAAGGATCAATTCAACAAGAAGAGCTAATGATCCTAAATATATACGCCGCCAATACAGGAGCACCCAATACATAAAGCAAGTTCTTAATGACATACAAAGAGACTTAGACTCCCGCACAATAATAGTGGGAAACTTTAACTCTCCACTGTCAATATTAGACAGATCAATGAGAAAATTAACAATGATATCCAGGATTTGAACTCAGATATGGACCAAGCAAACCTAATAGACATTTACAGAACTCTCCACCCCAAATCCACAGAATATACATTCTTCTCAGCACCACATCACACCTACTCTAAAATTGACCATGTAATTGGAAGTAAATCACTCCTCAGCAAATGCAAAAGAACAGAAATCATAACAAACAGTCTCTCAGACCAGAGTGCAATCAAATTAGAACTCAGGATTAAGAAACTGACTCAGAACTGCACAACTTCATGGAAACTGAACAACTGGCTCTTGAATGTTGATGGGATAAAAAATGAAATGAAAGCAGAAATAAAGATATTCTTCAAAACCAACAAGAATGAAGGCACAATATACCAGATCTCTGGAACACATTTAAAGCAGTGTCTAGGGGAAAATATATAGCAATAAATGCCCACATGAGAAGCAAGGAAAGACCTAAAATTGACATCCTATCATCAAAATTAAAAGAGCTAGAGAAGCAAGATTAAAAAAAAAAAAAAACTCAAAAGCTAGCAGAAGACAAGAAATAACTAAGATCAGAGCAAAACTGAAAGAGATAGAGACACAAAATCCTTTCAAAAATTAATAAATCCAGGAGCTGGTTTTTTGAAAAGATCAACAAAATAGACCGGTAGCCAGATTAATAAAAAAGAAAAGACAGAAGAATCAAATAGATGCAATAAAAAACAATAAAGGGGATATCACCACAGAGTCCACAGAAATACAAACTACCATAAGAGATTACTACAAACAACTCTATGCACATAAACGAGTAAACTTGGAAGAAATTGATAAACTCTGGACACTTGCACCCTCCCAAGCCTAAACCAGGAAGAAGTCAAAACCCTGAATAGAAAAATAACAAGGGCTGAAGTTGAGGCAGCAATTAATAGCCTACCAACCAAAAAAAGCCCAGGTCCAAATGGGTTCACAGCTGAATTCTACCAGACAGACAAAGAGGAGCTGGTACTACTCCTTCTGAAACTATTCCAAACAATTCAAAAAGAGGGAATCCTTCCCAAATCATTTTATGAGGCCAACATCATCCTGATACCCAAACCAGGCAGAGATTCAACAAGAAAAGAAAACTTCAGGCCAATACCCATGACGAACATAGATGCAAAAATCTTCAATAAGATACTGGCAAACTGATTTTAACAGCACATCAAAAAGCTTATCCAGCACATCAAGTAGGCTTCATCCCAGGGATGCAAGGCTGGTTCATCATACGCAAGTCTATAAACATAATCTACCACATAAACAGAACAAAAGACAAAAACCACATGATTATCTCAACAGATGCAGAGAAGGCATTTGACAAAGTTCAACAGCACTTTAGCTAAAAACTCTCAATAAACTAGGTATCAACAAAATGTATCTCAAAATAATAAAAAGATATTTATGACAAACCAACAGCCAATATCATACTGAATGGGCAAAAACTGAAATCATTCCCTTTGAAATCTGGCACCAGACAAGGATGCCCTCTCTCACCACTCCTATTCAATACAGTATTGGAAGTTCTAGCCAGAGCAATCAAGCAAGAAAAAGAAATAAAAGGTATTCAATCAGGAAAGGAGGAAGTAAAATTGTCTCAATTTGTAGATGACATGATTGTATATTTAGAAGACCCCATCGTCTCAGCCCAAGATCTCCTGATATTGATAAGCAATTTCAGCAGAGTCTCAGGATACAAAATCAATGTGCAGAAATCACAAACATTCCTATACACCAATAACAGACTTAAAGAGAGCCAAATCAAGAACAAACTGCCATTCACAATTGCTATAAAGAGAATAAAATACCCAGAAATACAACTAACAAAGGATGTAAAGGACCTCTTCAAGTAGAACTACAAAGCATTGCTCAAGGAAATAAGAGAGGACAGATGGAAAAACATCCCATGCTCATGGTTGGGAAGAATCAATATCATGAAAGTGGCCATACTGCTCAAAGTAATTTATAGATTTAATACTATCCCCATCAAGCTACCTATGACCCTCTTCACAGAACTGGAAAAAAACACCTTAAACTTCATAAGGAACAAAAGGAGAGTACACATAGTGAAGTCAACTCTAAGCCAAAAACTGGAGACATCACACTACCTGACTTCAAACTATACTACAAGGCTACAGTAATCAAAACAGCATGGTACTGGTACCAAAACAGAGATAGAGACTAATGGAACAAACAGAGGCCTTGGAGGCAATGCCACACATCTACAACGACCTGATCTTTGATAAACCTGACAAAAAAAAGCAACGGGGAAAGGATTCCCTGTTTAATAAATGGTGTTGGGAAAACTGGCTAGCCATGTGCAGAAAGCAGAAATTGGACCCCTTCCTGACGCCTTACACTAAAATTAACTCCAGATGGATTAGAGACTTAACACCATTAAAACCCTAGAATAAAACCTAGGCAAAACCATTCAGGACATAGGCATAGGCAAGGACTTCATGATTAAAACACCAAAAGCATTGGCAACAAAAGCCACATTAGACAAATGGGATCTAATTAAACTCCAGACCTTCTGCACAACAAAAGAAACAATCATTAGAGTGAACCAGCAACCAACAGAATGGGAAAAAGTTTTTGCAATCTGCCCATCTGACAAAGGGCTAATATCCAGAATCTACCAAAAACTAAAACAGATTTACAAGAAAAAATCAAACCGGCCCATTCAAAAGTGGGCAAAGGATATGAGCAGACACTTTTCAAAAGAAGACATCTGTGAGGCCAACAAACATATGAAAAAATGCTCATCATCACTGGTCATTAGAGAAGTGAAAATCAAAACCACATTGGGCTACCATCTCATGCCAATTAGAATGGCAATCATTAAAAAATCTGGAGACAACAGATGCTGGAGAGGAAGTGGAGAAATAGGAACACTTTTTCACTGTTTTTGGGATTGTAAATTAGTTTAGCCATTGCGGAAGACAGTGTGGCAATTCCTCAAGGATCTAGAAATAGAAATTCTATTTGATCCAGCAATCCCATTACTGGGTATATACCCAAAGGATTATAAATCATTCTAATATAAAAACACATGAACATGTATGTTCATTGCAGCACTGTCTACAATAGCAAAGACCTGGAAACAACAGAATGCCCATGAATGATAGACTGGACAAGGAGAATGTGGCCCATATACACCATGGAATACTATGCAGCCATAAAAAACTATGAGTTCATGTCCTTTGTAGAGACATTCATGAATCTGGAAACCATTATTCTCAGCACACTGACACAAGAACAATCAAACACTACGTGTTCTCACTCTCAGTCAGATGTTGAACAATGAGAACACAAGGACACAAAGAGGGAGCATCACACACTGTGGTCTGTTGGGGAGTGCTAGGGGAGGGACAGTGGGGTAGGGAATTGGGGATGGATAACATGGGGAGAAATGCCAGATATAGGTGATGGAGATGGAGGCATCAAACCTCATTGCCATGTATGTACCTATTCAACAATCCTGCATGTTCTGCACATGTAACCTAAAACCTAAAGTGAAATAAAATATATTTTTTAAAAATATATCATATTTAATATTTAAAAGTTCTTTATAATGATAGTTTTGAGAGATAAGATGGATAATTGCTTAGATATTAATCCACCTCTAACATGTTTTCCCTACTTTTTAATTAAAAATAGTATACAAAAATCCTCATATTGTTTTATAGGGACATATAAATAATACAATTTTTTTTTTGAGAGTTTCGCTTGTCACCAGGCGCCAGGCTGGAGTGCAGTGGCGCGATCTCCGCTTACTGCAAACTCCGCCTCCTAGTTTCAAGGCATTCTCCTGCCACAGCCTCCCGAGTAGCTGGGAATACAGACACGCGCCACCATGCCCAGCTAATTTTTTACATTTTAGTAGAGATGGGGTTTCGCTATGTTGGCCAGGATGGTCTCGATCTCTTGACCTCGTGATCTGCCCGCCTCTGCCTCCCAAAGTGCTGGGATTACCGGCGTGAGCCACCACGCCTGGCCTAAATAATACAATTTTAAAACATTATTTGCATATAGCAAGATTCTAGTTTTGTTTAACATTGTACAGGTATTGTTTATGGTACAAACCTTGAAAAATATAAAACCACATATCATTAATTGTCACCTCTTTGTGGTATGTTCATAGATAAATTATTACTGCCTATTTTGTATTTTCTAAAATTATTGTTTGTATTTTATGTTAAAAACTGTATTTTTTATAGAGACATATAAAAATGTGGGGTTTTAACACAATATATGTTTTTATTAAAATAGAAAAAAATTATATTGTATAAACATATATGCATATTATAAACATAAACAAGATAGTACTTAATAAAACTAAAGTTAAATGTCTTATAAATTGATTCAGAGATGAAGGAAGCAGAAAGGGTTAGAAATAGTCATGGTGCATATTTCTTCATTATAAACAAGGACAAGTTTACCCTCTAGCCTTGCCCCTTTGGTTTTTCTGTATTCTCTTTTACAAACGGCAATATCAAGAAGCTCAGCATCTGCCATCTTCTTTGTCTCCAGACAATATTCTGTAACACTGATTCCCTGTTGAAGTCCTAAAAGGGTACACTCATATGGATGCGACCAAGAAGCAGAAGAAAAATGAGGATCATCACCAGGTAAACAGGAGCACCATCTGGATGGGACTAGGGCTTCTCTGTGGACCCAAGTCGGCTCAGTCACCCCTTCGTCACAGATCCAGATCTGACAAATTTCTAATTCAAATGGCCACCTGGAAGCATCACTCTGCTTAACCCAGCTGTGCTTTCATTTGAAGTTTTAATTCTCTTGTATCTCAGTGTCCAATGGCCCTTCTATCTGACATCAGCTTCTGAATTCTTTGACTTATGATCACCATTAAGAGAACTGCAGCGATGGCAGAAATAATTTCCGAAAACCTGCAGCACAGGATGCATTCAAATCTTTCCTGGGTCCCTTGCTGTTCATCACTTTTCTGTTTTTTTTTTTTCCCTCCAAACATTTATTTCCAAGCACTTCCCCATAATCATTCTTAAATCTTAGAATTTAAACTCTCAAGTATATTTACATTTAAATGGAGTGCTGGGGCCTTTTGGTATTTGAAAAAGCTTTTGAGATTTGTAATGAACTTCTAAAAGGTTCTGGGGTTGAAACTTTGCCAAGTGTTGGTCTATTCTGAACAATGGAAATGCTGGATTCAATTCAGAACTACCCAGTCTTTAATCTGAGACCAATAGGAGCTTTTAAAAATCTGCAATTGTTCCATAACTCCTTAGCTTCACATTGGAGACCTTCGCTGATCAGCCCCCATCTACCTTGTCAAGTCCATCTCTCAATCCCTAAGAGCTGCACTGGCCTGTCCCTCCCTCTCCTGGTTTCCCCCTAATTGCCGTTTTCTTTCTCTTGTCTCTTACTTTCCCCTTGGCCTGAAACATCCTCCCTCCACTCGGCCAACTGCCTTTTCCAAATTGATAGGCTAAGCTCAATATCACCTCTGTTATTAAACTACTTTTTATGGCCTTCAGATGATTTAGGGAAAAGTACATAAATTAGTCCCCAGAAATGTCTGAGTTGATGTTTTGTGTAAATCCTCAGAAGCCATATCACTAAGGCACACTGTTACAGCTTTATTTTCTGCAAAATGAAACTTAATTTTTTTGGCATGATTCCTGTGTAAATCATGTTTAGGAAGTGCTTGGCATATAATCAGTGCCCCTTACTAGTTTTGGAAATTAGGACAACTTACCATCTCTGCTCCAGAATTCTCAGCCAGGTCACAGATTTAATAATAAGGCATTCCTGAAAAGGCTGTGGTGAGGATTACATGAGGATATCTATATGAAGATCTTAGAACAATACTTGGCCAATATCAACACCTCACAAAACAAATTAATTGTTTTTATCAAAAAAGGTTTTCTTCCCTGCTCCATGCTTATCTGAATTAACTTAGCATGAAAAGAATCACATACAGCTGTGCATGCTCTTTGCCTACCTACTGTACACTACTTGATGACAATAACCATCTTTTGCAAAGCCAAAAACTATGCATGGTGCAGTCATTACAATTAAAAAATAATTAAATATTTTTAAAATTATTATACTTTAAGTTCTGGGATAAATGCATAGAACATGCACATTTGTTACATAGTTATGCATGTGCCATGGTGATATGAGGTATTTCTCCTAATGCTATCCCTCCTCTAGGCCCCCCAAACCCCCAACAGACCCTGGTGTGTGATGTTCCCCTCCCTGTGTTCATGTGTTCTCATTGTTCAACTCCCACTTGTAAGTGAGAACATGCAGTGGGTGGATTTATGTTCTTGTGTTAGTTTGCTGAGGATGACAGTTTCCAGTTTCATCCATGTCCCTGCAAAGGACATAAAGTCATCATTTTTCAGGGCTACATAATATTCCATGATATATATGTGCCACATTTTCTTTATCCAGCTTATCATTGATGGGCATTTGGGTTGGTTCCAAGTCTTGGCTATTGTGAACAGTGTTGCAATAAACATATGCATGCCTGTGTCTTTATAGTAGAATGATTCAGAATCCTTTGGGTATATACCCAGTAACGGGATTGCTGGATCAACTGGTATTTCTAGTTCTAGATCCTTGAGTAATCATCACATTGTCTTCCACAATGGTTGAACTAATTTACGCTCCTACCATCAGTGTAAAAGTGTTCTTATTTCTCCACATCTTCTACAGCAACTTTTGTTTCATGACTTTTTAATAATTGCCATTCTAACTGACGTGAGATGGTATCTCGTTGTTGTTTTGATTTGCATTTCTCTAATGATCAGTGATGATGAACTTTTCATATCTTTGTTGGCTGCATAAATGTCTTCTTTTGAGAAGTGTCTGTTCATATCCTCTACCCACTTTTTGATGAGGCTGTTTTTTTCTTGTAAATTTGTTTAAGTTCTTTGTACATTCTTGATATTAGCCCTTTGTCAGATGAATAGATTGTACAAGTTTTTCCCATTCTGTAGGTTGCCTGTTCACTCTGATGATAGTTTCTTTTGCTGTGCAGAAGCTTTTTAGTCTAATTAGATCCTGTTTGTCTATTTTGGCTTTTGTTTCCATTGCTTTTGGTGTTTTAGTATACTATATATGTAATGCAATCAAATTATATCCAGAAAAAAAAAGCTCTGTCCTATCGTTAATGGCCTCATACCTTTATCCCAACAACCACAAAGAATGTGAAGAACAAAGCAAGTTTGACTTTTCAATGAAAATTATTATCACTTACCCCTGTTCCATTATTTCTTTTGGCAAATGGAAATAAGCAACAGCATTCCTCCAAAATGATATGTTTGTTCCTTTAACTTTGAGTTGCTTTATTTTTCTTTGGAAAGAAGATCACCATAGGGTGCATGTTACAGACATATGACATTTCTTTTTCTAATTTAGATGAAAGAACTCTGAAATATTGGTATTTGGTTGAGCATACTTGGCTGTTCCAAACTAAGACTTTTGATCTTGAATGCAGACCTGTTGGGACTCTACATTTCAGATTGATGGATGGTATTATTACCAGCATCATATTTTCATTATTTTTTGTTCTCCTGTTCTCTGTGCCAAACTACCACTAAATCATAGATACTAAATGTTGAATAAAGTAAAACACCAATGAATTAGAAATGAGTCATTTTATTTATTATTTATTTATTTATTTATCTCATCCCATGCTACATTTTCCATCATTCATCTGATTTTCCCAGTTTCTCCGTATATTCTTCTCTTTGACCTTTCTTTAGATTCTTTACATTTTAAAGGAGGCAGCCTGGGGAGACTAAAGAGCTTTGAGCTCAGACTCAAGAAAACTGGTCCTGGTCTTAAATTTGGTTTCAACCTGTTTTGTGAGCTTAGAAACCTGTTTTCACACCTATTAATAAGCAAAATGTACCACACAGTCTCCAAACCACTTTCAACCCTATCTCTAATTTCTAATTTTTATCTAGAGCTTTGCCCCTTTTGCCCTCTATTTTAAGAAATAGATCCTTTATTCAACTTTTATTAATTTCAATTTAACTGGTACTTTAATTATTTCTCTTTCTGCCTTATTTTCTACCTATAGTCGTTTTGAAGATTAATGAAATTTTCTGCATTGAATATCTTGTAATAATCACCTTTCTTTGTCCATCCTCTATTCTGCCTTCTCCTATTCCTCTATATCACCTTGTTTCTGTCTTTCTCTCAGTTCAAAAGTCCTCTTTGATTTTTCATTGTTTTGCAATGTCAAATTTAACACATTAGTTAATTGTGTCATAAGTTTTTTCAGCAAATATATAGCTACAATGAGCCAGGCACTAGGATGTTTTGAGATTCTGATGGGCCCAATAAATAAAATTCCTATTCTTTGCCTGAGTGTGAAACAATTGAGAAACACGTAAAAAAAATTGAGAGACGAAGATCAAAATATGCTGATAAAGCTGCTGGCAGATGCTCCTTTTAGTTTGTTAGCCAGGTGCCCAAAGGGAGAGAATAACATGCTCCCATCCTTCTCCAAAGTCACTGATGAGCCAGGTTCTTCTCTGCCTCTGAGAGGGAGAGTATGTGTAGGAACTGAGTACAGGGTGAGCAGGCAAGAGAGAGGCCAGGGTGTTACTGATGCAGGCCTTGCCTTAGAAAACATGAGAATTGGGAGATAGTGGTGACTACTAAGATGAGGAACTGGCAATACGATAGTAAATAGGACAGCTATCACTCTTGTGGAGTTTATACTTTAAAGAAGGCAGAGCTTGAAAAGTAATTAGAAGAGAGGCAATTGCCTCTTATCTTTGTATTCCTGAGGTAATGCAGAAGTAGAGCATGGCTCAGGAATACAGAGCAGAAAGGCTTACTTCTTCTGGGGAGCCAAATAAAGCTTCTCCTGGAAAGTGTGCATGAGCTGAGGCCTCAAGAAGAGACAACACACAGTGCTGGCTGATGAGACCAGAGGAGTGCCTAGGGTAAGGGAAAAAGCACAAAAAGGTTTGTGGCATACCTGGGGAGTTGAAGAATGGTCAGAGGCTGTGTGGTGAAAGAGTGGCTGGAATTAGATGGGAAGGAAGGACAGAAAAGAGCTCGAATCATGCAAATTAGAACATAGACTATACCCTAATATCATTGAGGGGACTGTGAGAGATTTTAAGCTTCTGTAAAATATCTTAGTTAAAAACATCAAGTCAACAACTGGGCATGGACATCCACAGAGAAGATTGTGTAGGGTATATAAACATGAAATCATTGGCAAATAGATTTCTGAATTTTGTGGCTGAGGCGGGCAAATCTCTTGAGGTCAGGAGTTCAAGACCAGCCTGGCCAAAGTGCTGAAACCTTGTCTCTAATAAAATACAAAAATTAGCCAGGTTTGGTGGCACACGCTTGTTATCCCAGCTACTCAGGAGGCTGAGGCAGGAGAATTGCTTGAATTCAGGAGGTGGAGGTTGCAATGAGCTGAGATTGCACCACTGCCCTCCAACCTGGGTGACAGAGTAAGACTCTGTCTCAAAAAAAAAAAAAAGAGTATTTATGAACCTCAGGGAATTATACTTATCTACTGAGCAAGCACTATGAGGCCACAGGAGAGTATGAGAGACCTTGAAGCTCTCCAACATGTAATGGCTGAGTAGAGGAATCTAGAGAACTAAGACAAGAAGAAGCCAAGGAACCGAGTGGTTGGAGATGGGAGAAATTTCTCCTCATCCTTGCAGAAGACAAATCTGATATCCTCTGGTCCTTGTTTGCTGTTCTCTTACCATAGTCTGCTGAAAGGTCAAGCAGAATGAGGAATGGAAAGAGGACACTGGATTTAGTGTATTAAATAAACACTAGCAGGACCAATCTCAGTGGCACGGTAGATATGAAAGAGCCAAAGTTGGACTGGGTTGAAAAGAGTATATGGAACAAAAATTTTACCTAAAATGTTTTAAGATTTATTAATAAATAATACAAATGAAATGTAGAATAAAGGAAAAACTTATTGTGTCTTTCTCATCCCCATTACTGATAAAAAGGGAGGAAGAATCATGAGTCCAGATTAAGGTGAGCTTTGAAATTAATGATGCAAACTTCAAATATTTTCAGTTTTATCATTCTTCAGTCTTTGTTAATTGGGAGAATGTGACATCCACCCAGAGGGAGAAGAGAAGGAAAAGGGACTGCCTTTATAAATATTGAAAAAACAGGATGACTAAAATAAATCTTAAGGTATTCTTGGCAGGGTTTAAATTAAAACTGACATTACAGTCTACAAATTTATACTTGTACAAGTCATTGGATTAGGAAAGTCAGTAGATTACATGAAGGGAAGAGTTGGTGGCTGGGCACAATGGCTCTCACTTATAATCATATCACTTTGGGAGGCCAAGGCAGGCAGATCACTTGAGACCAGGAGTTCAAGACCAGCCTGGACAATATGACAAAACCCTGTCTCTACTAAAAATACAAAATTGACCAAGCGTGGTGGCAGGCATCTGTAATCCCAGCTACTCAGGAGCTTGAGGTAGGAAGATTCCCCTAGCCCAGGAGGTGAACATTGCAATGAGCTGAGATTGCACCACTGGACTTTAGCCTGGGCGACAGAGAGAGACTCTTTCACACACACACACACACACACACACACACACACACACACACACACGGAATTGGAATTGGAATTCATCCATCTCAAATTTTTTCAAAAGGATGTTTAATGAATGTACAAAAGGAGTAAACCAATATAAGCTTTGGTGCATATATGGGTATAAAAAGACAGGTTTTAAAATCCAACCTGGAAGGAGAACATAATAGATGTAGTAATTTCCTGTGGGTTTCAAGGAACTAGATATTCTCATGAGGCAGAAAATTAAATGCAGACTGTTGGAAAAACTGTAGCATTAGTGGAGTATGGCAGAGAATGAGGGATCTGCATCAGCATCTTCAGAGGCAGAGCTGTTTCCAACTATGATATCTTGCAAAATGGTCCCGGGGTTGACATCTGAGGGGTGGAATAGAAGAGAAAGTGAGTGAAAGATGTATAAAAGGCCAGGCGTAGTGGCTTATGCCTGTAATCCCAGCACTTTAGGAGGTTGAGGTGAGCAAATAACGAGGTCATGGGTCCGAGACCAGTCTGACCAATATGGTGAAACCCTGTCTCTACTAAAAACACAAAATTAGCCAGGTATGTTGGCATGTGCCTGTAGTCTGAGGCAAAAGAATCGCTTGAATCCAGGAGGCGGAGGTTGCTGTGTGCCGAGATCTCACCACTGCACTACAGCCTGGGCAGCAGAGCAAGACTCCATCTCAAAAAGAAAGAAAGAAAAAAAAGAATGATGTTATCTCTTTCAACATCATTGTAGCAGGTAAATCTGATATCCCCTGTTTATGTACTCTGTTCTATTAGCATAGGAGAGGATGCTTTGAGGGAAAAATCAGGGCAAATACAGCTGGTGGCAGTAACTGTGGGGTGAGCAGGTGAGACATCACAGGCAAGGCAGAGATACTCTGGATTCTGTCCCAGTTTTGAAAAGTACAAATGGGATGCAAAGGGTAAGAATAACCTCATATTCCCCCTTAGGATAAAGAATACTAGTTCCTGAAAATGTGGCAAAGGAAAGCTGCTGAATTTCCAAATAGATCTGTTTACTTACAGGTATTCCCAGCTCACAAGTTAGCTTTGGGGTTGTGTTCTGAGGATCATGCGTATAATTAGACTAATTAATTAATTGGTTAAATAAAATATAGTCAAGTTGTCTAAAATTGTAAACAACTGAACAGAGATACTGTCTTTCACCTGCAAGACTGGCAAAGAGCCACGAGTTCGATAGTATACTGTTTAGTGCAGCTATAGGAAAATTCCACATCACAGCAATAATGGAAACGTAAAATGGTACCTCATCCTTTGTGACTATTTAACATATTCCCCTGAATCAAAACACCCATAAGCTTAGGTGCAGCAATTTCATTGTTCAGATAATAGACCACCATTGTATGGAATTTTGAGTGTACATTCATGTGTGTATTTATACACAGACATACACTATTCCATTTCAGCCAATTGGAAAAAATAAAAGTGCTCATCAGTAAGATATTGGTTAAATCGCTTGGCATAAAACCATTCAATGGAATTTTAGTAATCATTACAATTAAAGAGGTTCTTTATGCAGTGATAATGAACTTGAAGTTGAGTTTTAAGTGAAAAGTACACAAATAAATAATAGTATGTATGTGTTGTATACTACTATTTAGTATATGTGTAAAAATTATGGAGAAAGGAAATATAGGCCTGTTTTATATGTATAAAATACCTAAGAAAGAATGAAGTTATGTAAAAAAATTGTCAGCATTGACTACCTTCATGTGACCATCTCTTTTGGATGTTGAAATTTGCAAATAATGCAAACAACAAAAAATAAAATTTATTCAGACAGATAAATCTTCATTAAACTTATCTTCATGTATTGAATAGATTTTCTTCTCTCCTTGTCTTTTTTTGTTGTTCCTTCCTTCTTTTTTTCCCTCTCAGTTTTCTTATTCTTTTTTTAAAATTTTCTTCATCATTTTTTTGTCCTGACATTCCCTTTCCCACACTCCTTCCTGCTTTCTCTCTCTTTATTTCTTTCCACCTTTGTAACTGGTGGGTCATGAGGCATTGTAAAGTGTAGGGGTTTTGTGGAAGCTTTGCTGGGGCCCAGAACACTTGCCCTTCAAGGGTGCACCCACTGGAAGCTTTGCCGCCTCCCTCTTCTCCAAATGATCATGATTTCCCCAGCACTACCTTGCTCTATTGTCTCCTTTAATAGTGTATCATACACTGGGGTGACAGAGATCAATAGGATATCAACATTGACCTTAGTCCAGATGTTACCTGAAAGTATGTGTAAAGAAGGTGCAGGATAGCAGAAGTGAGCTTGCAGAGCCTATAAATGCAACAGTAAAAAATCCAGTAATGGGGAAGTACAAAAGAAACAGCTATGAACACTGTTTGTAAGCATCAAAGAAGGCTTTACAGAGGAGACAACTCTTTACTTGGATATTTAAGAATGATTAAATGTAGATATGAAGAAAAAGTATCCCAAAAAGAGTCTAGCATGTGTGAAGGTATAAAGACTCATAACATAACTGTATGTTTGGTGGAAATGTTTAAGTTTTTAAGTATGGCTCAAACTAAGGGTTGGGGGTTTGACGAAGGCACTTGTAATGTTGTGAATGAGACTATAAAGTCAGGAAAATAAAACCAGACCCTGAACAGTATTATGATTATTCTAATGTGTATTGTGATAGCTAATCTTATATATCAACTTGACTGGGCCAGGAGATGCCCAGATAGCTATTTCTGGATATGTCACTGAGGGTGTTTCTAGAAAAGTTTAACTTTTGCATTGCTAGATTAAATAAACCACATGGCCCTCCCCAATGAGTAAGCATCATTTAATCTGTTGAGGGCCTGAATAAAACATAAAGGTGGAGGAATGATGTAAATTAACTCTGCTTGACTGCTTAAGCCAGGACATTCATCTTCTCCTGCTCTCTGTGTTCCTAGTGCTCAGGCCTTGTGACCTAGACTGGAATGAACACCATCATTTTTGCTGCTCTCAGGACTTTAATCTACAACCCCAGCCTTCTTGAGTCTCTAGCTTGCAGAGAGCAGAGAGTGGGACTTCTCAGCCGCTATAATAATTACATAAGCCAATCCCTTATAATAAATTTCTTCATATATATGTAAAAAGATATATATGTGTGTTTGTGTATGTAGAATGTGTGTGTGTGTGTGTGTGTGTGTGTGTGTAATTCCTTTTGTTTCTCTGAAGAACACTAACATATGTGTGATGCTAACAAATTCTTATTTTATTCTGTAGGTTGAATAAGTGGAGTCATTAAAGTTTCCACCATTTTATTATTATTATACTTTAAGTTCTGGGATACATGTGCAGAATGTTCAGGTTTGTTACTTAGGTATACATGTGCCATGGTGGTTTGCTGCACCCATCAACCCATCATCTATATTAGATAGTTCTCCTAATGCTATCTCTCCCCTTAGCCTCCCCACCCCAAGACAGGTCCCTGTGTGTGACGTTCCCCTCCCTGCGTCCATGTGTTCTCATTTTTCAACTCCCACTTATGAGTGAGAACATGTGGTGTTTGGTCTTCTATTCTTGTGATAGTTTGCTGAGAATGATGGTTTCCAGCTTCATCCATGTCCCTGCAATGGACATGAACTCATTCTTTTTTCATGGCTGTGAAGTATTCCATGGTGTATAGGTGCCACATTTTCTTTATCCAGTCTATCATTGATGGGCATTTGGGTTGGTTCCAAGTCTTTGTTATTGTGAACATACTATTTAAAATGTGTAAGATCGCATATTACAAACCAACATATTAGTCTTTCCCCATCCCTAATTTGGGTAAACTCCTCTAAGTTTACCTTTTTAAGGGATGATGTGTATTAGTCTGTTCTCACAGTTCTATGAAGAAATACCCAAGACTGGTAATTTATAAAGGAAAGAGGTTTAATTTACTCATAGTTTTGTATTGCTGGGGAGGCCTCAGGAAATTTATAATTATAATCTAAGGCAAGGCACCTTCTTCAAAGGGTGGCAGGATGGAGCGAGTGCAAGCAGGGAAAATGCCAGATGCTTATGAAACCATGAGATCTCCTGAGAACTCACTCACTATCACGAGAACAGCATGATCCAATTACCTCCATCTAGTCCTGCCTTTGACACATGGGGATTACGGGAGTACAATTTGTGATGAGATTTGGGTGGGGACATGGCACAGAGCCAAACCATATCATTATGTATTTGGAACAAAACCATGGAAAATACATGGTCATTAGTTCTTTGCACTCTTGTAACCTCACTGGATGATCATAGATGAGTACATACTCATCTACAAGTACATAGATGATACAGAGGATGAAATAGGAAATGTTGTAAGAAAAGACTTGGAAATCAATATAATGATTTGCCTTTCTATTGGTCATATTCACATATAGCTGCATGTGTAATCTGGGATGATATACAGATGTTAAACATTCTGATTAGAGGAGTAAAGAGATGGGGAAAAAACAACAAGTTTTAAATTAAAAGTCACAGTTGCAGTAAAATGCTTATAATCACACACAGATCAAAGGAAAGAATTATGTTCCTCGATTCAGAGAAGTTTAGTAAACTCATTGAATTCAATAAATTGTTCCCATAAGAAATTTGTTGTTTGCATGTGTTTGTCTTTGTTTTCCTCTCAGCAAATTGAAGATACTAGCTTTAGGGCAGAATGAAAATCTAGCAGAAAAAAAAATGTCCAAGTCTATCACCAGCTTTTGTTTGGTATTATGTTAAGAAACTCTGTATCTTTGTTTCAGTTTGCCTCAGGAGAAATGATAAGCCCTGGAGGCAAATTCCATTTCTCCATACATAACTGATGAAAAAGTTCAGCAGTTGTTTAGAACTTGAGCTGCTTTAATCCTCAAATGGAGTAAGGCAGCCAGAATCAGTGCCCTACTTCCCTGGCCATCCCATTCTTAATTTTCTTGCTTCATTTTAGATAGCTCTCAAATTTAGAGAAGATTATACATGATCAAATTTAAATAGTGCAAATTTCAATTGCCTTTTGATTCAGAAAAAATAACTTGGGTGTTTCAGTGCTAAGGGATATTAGTGGCATTAATTCAACTCTTTCAGTTTTCAGAGTTGGAAATGGATAATATTATTAGTGCTGAGGATGAGCACTGCGTCATGAACAAAGAGAACTGTGTTTTACTATTAGCAGTGCAGTTTATTATCTATGTGATATTTAATAAGTTATTTTCCACTTCTGGACCTCAATTGCCTTACACATAAAATTTCTGTACTCCTTTAGAAGTGCTTTCTAATCTTTGTCTGTGCTGCTTTTGTGTCTTTCTGTCTCCCTGTGTGTGTGTGTGTGTGTGTGTGTGTGTGTAAATATATATAAATATATGTATATATATACACTTTGAGATAATAAAATAAATCAAAAAATATATATACTTATTTAATAAGTATTATATTAAAAATATATACTTATTTAATATACTTCTTATTAGGTATATTTATTAATTATTAAATATATACTTAAATACATAATAGATAGAAATATATTCAGATATATATATATTCAGATAGAAATGTATCTGAATATATTTCTATCTGAATATATATATTTAAGTATTCAAATATGAATTTATATATAAATAAGTATATTTGTGTATTATATTAATATATATTTATATTTAAAATATATACTTACTTAATAAGTATATATACACACACTCTTTTCTATGCCAGGCTGATGTGAGCTAGGCTCTGCAGTGTTTTAATCTCTGATTTCTGCCTTCCAGGCTATCATATATGCATGAAAATGATATTTGGAATCAAGGAATTCTCTAAAATTTTATTTTAGAAATGTATGCAACTATCTGTAGCAAGATATTAATGCTTATAAAAGATTCATAAGGAAGACTGTGACTTTTAAAACTTTAGAACTAGTAGTTTAATTGGTTATTGAAAACTAATTTGGCATTCATGTAATTGACCCAAATAGTTAAGATACTTTCTGTCACGGATATTGCACTTCAGGCGAGAAATAGACAACAAACATTATCAAACAAATACATAAACAACTAAATTCAAATAGGGACAAGTGATTTAAAAAGTAAAGTAGGATGATATGTTATAGAGTGACGGGAAAATTGAGTTTTTAGATTCAATAATCAAGAATGAGCCTGTGGGAAAGTGATGACAGGAACTTAGGGTAATAGAAAGCCCTGAATTCTTCTTCCTCCTCACAAACATACCAATTCAGCCATAATTAACACAGAGATTCCTTCTGTTAGAAATCAGAAACCAATGGAAAAGCTTGTGCACTTCAGGAGAACACACAACCAGACTCACTGGAGCTGGTGGAGAGATCTAGAGCATCCTCTCTCCAGGGATCCTGTTCCAAGCACAGTGTCATACAATCAGAAGGAAACTCCAATCTCCTAGTTTTACCCAGAGGGAGAGAAGGGGCCGATTCATACACTCAGCACCAACATTTTCCATAGGATCTCTCAAAAGACTGGCTCTGTGTCTTACCAGGCTTGGAGTTCTGATGAGTGTGACACAAGCTAGAATGGACAGCAGGTTGGGCTGGTCTCTTCTGCTCAGCACACAGTGGGCAAAATGAAATCCTGGGTGGAAATATAGAGTGATAGAACAGAATAGAGTCTAGAACTATATGAGCACATGTAAGGTCAACTGATCTGCAAGGATACCAGTAACATACAGTGAGGAAAGGATAGTCTACTCAATGAATGATGTTTAGAGAACTGAGCATATACATGTAAGAGAATGAAATTGGACTCTTGCCTTACAATGTACACAAAAATCAACTCAAACTGGATTAAAGACTTAAATGCAATACTGGAAACCTTAAAACTCCTAGAAGAAAACATGGGGAAAAGCTTCATGACATTGATCTTGGCAATGATTTCAAGGAAATTACACCAAAATCATAATCAATAAAAAGAAAAATAAATGGGACTACATCAAACTAAGAAGCTTCTGCAAAACAAAGAAAAAATCAACACAATGAAAAGGCAAATAATAATAGAATGGCAAAACATATTTGCAAACCATATGTCTGACAAAGAGTGAAGCTCCAAAATATATCAGGAATTCCTACAACTTGACAGTAAAATAAATCTCAATAAATAACAAGAAAAAACCTATTAATCCAATTAAAACTTAGCTAAAGGCTTAAATAAACACTTTTCCAAAAAGTACATATAAATGTACAATGGGTATGTGAAAAAATGCTCAATATCACACATTAGCAGGGAAATGCAAATCAAAATCACAACAAAATATCACTTTATACCTGTCAGAATGGCCATTAAAAAAAAAAGTGTTGGTAAGTATGTGGGTAAATTGGAGCCCTTGAACATTTTTGGTGGCAATGCAACATAGTGCAGTCACTCTGGGAAACAATAGGAAGGTTTCTTAAAAAATTAAAATAGAACTAGCAAATGATCTAACAATCCAATTTTTTGGTATTTATCTAAAGTAATTGAAATCAGTATATCAAAGAAGTATTATGTCAAAGTGTCCCTATGCTCATTGCAATAACAAGATGTGGGAACAATCAACATGTCTATTGATGAATGAATAAATAAAAAGTAGTATGTGCATACAATGGAATACTATTTAGCTTTAAAAGAGAAGGGAATTCTGTAATATGTGATAACATGGATGAATCATGAGGACATTATGCTAAGGGAAATAATCCAGTCACAAAAGGACAAATACTACATAATTCCATTTATATGAAGTACCTAATATAGTCATTATAGGATCAAAGAAAGCAATGGAGTTGCCAGGGGCTGGAGGAAGGGAAAATGGATTATTTCTAATCAATGGGCATAAAGTTTTAGTCAATCAAGATAAATATTTAAGCTCTAGAGATTTGTTGTATTACATTGTACCTATTGCTAATAATGATGTATTAGACACTTTAAAAACTTTAAGAGGGTAGATCTCATGTTAAGTGTTCTTGCCACAATAAATTAAAAGAAAAAGAATGGCTCTATGAAGAGGTGGGCTTTTAGATCAGACACGGAGTTCAGAATGTCACAAATTCACCAGCCATGAGACAGTACCGGGGTAGAGCCTCTCACAAAAAGAAACAGAATATGCAAAGGCTCCAAGAAGGATCAAGCTGCATTATTCCAGGAAAATAAGAAAAGAAAAGAAAAGGAGAAGGAGAAGGAAGAAGAGGACGATGAGGCAGCAGAAGAAGCCCTGGAGAACAGAGGAGAAAAACACATGTGTGATCAGGACAGAGTGGGAAGAGGAAGAGAGATAAGTTTAGGTACACAATCATTAAGTAGAGCCTGATAGGTCATAGTAAAAAGGCTACCTATCATAGTAAAAAGGTTAAAGTTTTTTTCAGTCATGAAAGAAAGCCATGGACAGGTCTAAGACCGAAGCATGGCATGGCCTGATTTACTTTTTAACTTTTGAATTTTTTAATTTGTTTTTCAAGATGTAGTCTTGCTCTGTCACCTAGGCTGGAGTAAAGTGGCACAATCTAGGCTTATTGCAACCTCTGCCTCCCAGGTTCAAGCAATTCACCTGCCTCAGCTTCCCAAGTAGTTGGGATTATAGGCACCTGCCAACATATCTGGCTAATTTTTGTAATTTTAGTAGAGATGGGGTTTCGCCATGTTGTACAGGCTGGTCTTGAACTCCTGACCTCGTGATCCACCCACCTTGGTCTCCCAGAGTGCTGGCATTATAGGCATGAGCCACAGCATCCAACCAATTCACCTCTTATAAAGACCGCTGGGCTGCCATGTGGAGAAGGGAATGTAGTAGAAAGATGGGAGGATAGCAAGGAGAGAAATGCCAGCGCTCAGGTGAGAGTGGTTGAGACAAGAGTGGAGTGGAGACAGAGTGAAGTGAACTGATTTTGCAAAAGTTTTCAGCTAGACTCACTTGGATTCACTGATTGGATGTGACAGTACGTGGAGTGAGGAAAGAGAGGGTAATTCTAGGATGATTCTTAGAGTAGTAACAGGATCAACTCCTATATGTAACAGAACTTAAGAGATCGCAGCTGTGTTTAACGTTAATAGGGACAGTATAACCAAAAGGTGCTAAGGCTATACATAACCCAAAGATCAATGAGTACAGAGCAATAATAATAATAATAATCACCTTTTATTGAATAACATTATTACCTATTATTATGCCAATTTTACAAATTAGGAAAAAATGAGACTAAATGTGGCTAGATATTTTGTCCAAGGTCACACAGTGAGACACTATATTCTGCTTCTAGGAAGTTTTCATAAAATGGTGGCTGTTTTTTTTCCATAATAATCACAAAGTTAGTAGGGAAGATACCACAGGAACAGGGGAGAACACCCTGTTTATCATCAGCTGGGCTCCATAGTCCTTTAAGAGAAAACAGGATTGACTCAAATGCTGTTGTATTTTCTCCTGAAATCTATACCATCCCCAAGATTTCTGCAAGTCCCAAGGTCCTTGTTTGCTCACTGCTCATTGCTATTTCTCCCATGGATTCCTTATTCTTCTTTCTGTTTCTCCTCTCTAGTCTTTTGCCCTTCTTTGTTCTAATCTGCCTTAGTCACAGAACACTACTCCTCTGCCTACATTTCTTCCTGGACACCTTTCACAGAAGGCATTCACATGGAGAATTTTACAAGAGAGTTGGATGCAGTGGCAGATGTGAGGTAAAAAGAAAGAAAGCACAACTCATAATCAAATATCGAATAGTAAGTAGTTCTGCTATTTAAAAGAGCTCTCAATTATAATTGAGAGCTCTTTTAAATAGCAGAACTACTTACAAATTGATTATTAACTACTTACTGCTTAATTATTAGCTACCTGCTGTAGTTAATTCTCAGTTCCCACTTTCTTCTTTAATTTTTTTTGTTGTTGTTGTTCCCTGGCTTTAAACTTTCATCTTTTCTCTCTAGACCACTGCACCTCCTTTCTTATAGAACACCTCTTTAATGCCAGGATTCTTCCACAGCTCTGATACGAGACAGTTTAATGATCTCTGAGTCACTCTGGAACATTTTGACTTTGTCACCAAACATGTCTATTAAGGTGAGCTCTTGTGTAAGACAGATATTTTTTCCTCCTGAAAAAAATTCCTACAATCAGCTTTGAACATCACGAGTTTGTTCCTTCTCATATCTCCTCTCACTGGTTTTGGCTTCTTTCTCCCTTGTTTACCATCTGTTTTTATTATATATAAACATAAGTAAGTATTTTCTTGGAGAAAAATTGAATCTGCCCTTTGATAATCACCTTGAGATTCTGTTTGGCTCCTACTGTTCTATCCAGAAAGCTGAACTTTGATGTCTGTGGCTGATGCTAAGACTTCAGCCTTCATCAAGTTCAGTGTAAAAATAGACTTATAAAAGTCACACACCTTCTTTATGAGCTGCAACCCTGCCAAGCAAATGTGAATCACCTGCCAAGTTTAATAAGTCAGGTTGGGACATGTCTGTACTTTGGTTTTTATGCTGTTTCAAGTAAGGCTGGCAGTTTCATTATATTTATAAAGTTGTGTACATACTATAAGTACATGCCAGTCTTTACCCTGCTCACCTTCGTCTTTGGCCTTCCCACTTGCCAGTCTTTTCTATTCTTGGAAATCAGATAAGTCTTCCTCAGGTACTACTATGATTTTCTCACTTCTAAATTAAGAACTTTTCATAATTCACCTGCTGAACATGGAGCCTGCAGACTTGGCATCATATCTTGGCTCCTTGAACAAGAATCCATGTGAACTTGGGCGAGTTACTTACATCATAAAGTTTAGTGTCACTCTCTGTAAAATGGGTGTGTTTCTTATCTCACAGGCTAATCATTTTTTGGAAGTGTGTGGAAGAGCTCGTAAACTCTGATATGCGATTTGATGTAAGTTGCAAATCTCCTCATTGGATGAAACTTAATCTTTTGGTCTGTTCTTTAAAGTCTGAATTTAGTTTCTAAATGTACTTTCATTTCTGTGTTCTTCCACCCAAAGGAAAAATCTTTGTGCAGAAGTTAAGGCATGGGCAGCTGTAATTGACATGTACCCTGTCATTCGTAAACCATATGATCTTGGAAGAGTTGCCACACCTTATTGGGTATCTATCTCAGCGCCAACAAAATGATTACTCTTATAAATATACTTACCACCAGTGTTAATTTTTAAATTATACAAAGTAATGCAAATAACACAAATTTAGCAAAGGACAAAGTTAAGCTTTGTTTTTCTTTAGAAGTTTCATTGTGCCTAGCAAAGTCTTAATTATGTAAAAACCTCTCAAGATCAACATATCCAAAGTTGAATTCACTTTTTTATTGGTAAACCACTATTATATTCTCAATTTCTGCAAATAGTTTTCATTTTTTAGTGGTAGAAACAACTATGATGTTTTTCACTCTTTCCTCTCCTTCACAGCCTGTCAGTAACCAGGCCCTGTTGATTCTACTGATTAAATAGCTTTGAAATCCTCCCAGTCTCTGCTGCAGTTCTTTTAAATTTAGATTTTCTAATTTTATTTTCTGGAAGATGGCATCAGCCTTCTTTCTGGTCTTTCTAATTTCAATTTATTTTCATTGTGTTATTCCATCTATCACTTAGTTACCAGAATAAGTATTTTTAAATTGAAATCTAATATGACTTCATCCTGGCTCTAAGGTGTACCATACTTTAAGCATGGCTTTGGAAACAAACTGGCTGGGAAATGTCACTTAGTTTCTTTGTGAGCCCAGTGGAATTATTTCTCAGTTCCTCAATTTCTTCATGTGGTGACCATGAGCATGTGCCTCTCAGATCTCTGGCTGCAGGAAACATCAAATGGACCAATGGTCTCAGATGTTGCCGTCTGAAATACACCACCACATTCATGCTGAGGCCATGCCTCCCTCAGGCTTCTCCAGGAAACCACTAAAAAACTGCAGAGATACTACAATAGAACCCTTCCTGGGAATCACAGGACTTCTCTCATAGCTGTCACTGGCATGAGGATTCCCTATTGACCTTTTGGAACTTCCTCTGACTGTATTGCAATTATTGCAATTTTAAAATCTTCCACTCAGCAATTCCTCCTTTTCTTACTCCTTCACAAAGATTAGACCTGCGCTGTGGTCTGACAGCTCTCCTGGCCTCCACTGGATCTCCCTTCATTCTCTCTCACAGGTATTTTCCCTGATAAATATTTTGCATATCTAACCTTGTCTCAACATTTGCTTTTTGAAGAACCTGGACCAACCTACTGCATCTGTAAAACTGATATAATAATAATATCTACATTATAGGGCTATAAGGAATATCAAACATAATATCTCTATAAAGTGCTTACAAGAGTTTCTAGTGTCTACTGGGTGCTATAAAATTGTTTGCTGCTATTAATTTGCTACTCACTCAACATAGCATACACTTGCATGAAGTACAGCATACACCGTCAGGTTTTCATCATTAGTTTCTTTTCAGCATATGTATAATCTCCTCTGCCAAAAAACAAATCCCTTTTTATTCCAACCATGGAAAGCCATAATTATCTTTCAGGGTAGAGCTCTGAAATCATCATCTATGAAATGCCTTTTCTAACTCACTTCTCTTGTCTTCCTACAATCCCATGTATACCATGCTCGTACAAATTGTATTAACACTAAATTCATTGTGGGGCCACTGATTATTAGTTGCTACCTCTAATGCTTGAGTCCTTTAAGCACTTAGATTTCATCACATATTTGTAGTACTTTGCATAATACCTGCCACATTTTAGAGGCCAATAACATATTTTTTAATTACTGAGAAAATGGATGTTTGCACATATGCATTGTATTGATTTAGTAGCAATACAGGAATAAAATGAGCCACAGTATCACTCAAGCTGAGACATCTGAACTTTGTTTGCTTCAGTAGAATCTATAACACTCAAAACTTCTCGAATTTTTCTGTATCAGCCTCTGACTCAAAGACTAAGGTTTTTGAAATCCAAGTTAAATAGCTGTCCTTGGTTTTTGTAGGGAGGCACCACTAATGAAAAATAGATGCTATTCTTTCATAAATCATTTTGTCCTTCTACAACTTCCTTCAGGCTCTAACAAGCTGTAATTCTAAGCCAACGTCAAGCAGAAGCTACTGAAAACTCAGCATCACTCTTAGTTTCATAGCATTTATTTTGTTCCTTTAACAAATAATTGAATAAAGACAGTCTTGAGAAAAAAAAGCTGCAGGGATACAGCCCTTTGACGTCTCTCCAAATCTTGTGCCTCATGTTCATAACCAGCTGATCATTTTTAGTCCGTGTTTCCACAGACCTGCTTATCTTCTTATTATAATATGCATAAATAAGCAATGATAATGATAATAAAACTTTCCATTTGTGTTTATTTATTAAACATTTTTTTGATCAGATACTATGTACTAGGCACTGTCCTAAGCACTGAAGAAATAGTAACAAACAAAACAGACAAAAGTAAAACAAAGCAAATACACAAACGCTCACCTGCCTTTATGGAGTGCACATACTGGTAGGCTGAGATAGAGAATAAATAAATGTATAAGGCGTTATAGGGTGATTAGTATGTGGAAAAAGGTAGAAAAAAAAGGAGCAAGAGAATATAAAGTCCTCAGGGTCCAGGGAATATAAACTTTAAAAATAGGAAAAAATAGAGAAATCCTCACTGGGAGGAAGACATTTGAAGAAGTACCAGAGATAGGTGAAGGGACGAAACAAAAGGTATCAAAAGAATGGCATTTCAGACAGAAAATACTAAGTCTTTGAGATGGAGTATGTCTAGAATAATTCAGGAACATCAAGAAACCAGGGTAGTTGGAACAGGAATCTCTAAAAGAAGAAAGTAGTAACAGATGAAGTCAGAGAGAGAACAGGGAGCTAAACTTAGGTCATGGTGAGGTTGCTGGATTGTACCCTGTGTGAGATGAAGACATACTAGAGGTCTTTGAATACAGTTTTAGAGATTTCTGTGTGCATATCTTGAATCAAAGACCTTTATATGACACCATGCCCTCAGTAGGAATAATAGGGCCAGGAACCAAGAGGTGGAAGAAGGTATGGCCCTTTTACTATCATTCCCAATGACCCAGTCAGAAAATTCGAGCTTCCTGTACTTGCAAAGCTATGCTCTTCAGTATTACAAGTCCTCATCTTCAAAAGGGGAACATTCCCACGAGGGGCCAAAGCAAGCTATGGATATGCCTGGGTACTTTAGTTTCCTACTGTCTAGGAATCACAGGGAAAAAGAAGACTCATTTTCTAAAGCTAAATTGGAATATGTTTGGTGCCCATGTGGTCCACTAGCCCAGTGGTATTGGCAAATGCACAGATACCAAAATTCTGGCCTGAAAAGAGCATAGTAAGAAACTATGGGGCTTTTATTCCTTCAGAGGAGTGTCTGGGCTTTGCCATAGGTAAGCCTCCGAGATCAGCATAGATGAGAGCTACAGGTAAATGTCATACAGGTCAAATCATGGAGGATGGAGATAATGAGTTTCATCTGTGGTGCTAAGACCAACTGCATGGCAAAAATTGGAGCTTTTCTCAGTAACATTCCTCTCTTAATTTACCTTTCAGGAACCTAGGAGGTGTTATACCCAAATGAATATAAAAAGGTGGATGTGGGAGGGGGAGATCCAAGATGGCCGTTTAGGAACAGCTCAGGATTGCAGCTCCCAGTGAAAGCGCAGAGGGTGAGTGGACACCGCGTTCTTATTGCCCACAGACTAGGAAATTCCCGGGCAGAGGAGCTCCACGGTCGCCAGCGCGGCTGTTGCGGCCAGCGCGGCTGTGCCGGCCAGCGCCGCTGCTTTGCCCCGCGCGGCTGCTTTGTCGGCGCCCCGGAGCCGCGGTTCTCCGTACAAAATACACCGGTCCGGGTGCCCTTTTGGCTGGCGATTGGAGCCACAGGAAGTTGCCCATATGCTGGTTCAAAAAGGGGACTGAGCAGAGAACCAGGACAGTAGATTCCAGGGCAAAAAAAAAAGAAAAAAAAGCGCCACAAACCTCAGTGCCGCTGTTTAAGCCAGCGCAGTGAGTGGCCGCAGGGGAAAACAAACAGACCCCGGCACCTCTTCAACAGGCGACTGGAACACCAACTTAAAAAAGGCTCTGAGGCAGGGAGCCAGGCGATCAGGCTCGGCTGGCCCCACCCCCACAAAAGAACAGCAACCAGAAACTCTGGATTGAGAATTTCACAGCAAGCGCAGCTGAACCCGGGACGGTCCAGCTCTGTGGGGGAGGGGCGTCCGCCATTACCGAGGCAGCCCGCCGTTGCCAAGGCAACCCGCCATTGCTGAGGCAGCCCGCCGTTGCCAAGGTAACATGCCACAGCAGAGACTCCGCCCCAACAGAGGCGGGCCACCATCGCCAAAGCAGTTCTAACTACACCCATATAAACAGGACTGCAGGGAAGTTCACTCGGCAGCGGGGCGCAGCCCACAGCAGCTCAGCAAAGCTGCTATAGGCCGACAGTGACTAGGCTGCCTCCTTGCTGGGCTGGGCAGGTCTGAAGGAAAAAAAGAAAAAAAAAAAAAAAAAGAAGGCAGCAGCATAACGGAAACTCATAAATAAAGCCCTAAATCCCTGGGACAGAGCACCTGGGAACAAAAAGCAGTTTATGAGTTCTGCTGCAGCAGACCTAAAAGTACCTGCCCAGCAGCTCTGAATGAAAAACAACAGAGCTCACAGCTCACCATTTGAGCTCCTATAAAGAAAAGACCGTCTCCTCAAGCAGCTCCCTGACCCCTATATATCCAAAAAGACACCTCATAGAGGAGAGATCAGATTGACACTAGGCGGGTATCCTTCTGGGACAAAGATAGAAGAAGAAGAAAACTGGTAACAACCCTTGCTGTTCAACAGCTGCTGCAGGTGAACCCCAGGCAAGCAGGGCCTGGAGTGAACCTCAGCAGACCTACAGCAGAGGGGCCAGACTGTCAGAAGGAAAACCAAGAAGCAGAAATAACCTCATCATCAACAAACAGAACGTCAATCTGAAAGATTTGAGACCCAATCTGAAAGCCAGCAACTACAAAGTCGACAGGTGGATAAATCCTTAAGGATGGGAAGAAACCGGCACAAAAAGGATGAAAACACCCGAAACCAGAACACCTCTCCTCCTAAAAGGGATCACAACTCCTCGCCAGCAAGGGAACAAGGTTGGATGGAGAATGAGTGTGATGAAATGACAGAATCAGAATTCAGAAGATGGGTAGTAAGAAACTTCTGTGAACTTAAAGAACATGTTCTAACCAAATGCAAAGAAACTAAGAACCTTGAAAAAAGATTTGACGAAATGCTAACAAGAATGGACAAAATAGAAAGGAATATAAGTGAATTGATGGAGCTGAAAACTGCAACACGAGAACTTCGTGAAGCATGCACAAGTATCAACAGCCGAATTGACCAAGCAGAAGAAAGGATATCAGAGGTCGAAGATCAACTCAATGAAATAAAATGGGAAGGCAAGACTGGAGAAAAAAGGGTAAAAAAGAATGAACAAAGTCTCCAAGAAATGTGGGACTATGTGAAAAGACCTAATCTACGTTTGATAGGCGTACCCGAATGCGACGAAGAGAATGAATCCAAGCTGGAAAATACTCTGCAGGATATTATCCAGGAAAACTTCCCCAACCTAGCAAGGCAGGCAAACATTCAAGTCCAGGAAATACAGAGAACACCACAAAGATATTCGTCAAGAAGAGCAACCCCAAGGCACATAATCGTCAGATTCACCAGGGTCGAAATGAAGGAGAAAATACTAAGGGCAGCCAGAGAGAAAGGTGGGGTTACCCACAAAGGGAAGCCCATCAGACTCACAGCAGATCTCTCAGCAGAAACCCTACAAGCCAGAAGAGAATGGGGGCCAATATTCAACATCCTTAAAGAAAAGAACTTTCAACCCAGAATCTCCTATCCAGCCAAACTAAGCTTCATAAGTGAAGGAAAAATAAAATCCTTTGGGAACATGCAAGTACTCAGAGATTTCGTCACCACCAGGCCAGCTCTACAAGAGCTCCTGAAAGAGGCTCTACACATATAAAGGAACAACAAGTACCAGCTCAACTAAAGGGCAAAACAGCCAGCTAGCACCAAAATGGCAGTATCAAATTCACACATAACAATATTAACCCTAAATGTAAATGGACTAAATGCCCCAATCAAAAGACACAGACTGACAAATTGGATAAAAAGACAAAACCCATCGGTGTGCTGTATCCAGGAAACCCATCTCACATGCAAGGATACACAAAGGCTCAAAATAAAGGGATGGAGGAAGATTTACCAAGCAAATGGAGAGCAAAAAAAAGCAGGAGTTGCAATTCTCATCTCTGATAAATTAGACTTTAAAGCAACAAAGATCATAAGAGACAAAGAGGGACATTACATAATGGTAAAAGGATCAATGCAACAAGAAGAGCTAACGATCCTAAATATATACGCACCCAATACAGGAGCACCCAGATACATAAGGCAAGTTCTTAATGACTTACAAAGGGACTTAGACTCCCACACAATAATAGTGGGAGACTTTAACACCCCATTGTCAACATTAGACAGATCAACCAGACAGAAAATTAACAAGGATATCCAGGACTTGAACTCAGACCTGGACCAAGCAAACCTAATAGACATTTACAGAACTCTCCACCCAAAATCCACAGAATATACATTCTTCTCAGCACCACATCACACCTACTCTAAAATTGACCACATAATTGGGAGTAAATCACTCCTCAGCAAATGCAAAAGAACGGAAATCGTAACAAACAGTCTCTCAGACCACAGTGCAATCAAGTTAGAACTCAGAATTCAAAAACTAACTCAGAACCGCACAGCTTCATGGAAACTGAACAACTTGCTCTTGAATGTTGACTGGATAAACAATGAAATGAAGGCAGAAATAAAGATGTTCTTCGAAACCAACGAGAATGAAGACACAACATACCAAAATCTCTGGGACACATTTAAAGCAGTATCTAGAGGAAAATATATAGCAATAAGTGCCCACATGAGAAACAAGGAGAGATCAAAAATTGACACCCTATCGTCAAAACTGAAAGAGCTAGAGGAGCAAGATCAAAAAAACTCAAAGTCTAGCAGAAGACAAGAAATAGCTAAGATCAGAGCAGAACTGAAGGAGATAGAGACACAAAAAACCCTTCAAAAAATCAATAAATCCAGGAGCTGGTTTTTTGAAAAGATCAACAAAATAGACAGACCACTAGCCAGATTAATAAAAAAGAAAAGAGAGAATAACCAAAT